>NC_143568.1:24810454-25415000 GCF_054136105.1 Typopeltis vanoorti
TCAAGTCCTTCTGTAAGGTCATAATATCTGCTTGACTCTGCATTGTCCTCCACCGCTGCAATTTTTCACCATCTGCAAACAGTCGAACATCACCAGTTAAACCCATCCCAATATCATTAATATACAAACTAAACAACAATGACCCCAATACAGACCCTTGTGGCACCCCACTAGTGACTTACCTCTTTCAGGATACTGCACACCCCTTATACAACTTTCTGATAGCCAGTTACAGATCCAGCTCAATTCCAATCCCATCCATTTCAGTTTATTTAGCAACCTGTTGTGTGGCAGTCCATCAAAAGCCTATGCAAAATATAAATAGGCTTCTGTATATGCATTTCCTCTGTCCAATACATTTGTCACCTTGTTTTAGTACATAAGTAAGTTGGTAAAACAATCTATCTTTAAAAAACCCATGTCGACAGTCACAGAGAATACTCCTGTTATCAATCTCTTTCTATATTATTGTTCTCATTAATCTCTCCAATACCTTAATCACAACTCTGGATATACAGATTGGCTTATGATTTGTAGCCACTTTTTCACCACCTTTATGCAGTGGAATAAGTTTACTTTCTTTCCATTCTCTCTTTTGGAACCAGTGCTGTTGTAAGACTTTTATTTAAGAGGCATGCCAATGCTACTGCCAAATCTCTGGAATTTTCTCTTAAGGCATGTAGTGATATGTCATCCAATCCTATTGCCTTATTAACATTGAGCTTATTTATTTCCTCCATACCTCATTTCCCCCCACAATTAAGCTATTCTCTTCCATTTTCTCCACACTTGAGCTTCTCATGATTTCAATCCTGATGAGAATGAAACATCCTTATAAACTGTTCACTGAATACCTCAACTATGTCCTCTGCAACAGTTACTATTCCACCATCTTCATGCATTAATATCATCTTACCGTAATCATTCTTCCTTCTACTTTCCACATAACTAAAAAAAAAATCTCTAGGGTTTGTCTTGGTCTAATTTGCTAATTTCTGCTCATATGTAGTTTTGCTGGTCTTTCTACTGACTCACCTTCCTGGCCTGCTCTTTTTATCCTCATGCAATTAATTGCTGCCATTATTCATCTTGTGTTGCCTTCACAATATCCCCTTCTTCCTAGGTTTGACACTTACTTTATTCAATCTTTGACCTTTAGAGTACATGCTCACATCAATGTTGTCATATATCTTTTGATCAATTCCTATGCAGCATTTATCTCCCTCTAGCGTAACACTTCATTCCATCCTCCAGTTCCAAGCCATCTTTCAGCTTTTCATAATCACCAGCCTTGTAATTCCAGATATATATTCTTTTCTCACAGAAGTTTTCATCAAGTGGTCATGAAGGCGATCACTTCATGATCACTTCCACTAACTGGATGGAAATGCAAAACCCACAATCACATTTTCTGACAAAATGATCAGATGTAAAATTCTCAATCTTTGCTTACCATCCTTTACATATTGCCTAAGAATGCATGGAAACTCACAAGGCAGTATCTGACAATAGCAATGTATGACTGCATACCGAGGATTAAGCGAGTAAATAGAGCATGAGTGAAATAGATGAACAGTGAAATCAAGCAAGCTGTGCTGGAAAAGATGTTATGGAGGAGGTACAAGACAGTTGGTGATGATCAGATCCATGAAGAGTATAAAGTGCAGGCTAGAAAGGTTACGAGCATGTTAAAGAAAGAAACGGTGCAGTATGAGAGGAGATTAGCTGGTCAGGCCAAGGTTAACTCAAGGGAATTTTTCCACTACATGGCAAGCAAGAGGAAGAATAATTATGGCAGATTAACATTAGTGGATAGTCATGGCAGCAGACTAAGGATATAGTGAAATCATTGAACAAGCACTTTATCAGCATATATCATACGCTTTTTCTGTTAATGGGTTCACGGGGAGGTATGAAGATTGTATGGATAGATTGGGTCTCCCAGAATGAGTCTTCGGACTCCATGGAGGTGCCCATATAATAATAATAATCTCAAACAGCAGCATTTTTAATTTTCTTTCATCATTCATTCTACATATATGGCCGAAGAGACATAGTTTCCTTTTGATTATTTTCTGGATCAGGTTTTCTTTTAGTTGTATTCATCTGCATATTTCATTATTGTTCACTTTCTGGATCCAGCTTATTCTCAAGATCTTTCTATAGCACTTCCTCTCGAATGCTAATATCCTCCTTTCAGATTCTCTCAGGAGTGACCTCACTTCCATAGAGCATGCATAGAAACATGCTGCTGAAGATATAGGTTTCCACAATACATAGTTTATGTGTATCTTTATAGCTTGGCTCTTCCATATTTTGTCCATGGCTTTTAAGATAGCTGTTACTCTGGCTATTCTAATTTTTACCTTTATATATATATATTTTTTTTGGGAAGGGGGGGGGGGTTAAAATAATTATTTATAACACAGTTATAGGATCCATATTGCCATGTGTCAGGTGGCATCCAAGATATGCAAAGTGTTCCACATTTTCCAGTTGAAATCCTTCTATGGTAACATTGTTCAGTAACTTCTGTTGTCCGAACATCATTGTTTTAGTTTTTTCAAAATTGACATTTAGCCCATATCTTTTTCCTTCTGTGTATAGTGTTTGCGGTGTCTGTTCCAGCCTTGCTGTACTTCTTCAATCAGGACGATGTCATCTGCAAAGCAGAGGTAGTTTATTCTCATGCTATTTATTGAAATGCCTCTACCTTCTTCTTTAATCTTATCTAATGTTCTTCCCAGATGTGTGATGAGGATAATTGGTGATATTGGGTCCCCATGTCTTGTGCCTTGACTAGTGGCAAACAAATCTCAAGTCACACCTGCTATCCTGACTTTTGCTTGTGCTTGGCTGTTTATATATCTTTCAACAGGCAGATCAGTTTATGATCCACATCAAAGGATTCTAATACTACCAATTTTATATTTTAGTCAATATTATCAAAGGCTTTTTGGAAGTCCACGAAACAGCAGTATATCTTTTTGTTCTTTCTTCAAGCTTTCTCTGCTATTAGTCTTAGTGCAAGTATTTATTGCACTGTGCTTCGATCTTTTTGAAATCCAGCTTGCTCATCAAGAAGATGTGTCTCCATATGACCCTTCAGGCATTCTGTATTTCATCAGCACTTTGTCAAGATGACTCATTACTGCAATAGTTCTGTAATTGGTATATTCTAAAGCACTGCCTTTCTTATGAAGAATCTTATAATTTCTGTTGTATATATATGTTGTCAATATTTTTTATTGTCATCATTGTATACCTATGTCTTTTCCCTTTCCTTTAGTGTTACACGGTGGTCAGCATTCATTTTACACAAATTATGGACTCTATAACTGTGTTATAAATAATTATTTTAATTTACATAAAGATGAATTAAAAGTTATCAGCAATACCTTTCTAAAAAAATGGTTATGGCCAAAATACTATCAATAAAATTCTGTACAAGACCTCAATTAAAAACAAAAATAAACTAGACTATATATAATGGTTATAAAACTGTAACCATTCCATACATTAAAGGGATATCAGACAAAATAAACAGAATACCACAGAAATACGACTTTAAAGCTACCTTTAAACCTCCTGCAAAATTAAAGAACTTACTCAGCTCATCCAAGGATCCATTCCCTCAGCTGGCCCACCCTGGAGTTATACCGTATTCATTCCAGCTGTAATTTTCCCTATATAGGGGAAACAGGATGCACAATTCCTATCAGAAAAAAGGAACATAAATGACACATTAAATATAATAACTATGGTCAAGCTGGTCTTTCTGATCATACCTTGAACATTTTACATAGAATTGACTGAAAAACACCTGTTGTTTACATCACACCAAAACAGGTGAACATAAATTTAAGGAGGCCTGTGAGATTCTTTTCAACCACCCTAATCTTAACAATAACGATGGACTAAAAATCTCAAGAATATGGTAGGCACATATTCTACCCACTTAACCTTTCTCACTAATAGTTAATTATAAACAGAACGACAGGTAATCCAGGATCTTAAATCTAATATAACAATTGTCATGTTAAGTTAGGACATCATTTTTACTGTAACAAAACTAAACTATCTATATGAAAGAATGTTTCTCTGATGTTGTCTTAAATAGCATATAGCTTTGATTTAGTTATTTTATTTTATTTCATTTATTTATTGTAATTTATTTTATTTTCACTAGAGGTCAGGCCAGTAAAATAATGAAATCATTGTCTCTTCAGCATACTGTGTGAAATGTAATTTAGCTTGTCTCTGTATATATATGTGTATACTTCAGATGATGACCTTAATATGATGTCAAAATGTCGGGAAAATTAAAATAATTATTTATAACATGGTTGTAGAGGCCATAATTTGTGTAAAATGTATACCTGTGTCTTCTATGCATTTTGTAAACCAGTATTTTTAAGATAGTGAAAGTTGTTGATTTTTTCCTAGTTTTTTTTTTTTTTGTGTATGTGTGTGTGTTACAACAATTCAAATGGTTATTTATATAAAAGATATAGAAGATACTTATACAAAAGATGTTTTCAAATTATCTGTCTTTTAGAGCTACTATTCTGTTGCTGTAGTTGATGGAAAGCTAGAAACTAGATTTGATGGTGGTAATGGTGAAGCTAGGATAATATCTGAGCAGCTAGTTAATGATGGAAAATATCATTCTATTACAATCTTAAAAAAACACAGAAAGTAAGTAAATACATCGTATTCTAAACATCCTGCTTATCTGTATCTGGATATTATGATTATTAGGTAGTACTTCGCAGTGCAACAAAAATGTAAATTTTGTGATTTCAGTTACATGATGTGTAAATTATACTAAAATATTTTATCAAAGAAATTTAAATCGATGCCTTTTTTTTGTAGAATTAATAAAACTTTGTCATTGAAAGCCACTGTATAACTATATGGAAGTTATTACTCAAAGTACTTTACTCATAATGAGTTTGAGTAATAACTTTAATTTGAAATAAACCTCTTCCTTAAATGGTTTGAGATCACTTGTGTGATGTTTTCTCAAATCATTTTGAGAAATCATAGTATAATCAAGTCAAAAAAAAACTTCCAACATCTCTAATCCAGAGTATTTTAGTAATAACTTGTGAAACCTTTTGGCTACTCGTATATAGAAATATAACTTGTGCACTACTTCAATGTTGTTATCACTTCTGGGTCTGAATAAAGGTCAAAATCAGTCTGGATAGTGGCCTTTCCCATACTGTATAGCATTATACATGTCTGTTAGGATACGTGCATTGCATTATGGGATACTAAGGCTAGTGATGTGAAGTCATTAGTCTCTATATACAAATAGCCCAGTTGTGAAGTGACTTTACACACACACTTTGCTTACACTTTAATAAACGATGGAGCCAAGAACATAGTTTCTTGGCATCTTTTATTTATACTATAACCAAGTGGAAAAACTTTCTACATGTATTCTGTTTCTAACTAATTTTTCCAATATACACAGCTGCAGATATACAGACCAGTCTATATTTGGAAACTTCTGTTCGCAAACATGCTTGTGGAAAGGTATTCTTTGCTTTCTTTCCACTCCATAGGAACCTTCCCTCACTGCAAGACTTTCAATAATGACCAAGACAAAGGCATCGCTAACTCTTTGCACATTCTTTAAAAATACATGGTGAAATGTTATCCATTCCTGCAGCCTTATTAACATCTAATTCAAGCAACACTTGATACACCTCTCATTCTTTCACCTTTAATTCTCCTAATATTCACACCATTATTATTATTATTATTATTACCCAAGACCCCATGGAGTCAAAGACTCAGCTGGGAGGTCCTTTTATCATACACACAGCTCATCATACCATGCTTTAAACACATAAGCAAATAGGTGGTGGTCCTATTATTCACACCATTATTATTATTATTACCCAAGACCCCATGGAGTCAAAGACTCAGCTGGGAGGTCCTTTTATCATACACACAGCTCATCATACCATGCTTTAACACATAGGCAAATAGGTGGTGGTTGTCATGAACTCCAAAGATTACACAAGAAAGATGAACACCCTCTTAGAGGATTCCACCACCTATTTGCCTATTACCAGAGATCCCACATGGCGAGCACATAATAAAACTAATGACTTAATCAAGAAGATACCTAACTGGCCTGAAGAACTAAAAAGAACTATCATCTAAACACCCATTAGTTTCAAGAATTTATGGAGTGCCAAAAATACACAAAATGGATACCCCATTAAGGCTGATTGTAGATGGAAGAGATTCCCTGCATCAAATCTGACAAACATGTTAGCGGCATGTATAAAAAAAACAGATTCATTCATAAAGAACAGTTTACATTTCATCGAGAGGATCAAAGATGTTAATACAGAATGTTCAGATGTTTTAGCAAGCTTGGATATAGTCAGCCTCTCACTAATGTACCAAGAAATGATACAGTGACTCTTCTTGAAAACCTTTTTCTACCAGACGTTGTAGAACTATACAAACACTGCACAAATAATATGTTTTACACATTCCAGGACAAATTTTGGAAACAAAAGGAGCACTAACAATGCCCCCTCCCTCTCCCCAGCTTTACCCAACCTCTTCATGGAAAACTTTGAAACTAATGCTCTAAAAAAAACTATCAAAACAAACCTAAAAGATGGATATGGTATGTGGATGACATTTTTGTCATTTGGCTACGAATGACAGATGAATTAATGTTTTTAAAGAATATCTTAACAGAATACATCCAAATATAAAATTCACTTTAGAAATAGAAGAACATAAAAAATTACCTTTCCTGGATATCCTCATAGAAAAAAAAGTAGAAAAAAGTTTAACCTTTTCCATTTACAGAAAATCGACAACTACAGGAAGATTTCTTAATTCAGCTTCACACCACCACCCCTCACAAAAAATAGGTATAATAAAAACCTTGAGAGACAGAGCATGGAAAGAAAGCGAAATGAGGAATTACACTACTTAACACAGAACCTTGCACTTATTGGATTTGAGCCAAAAACAATCAAGAAAATCCTGAACACAGATCCCACAACCAATATAGAAAAACAAGATTTCAAGAACACAATCTCACTACCATAAATCAGAAATGTCACAGACAGATTAGCGACATTGCTCCACAAGTACAACTTAAAAGTAGCTTTTTCCTCCCTTTAGAAAAAATATCAAGATTCCTACATCCACTGAAACCTTCGCATCATCCCATAAAACAACCAGGGGTCTATCAAATCTATTGTTCTTCTGGCATTTGTTATGTAGGCCAGACGGGAAGGTAAGGAGAAATCCGTATAGCAGAAGAAGAGAACACAAATCAGGCCTAGCTTTCCACACAACTTCCACTGGCCATAAAGTACTTTGGGAAAAAATGATCATGTCATATATTGATAAAATCTCTTTCACAAGGAAATTCAAGGAAGTGACAAAAATGCTTAGAATTCCTACACAGTGCAACAAAAACCAAGGTTTGATATTACACCAAGTGTGGTTGGCATTCATAAAAAATCTAACTTACTCAGATCTCATACATAACACACATGAAACACAGAATGTGACAACAAATAACAATGTTCCAACAAACATTCAGTAACAAATGTTTCAATTTTTTTCAATGTTTCAGTTAGAAATATCTAATGGACTATGAATTTAATCTTTGTTAGTTGTGTTTAACTTTTTTTATACACCAATGCCCCTGATGATGTGAGCATACGACTTACGAAACTTGTCATGTTTTTCACATATCCTGTTCGTATCTAATAAACATGTGGTCTCAATACTGGAATCTATCTCTCGAACTACTGAACCACAGAAACCTTCGCATACATACTTACTTGGATGTTGTTATAGACATGGTAATGTGGATGTTAGTGAATATGAAATGTATAACCAAATTAACCAAACAAATAAGAAAAGGGTGATCATTATGGATAATTTTCTTATGACAATATAGACTGGGATGATGAGATAGCAACTGGAAGTAAAGAAAATGAGTTTCTTGAGTTATTTAGGGACAGCTACCTCAGACAACATGTAACAGAGGGCACATGAGGATTAAGGACCTTGGATTTGATCATTGCATCAGAGGATATAATTATAAATGAGGTGTCAAATCACCTTCCAGTTAGTGAGAGTGAGCATGAAGTGATTACCTGGGTAACCATCAGTGTGAGGACTGTGACAAAAGGGTGTATGTAGAACTAAAGACTGGTGATTATGAGGAGCTCAGGAGATAAATTATAGATGTAGCAGGGAATGAAAAATTAGCAGGAAAAGAGATCAATGCAGCTTGGGGGATATTTTCAAGAACTAACTAGTAAAAGCAATGTCTAAATGTATTCTAAGGGTCATAAAGTTAAATAAGGTAGGTGTGAAATGGATGAATGAAGATTTTAAGCATGCGATACAGAGAAAAAAGCATTATGGAAGCAGTGTTAGGATTTTTTTTGCAACGATTCGTCACTGTAAATGAAATTTAGATCCACTACTACACACCTGAGCCCAAGCAGCAGTCAAAACTGTGGATAATGCTGGTGAAAGAGAACCGAAAAAAGTGAAGACCGTTTTGTCAGCTGGGAAGGTGATGGCCACTGTTTTTTGGGATTCCCAAGGAAATATCATGATAGAAAAGGGTTAGAAAATAACAGGAGTCCATTATGCATCACTGTTGGACCGTTTAAAAGAACTGAAGAAAAAACAGCCAAGATTGCCGCTCAAAAAAGTGCTGTTTCATCAAGATAATACACCGTCCTACACATTGACCATTGCAATGACAAAATTGCATGAATTAAGGTTCAAATTGGTTCCACATCCACAATATTCTCCAGACTTGGCTCTGTGATACTTCTTGTTCCTGAACTTAAAAATTTGATTATGTGGGAAAAAAGTTTCTTCAAATGAGGATGTCATCAAGGCTCTCAATGACTGTTTTGTACAATTTGACAAATCTTACTTTTTAGATGGGATGAAAAAAAAATTGGAAACTCACTGGACCAAATGTGTAGACCTTGATGGTGACTATGTTAAGAAATAAAAGTGCTTTTTTCCAAAAAAATGTATTTAACTTATTTTTTTTTACCAAACTTTTCAAACAACTCTTGTAGAATGAAATACTTCATTGGATGTTGCTAAAGAATCAGTAATGTGGAGAGTAGTGACCAGTAAATATATAATCAAATCAGCCAAGCAAATACGAAAAGGGTGAACATTATGGGAGATTTTAATTATGGCAAAAATAGATTATGATGAAGTAAAAAAAAATTAGTTTCTTGAGTTTTGAGGAACAACTACCTCAGGTATATGTAATAGAGGGCACACAATGATTAAGGGTGTTATATTTGATCGTCTCATTTGAGATTGTACAATATAAGTGACTGTTAACCCTCCTCTTGGTGAGAGCGACAATGAAGTGATTACCAGGTAACCAGCAGTGTGAGGTGACAAAAGGATGTACGTGGAACTACAAGGCTGGTCATTATGAGGAGCTCAGGAGACAGATTGCAAATGTAGCATGGAATGAGGAATTAGCTGCAAAAGAGTTCATTGCAGCTGGGAGGATATTCAAGAACTATCTAGTAGAAGCAATGTAAATGTTGAAGGTCTATTTTTCACTTGGTGAGACTATAATAAATTTAATTTAATCCTCTATCCAAGTGTGAGCAAACAAAGTTTGCGCCTGAAAGTATCTTCAGGACTGGGGTAAAGTGGTACAACACCAGGCGACTCCTTGCAAAGGTGGAGCAAGCTACCAACACTCCTATCTCAGTATCTCCCATAATGCAAAACACATCTCCTTGCAGATATGTATAATGTTATGCATTAAATGGGAAGGGCCACTACCCAGACCAGTTTCGACCTTTATTGAGGTCTCTTTAGTGAGAGCCAGGCCCAATGGGAGATACCAAGGCCGAAGAATTAGCAAGGTCATCTCCTCCTATTTTGCATTAGGGGAGATACTGAGATAGGAATGTTGGTAGCTTGCTCCACCTTTGCAAGGAGTCGCCCAGTGTTGTACCACTTTAATCCAGTCCTGAAGATACCTTCAGGCGAAAACTTTGTTTGCTCACACTTGGATAAAGGATTAAATTAAATTTATTATTGTCTAAATGTATTATTATTATTATTACCCCAAGGTCTCATGGAATCACAGTCTCATCTAGGAGGTCCTTTTATCACACACACACACAGATCATCATATGATGTCTTAAACACACTCAAACTCCTGGCAGACACCACACTCTCAGGCAAGGCATTCCAATCATTTAGAACTCTGCACAAAAAAAACCTGCCTCTCACTCCCCTACTCACACCCTCTTTATACAGTTTTCAGGGATGACCTCTGGTTTTCCCCCGATCGCCCAATATTTTCTGTATAACTTCTCCAGCATTGATCCTATAGCAATCCCTTGTAGGTCTCTATCATATCTTCCCTCTTCCGCCTGTCCATCAGACTCTGCATATTACATCTTCTCAATCTTTCCTCATACTCGACATTCCAGAAGTCAGAAACTACCTTAGTCATTCGCCTTTGGACCCTTGCCAACATCTCTTCATCCTTCTGAAAACCAGGTGACCAGATCTAAACACAATAGTCCATATGTGGCCTAATCAAAGCCTTATTCAATTGAACAAGAATCTCCCTACTTCTACACATCAGTGTCCTCTGCATCATTCCCAGAAGCCTTTGTGTTTTCTTCACAATTTTGGCTGTGTTCCCTAAATTTCTTCTGATCCTTATCCATTATCACCCCCAGATCTCTTATTTCTTCCACCTCCAACAATATATCCTCACCAAGCATAAATTCTGCATCCCGTCTTTGTTTTCCAAATTTTAAAACCTTACACTTTGCAACATTGAACTCACATCCCCATTTCTGTGCCCAATCACTCAATTTATTCAAGTCCTCCTGTAAGGCAACAACATCTTCTCTACTCTTCATGGTTCGTCCCAACTTTGCATCATCTGCAAACAACTGAATATCACCATCCAAATCTTCAACAATTTCATTAATATAAAAGTTAAACAGCAATGGCCCTAAAATAGACCCCTGAGGCACTCCACTAGTGACTTTCCTTTTCCTGGATGTCACTTCCCCATACACAACTTGTTGATACCTATCAGATAGCTAGTCTCCAATCCAATGCACCAATCTAATATCCAACCCCATCTGCTCTAGTTTGACTGTCAACTTATCATGAGGTACTCTATCAAAAGCCTTTGCGAAATCCAAGTATATTACTGTGTATCCTTCTCCTCTCTCCAAGGAAGCAGTCAATTTATTGTAATAAGTAGATTACTAAAACACGACCTCCCTTTAGCAAATCCATGCTGTCCATCAAATATAATATCATTGTTGTCAAACCAACTCTGGATCCTAGTTCTCACAAGTTTCTCCAACATCTTAACCACAACACCTGACACACAGATAAGCCTATAGTTTGATGCTTGTGTCCGATCACCTCCTTTATGAAGTGGCACAATCTTGCCCTCCTTGCACTCCTTAGGAACCTGACCGAGTGCAAGACTCGTATTAAAAAAATATGTCAAGGCAGGTGTCAACTCCTTGGCACATTCCTTCAGAATACGTGGTGATATATTATCAAGTCCCACAGCCTTATTAACATCTAGTTTACTCAACTCCCCTTACACCTCTTGCTCACTTATAGTCAGTCTCTCCTCCCCATCATCTACTGCTCTCAATCTCTCCATGAAGTCACATTCACAAGATTGAAAGATCTTTATGAACTGCTCATTAAGTATCTCCACCGCACATTCTGCAACAGCTGTCTTTATACCATTTTTGCCAATCACTGTCATCCTTCCATAATCATTCTTTCTTTTGCTCTCTACATATCGAAAGAACTCCTTAGGATCTTTTTGGCTTCATTAGCTAACTGCTGTTCATATCTCTCTTTAGCTACGCTCACCAACCAAGTCACCCTCCTTGCCTGGTCTTTATCGATCTCATGGAATTGTTTATTTCTACTTCTCTTATGCTGCCTCCACAATGCCCTTTTTCTCTGCATCACATGCTTAATCTCTTTATTCATCCATCTCACACCTACTTTATTTAACCTTCTCACCTTGTAATACATTTAGACATTGCATCTACTAGATAGTTTTTGAAAATCCCCCAAGCTACATTGATCTCTTTTTCTGCTAACTCCTCATTCCATGTTACACCTGGAAGCTGTCTCCTGAGCTCTTCATGATCACCCCCCCCCCTTTGCAGTTCCACGTATACCCTTTTCTCACAAAGGTCCTCACACTGCTGGCAACCACCCAGGTATGCTGAGGGTCAGAAAGTTAAATAAGGTAGGTGTGAAATGGATGAATGAAGAGATTGAGCATGTGGTGCAGAGAAAAAAGCAATATGGAGGCAGAATAAGAGAAGTGGTAATAACTAATTTCATGAGGATTACAAACACCAGGCACGGAGGATGACTTGGTTGGTAAGAGTAGCTCATACTGCTCATACATCAAAATTGAAGTATGAGTAGCAGTTAACTAATGAAGCCAAAAAGAATCCTAGGAAGTCTTTTCAATATGTAGCCAGCAAAAAAAATAATTTAAACAAATTTATTTAAAAAAAAAAAAAAAAGAACGATTATGAAATTATGACAGTGATTGGAGAAAATGGTATAAGGACAACTGCCGTGGAAGATGTAGTGGAGATACTTAACACTTGGGAGGTCGAGGTTGTAATTTTGCAGCATCGGACGAGGTATATCTGAGAGATACATTCATTACTAGTATGTGCTAAAATGCAAAAAAAAATAAAGAACAAACACTGCAATTATAATACTTGATGGTACAAATTAAGTGAATATTGAATCCAACATTATTTCATAGCTGAATATAGAAACTACAAGAGTTTCATGTCGAAAATATATATAGAAACTAAAAGTTTCGACAGAAACAAGCATAAGTAGTGCAACTTTGGGCAACTCGTTGCAAAGATGGAACAAGCTACAGATGACTTTCCTTAGTATATTCTATAAATGTAAAACACATCTCCTAGGGAATATGTATGATAAAAATAAGCCTTTGGCTCTCTATTTCAGTAATACATGATGGTTATTTATTTTCAGTTACAATCTAGAAATTATTGAAACAAAGAAATATAAAGAATAAAAATTTTTGTTACAAAATAAGCAAGTATCTGTCAGATCTGCCGCAACCTATGCAGGTCAAATATCACAAATCTTTGCATAACACATGTTAAATCAAACTAACGCAACAAAAGTGCAAAATAGCACTCATAATATACTCACGTGCAGCTACTCATGACCTTCAACCTATACAATAGATAGGTTAAAGAATATTCATGTTAACAATTAGCATGTATCTGTCAGATCAGATTCAACCTCCCGAGTGTTAATGAGCAGTTCCTAAATGTCTTTCATTCTTGTGAATATGACATCATGGAGAGACTGAGAGAAGTTGATGAGAGGGAGGAGAGACAGACTGACCATAAGTGACCAAGAGGTGTATGGGGAATTGAGCAAACTTGATATTAATAAGCCTGTGGGATAATATATCACTATTATCACTATGTATTCTGAAGGAATGTACCTGGGAGTCGACATCTGCCTTGACATATTGTTTTTAATATGAGTCTTGAGTTCCAAAGGAGTGGAAGGAGGGCAAGATTATTCCATTTCATAAGTGAGGTGATAGAACTCAAGCATCAAATTATAGGCCTATTGTTGTGGTTAAGTGTTGGAGAGGCTGATGATAGCCATGATCCATAATTGGGTTGACAACAGTGGTATTATCTTTGATGGACAACATGGATTTGCTAAATGGAAACCATGTTTTAGTAATCTACTTACTTATTACAATAAGGTGATGGCTTCCTTGGACAGAGGAGCGGGATACATAGTAGTATACTTTGATTTTGCAAAAGCTTTTGATAGGTTACTGCATGATAAGTTGATAGTTTGACCAGAGCAGATGGGGTTGGATTAGTGCATTGGATTGGAGACTGACTATCTGATAGGTATCAACAAGTTGTGTATGGGGGAGCAGTATCCCAGAAGAGGAAAGTCACTAGTGGTATGCCTCAGGGCTATTGCCCTTTAACCTGTATGTTAATGATATTGGTGAAGATATGGATGGGGATGTTCAGTTGTTTTCAGATGATGCAAAGTTGGGACGAACTATGAAGAATACTAGGAAGAGAAGATGGTGTGGCCTTACAAGAAGACTTGAATAAATTGAGTGATTGGGCACGGAAATGGGGATGCGAGTTCAATGTTGCAAAATGTAAGGTTTTGAAATTTGGGAAACAAAAATGGGATATAGAATTTATGCTTCGTGGGGATATATCTTTGGAGGTGGAGGAAATGGATCTTGGGGTGATAGTGGATAAGGATCTGAAATTTAGGGGACACATTGCCATAACTGTGAGGACTACACAAAGAATTCTGGGAATGATGTGGAGCACACTGAATGGTAGTAGTAAGGAGATTCTTGTTCCATTGTATAAGGCTTTGATTATGAATGGTTTTTAAAAGCAGCAAGAGATGTTGGAAAGGGTACAGAGGCAACTGACTAAAGTAGTTTCTGATCTCTGGAATTGTGGAATATGAGGAAAGGTTGAGAAGATGCAAATTACAGAGTGTAGTGGATAGGAAATATGATAGAGACCTACAAGTTAGTAAGGGGTTGTTAGAGGATCAATTTTGGAGAGGTTTTACAGAGAATGGTGGGAGATCAGGGGAGACAGAGGTCATCCATGGAAGCTGTATATGGAGAGTGTGAGCAGGGGAGTGAGAAGCAGGTTTTTTTGCATGCAGAGTTTTGAATGATTGGAATGCCATGCCTGAGAGTGTGGTGTTTGCATAAAATTTTAGTTCATTTAAGTCACGGTATGATGAGGTGTATGACAAAAGGACCTCCTAGATGAAACTTTGACTCCATGGGGTCTTGCGATAATAATGATGATGATAATAATAATAATAATAATATTTTCCTGACTTTATCATTTCCTACTTGATTGCAACAATAATACACAGAATTGTATGCAGTTCATCTTGTGCATATAAAAGAAAACCGATATCAAAAGTATAAATTTACTGACTCATTGAGCTCTATCTCACCTCTTGTGTACAATTCACATCCAGTGCTTTGCAAGGGTCTACAGCTGTTGACAAATTGAAAGACCTTAGTTTTGAAATTCAGCTATGCCTGATTCCAGCTACACTGGAATTAAGGGAAATGAGACTGCAGATTCAGTTGCGAGATCAGCTCACATTTTCCAGGTACTGTTTGTCAGTCCCATATATAAACTACAAACAGTGTTTGAGATTCAAGTTAATAACCGAAAGGCAGTCATTATGGAAAGAAACTGGCACAATAAATTGCACAAGATTAAGCAGAATCACCCAATTTTATGGAAAACAGAAGAGCAGAACTTGTTCCAGTTTGTATTTACTGAGGGCTGATGACCTACCTATGTATGAACAATGCAGCATGCGTCTCACAATGTCATATTGTGGTGAATTGCCAGCACTTCACTGGAGAAAGGATTTAATTTTTTACTACACTGTTTTAAGTCTTATATAGACTAATGCAGATCTTATCAGACTCAGATAAAATGCATGAAGTTTTTAGGTTTTTATAAAGAATTAATATATACAAACATGTTTGATTATAAATTCTATTTATACATGGCTACTGCTTTGTTTGCTGCTGAATTTTTAAAAAAATTTACTTTTTAATATTACCTTGAGTACAGGTGTAACCTTGGGTTTGGTTGGTTTGGCACAGTATGACCTTTGCTGTCCTTGCAGTAATAAACTTGTAATTAACCAAACAACCATCCATGGAAACTGATTAAGAGTGTGATTAGGAAACACATGTAGTCCAAATTCCTCATGAGAGGAATTTGGACTACATGGTTCACTGTATGAAATTAGCTTCAAATGATGATGTGACTATATTTTCAGAGAATGATGTGCTGGGTATTTAGGTAGTGTACAATCTGGAATAAGCTCTGGCTTGATGAGTTTGACTTTGATTGCTAAGAGGAGTCTGCATAATAAAAAAATGGGTGATGCAAATACTGAAGATAAAGCTATCCTGGTTGTTGAAATAATTCATTTGAAATGACTGTTAAATGAAACAGTAAAAGCAGTGGCAGGAAATATTCAACAGTAATGCAGTCAGCAGTACATATTGTATTTGAGCTAGAAAAAAAGCTATCAGAAAAGTGAAATATCTAAACAAAGCTAGAGCAGAATATGTGGAACCAGAAATGCTTAGATATTGGAGATATAAAAATGTTGCAGTATTTATGCCGCATAATTATAAAGTCAAGCAGATGTTACCACCTTATAGGAGAAATTGAATAGATTGTGTGAATGGGTAGGTAAGTGGAACTGTCACTTCAGTGTTGCAAAGTGTAAGGTTTTGAAATTTGGTAAGCAATGATGGGATGCAAAATGTACACTTGGTAGGGGAAACTTTGAAGGAGATTAGAGATCTGTGGGAGTGGTGATGGACAAGGAGCTGAAATTTAGGGGCCACATTGCACAAGTTATCAAATTGGATAATGGCATTTATTCAAAGGACATTGATATGCAGAAATAAAGAGGGTGATTCCATTTTATAAGGCCTTGATCTGGCCTCATATGGATTATTATGCATATATTTGGCCACTTGGTTTTCGCTGTGACAAGGATATGCTTGAAAGGCTCCAGAGAAGATTTACAAAAGTAGTAACCGGTCTTTGGAATTAAAAGAATATAATTTAAAGCCTCCTGAATAGGAGGTGTGTGTGGGGGATGGGGGGGGGAGTATGACTAAGACATATAAGTTGGTCAGGGTTGGTTACCAGGTTAACATGGAAAAAATTTTTCATAGAATGGGAGAGGGGAATAGAACAATAGACCATTCCTGAAAACTGTATTAGGAGAGTGTGAGCTGGGAGTGAGGAAAAGGTACTTTTCAAAGAGAGTGGATGGTGATGAAAGTTTATTTTTCACTTGGTTAGAGTATAATAAAATTAGTTTAATCCTTTATCCAAGTGTGAGCAAACAAAGTTTGCGCCTGAAAGTATCTTCAGGACTGGGGTAAGGTGATGCAACACCAGGACGACTCCTCGCAAAGGTGGAGCAAGCTACCAACACTTCTATCTCAGTATCTCCTATAATGCAAAACGCATCTCCTTGCGGATATGTCTAATGTTATGCATTAAGGGAAGGGCCACAACCCAGACTGGTTTCAACCTTTATTGAGGTCTCTTCAGTGGGAGCCAGGCCCAAGTGGAGATACCAGGCAGAAGCATTAGCAGGTCATCTCTACCTATAGGAGTTGCCAAATGGTGTGCCACCCTTTTTTAATAAATTACTCTGGATTTAGAGAAAGATGTTGAAAGTTTATTTTTCACTTGGTTAGAGTATAATAAAATTAGTTTAATCCTTTATCCAAGTGTGAGCAAACAAAGTTTGCACCTGAAAGTATCTTCAGGACTGGGGTAAGTTGGTACAACACCAGGGCAACTCCTTGCAAAGGTGGAGCAGGCTACCAACACTCCTATCTCAGTATCTCCTATAATGCAAAACACATCTCCTTGCGGATATGTCTAATGTTATGAAATAAGGGAAGGGCCACAACCCAGACTAGTTTCAACCTTTATTGAGGTCTCTTCAGTGGGAGCCAGGCCCAAGTGGAGATACCAGGCAGAAGCATTAGCAGTAACTTTCAACATCTTTCTCTAAATCCAGAGTAATTTATTAAAAAAGGGTGGCACACCATTTGGCAACTCCTATAGGTAGAGATGACCTGCTAATGCTTCTGCCTGGCTCCCACTGAAGAGACCTCAATAAAGGTCGAAACTAGTCTGGGTTGTGGCCCTTCCCTTAATGCATAACATTAGACATATCTGCAAGGAGATATGTTTTGCATTATAGGAGATACTGAGATAAGAGTGTTGGTTACTTGCTCCACCTTTGCAACGAGTTGTCCTGGTGTTGTACCACCTTACCCCAGTCCTGAAGATACGTTCAGGCGCAAACTTTGTTTGCTGACACTTGGATAAAAGATTAAACTAAATGGATGGTGAGTAGAATGCATTGCCTGTGTGTGTTATGAAATCAGACACATTAAATCAGTTTAAGGCATGTTTGGATGTGTTATGTATGCGATAGTTTGTGTACCTCCCACAATGAGTCTTTGAATCCATGGAGGTCAGATGTTAATAATAATAATAATCCAAAAGTACTAGCCAGAGGGTAAAATTTCAATGAGTGGAATAGATTTTGTCATAGTACCCAACTATAAAAAAATAAAATAAAACTAAATTTGCAAATTCCAGAGGAATTTCAATACATAGTTTACAAGGTAAGTTTATTCAAACATACTTCAGAAGAGACTGGAAAAATTCTTGAAGAAAACTTTAAGGAAAAAGAAGCTAAGTTCAGGCAAAATATGAGTTGTCACTATGAGCATCAGTGGCAGATTTTTAAAATGAATAATGGCAAGACTGTCCAGGAAATGAACATATAACGTAGTATGTGAGTATAACATCCAGTAAAAATCTGGAAAACTGAGAACTGAAGACCTCATCTGGTTGATGAAGAATGAAGAATTCTAAAATGAAGAAGGTACTCTTATAAATATAAATAGAATGAAGGTGCTCTTATCTGGAGAGAACCAGGGACACATTGGGAAGGCATATTGTTGGGTGGATGCACCAACTTGTATGTACTTCCTAGCAGAACCATGAATCCTGCAACTTATAGAAACAAGGTCCTGGACCCTTGTGTTTGTCCATATGTAAGTTTGATAGGGGTGACATTTATCCTACAAGACAATAATACTTGTCCTCATTGAGCAAAGCTCATGGACTAACATTTTCAAGAAGAGACTATCATGCCTATGGACTGGCCATCCAGGTCTCCTGACCGCCATCCTATTGAGCATATCTGGGATGCTCTAGGTAGACATATTGCTGCTCTCAACTTCCCTCCCAAAACTTTGAGGGACTTGGGAAAGATTTTGCAGGAGCAATGATTGGTATTGCCACGTGAGATCCAGGATCCCATTATAAACAGTATGAAGTATCATTGTGGGCATTGTATTTCTGTGAAGGGTGACCTTTCCTTATTGAGGTTCTTTAACAATCTCATTTTGACCATTATCTCCATGTACCTATTTTTTGCTGAATTAAACTATTTATTTACAATTTATGTGGGTGTGTCTTTCATATCTCATATCATGCTGCTTTTTACCAAATTGCATAAAAATTCATACAGTTTTTGAGTTATTGTGATTTTTTTCCTTTGGTCGTTAATTTATGGAAACCAGTGTATTAGGAGAGGTTTTCATGGTTGTGATATGAAGTTTTATTTGTGAATGATGCAAAGTTGGGGAGAACTATGAGTAATGCAACTGATGTTATTGCTCTCTGAAGATTTGAATTTACTCTATGTGAATAGATCAGGGACTGTCAGTTCATTGTTGCAAAGCATTAGGTTTTGGAAGGTAGAGATTGAATATTCAAGGGAATATTTAATTTATGAGAATGGATTTAAAAAGGCAGAGAGATGATGAAATGGGGGAATGGTGACAAGGAACCAAAATTTATGGTTTACATTACCAGAATTGTGAAAACAGTGCAATAGATTGTGGGAATGATGAGAACATGAATATGAATATCGTCATGAGAAAAGAATGCCTTAACTGAACTAGACTACAATGCATTAGTTTGATCACCTTATTTTCAAGGAGATGAAGAGATTTTGAAAAGATCCAGACAAGAGAATGACTTAGGTATTTAAATCTTTAGAATGTTGGATATGATGACAGATCAACATATCATTGCTGTATCACTCTTCATCTTCCCATCTTGCAGGCAAGAGAAATAATATGTTTGAGGCATTTATGGGTTTATATCAGCTTAATACATATGAGAATTTTTCACTGTGGTAGAAAACAGATTCAGAATAAGAAGCCTTTCATAGAAGCTGTATACGGTTCATGTGTGTGAGAATGAGTAGCAGGCTTTTTGCTTAGAGAGTGGTGGAAGAGTTGAATACATTACCTAAGACTGTGGAAACAAAGAGTGAACAAATTTAATATACGTTTTTATGATGATTATGTTTGATACTGAGGATCTCCTATTATGAATCATTTGATTCCATGGTGGGTGCTCTGGAGATAATTATTATTATTATTATTATCAACGTTTGACCTCCATGGAGGTAGAGACTCATCGTGGGAAGTACTCACTATTGCATACAATGCTCATCCAACCGCGTCTTAAACTGATTCAATGTGTCCACATCCACAACACACTCGAACAATGCATTCCACACCCTCCATGCAAAGACCTGCTTCTTGCTCCTTTGCTCACACCCTCCTTATACAGTTTCCAGCAATGACCTCTTGGTCTACTCCCCTCTCCCATTCTATGAAAAATCTCTTACCTGTCTACCTGATAACAACCCCTGACCAGCTTATATGTCTCAATCATATCTCCCCCCCCCCTCTTCCTCCTGTTCACAAGGCTCTACAACTTGCACTCTCTCAATCTGTCCTCATACTCCACATTCCAAAGACCACTAACTACCTTTTTTGAATCTTCTCTGGACCCTTTCCAACATATCCTCGCCACCATGAAAACCTAGTTACCAAATCTGTGCACAATAATCCTGATCAATGCCTTATACAATGGAATCATGACCTCTCTATTTCTTCATGTCAGGGTTCTCTGCATCATTGCCATTATTCGATGTAATGTCTTCACAACTTGTGCAATGTGGCCCCTGAATTTCAGATCCTTGTCTGCCATCACTCCTAGATCTCTCATTTCCTCTACTTCTGTTAAAGTTTCCCCACCAAGTGTATACTTTGCATCCCATCGTTGCTTACCAAATCTCAAAAACCTTACACTTGACAACATTGAACTGATACAGTAGTTCCACTTACTTGCCCATCAGCCTGACTGTGCATTGCTCTCCCCAGGTTCACATCATCTGCAAACAGCTGGATATCATTAGTTAAACTCGACCCAATATCATTAACATACAAATTGAACAACAATGGCCCCAAAACTGACCCCTGCGGCACACCACTGGTGACCTTTCTCTTTCGAGATACTGCATCCCTGTATACAACTTTCTGATACCTATCCAACAGCCAGTCACTGATCCAACACAAAAGTTATTTATCCAATCCCATCTGTTTCAATTTATTAAAGATCTTTTCATGTGGCAGTCTATCAAAAGCCTTTGCAAAATCCAAGTACACCACTGTATACACATCTCCCTTGTCCAAGGTATTTGTCACCTTGTTATAGTACCTAAATAGGTTAGGGAAATATGATTTCCTCTTATCAAACCCATGCTGATAACCACAGAGAATACTGCTGTTATCAACCCATTTCTGTATCCTACTTCTCACCAATCTCTCCAGGATCTTCACCACAACTCCAGATATACAGACTGGCCTATAATTTGAAGCTACAGCCTTATTATTATTATTATTACGGGTATCTCCATGGAGTCAGTAGACTCATCGCGGGAGACCCAAACTAGCAAAACAATATCTGTCATATCTCTTCTTGAATTCATTTACAGATGAAGAGCTCACAACAAAGTCAGGCAATGAATTCCACTCATTCACCACCCTCCAGGCAAAAAACCTTGTTCTGACACCTTTGTTAACCACACTCTTCTTTAATTTCCAGAGATGACCTCTTGTTCTTCCATCACTATCACACAGCTGAAACATTTCCCCTGCATCAATCCTATAAAAACCTTTTAGTAATTTGAATGTTTCTATCATATCCCCTCTTCTTCGCCTATCAGCCAATCTCTGCAATCCACAAGCTCTCAATCTATCAATGTAGGGAGCATTTTTTATATCACTCACCAACTTGGTCACTCTTCTCTGAACCCTCTCCACAGCCTCCTCATCTCCAAGGAATCCAGGTGACCAGACCTGAGCACAGTAATCCAAATGTGGAAGTATCAATGCTTTATAAAGGGGAATAATAACCTCTTTATCTCTGGATGTCAGTGTGTTCCTCAACAACCAAGTAATCCTATGTGCAATCTTGGACACCTTAGCAATGTGTCCTCTGAACTTCATCTCCTTATCTACCAATACCCCTAAGTCCCTAGCCTCATCAATCTCTTGGATCAATCTCTTGGTCCAACACTCTCACACCACGTGTCCCTTCAGTTACGTGCTGTTTCAAGTAATTATCTCGTAGCAGATGTATGAACTCCATTTCCTTTTTGCTACGTGATATTTCCTCCTTCCAATTGATATCACCATAATTAAAATCCCCCATAATAATCACTAAGCCTTCACTCATTGCACTAAGTTGCTGATGCATGAATTCAATATCTCCCCCTGTACTCCCTGGCCTATAGCAGCATCCAACTGTATATTTGGTTGCGTTGGTCACTATTTCGCACCAGACTGCCTCAAATGAACTCTCATTCACATGTCTATCATCATGATATACTACTTTCTTTGGCTGCAACACATCAGCTATCATCAACAGTACTCCTCCTCCTGTTCTATCTTCTCTATCCTCCCTGAAAATACTGTACCCATCACATTCAATTCCAGTGACCACATCTTCTGCTGACAGCCAAGTTTCACTAATGCCTACAACTTTTGGTGAGATTTCACTGACTAATGCCAAAAATTCTTCTCTCTTATTTCTAATGCTTCTAGCATTGGTATACAAAAATTGCAGATTCCCTCTAGATCTTGTACCGGCTTTAGAACTGATATATAAGTCACTAACTACCGTAGTCCTATGCCGATTTTTTCCCCCTCTCTTCTGCAATTTATTCTGCCTGTAAGGATCAATAAATACACAATCAGTGCTAAAGTTTCTCTCTCTTACACTCAACCTTTTCAATATTAGTTTCCCTGCCCAATAACTTCAACCTGTTCAGAAAACAATAACTTCTTCAATCTCTTATGTCCTTCCATGTTAAGATGCAGTCCATCTCTAGCATACAACTGCCTTTTTCCTTCAAACACACTCCAAACATCAACAAACTCCAGACCTCTTTTTCTGCACATTCTTGCAATCATATCGTTCATTATCATTGCTCGTCTACTTAACTCGTAATTGTCAAAACGAGGCAGCACACACACTATTCTCCCATTGACACTTTTCCTCTTCACAATATCTAATAATGTTCTTAAATCTTTTCCTACCCGATTTATACTACCTCTCAGGTCATTCGTACCCACCATAACTATCATCTTGTCTGTTTCATGCCCTCTCTTTATTGCTAAAGCCACTCTTTCTATTGTACCATCAGCCAAGCACTCCTCATGCATACCACTCTCCATACCCTTAATCATAGAATCACCATATATTTTACCACTATTAACTTCATTCAAGTTCACACTCATGGACTCATTCTCTACACTATTCAGCATGACTCTCCCAGCTTCATTACTCAACTCTCTATTACTTACCTCCCCACTCTCACTACATCTCATTTCTTCTTGGCCACTTGTGGTTTTATTATGTTGACTCCCAATCACTCCCATACTATTTATTACTGAATCATTCACCAAAGACTCACCCATATGTAATCCTGTTCTAGTTACTTCAGCTAAAGTAATCTCTATAGTCCTAATTTCTCTGTTTAACACATTAAACTCAGCTTTAACTTCCAGTATCTCCTTACCGATCACTTCCACTTCCTCATGAAGAAGATGAAGGTCATTTTTCATTTTCATAAACTCCCGCCGAAGTTCTTCCGCTACGGTCCCGATGTCAGCTTCCATTCCTAAACGCTCCAGCCTATCCCGACACTTCTCACATACGTCGACATTTTCTTTCTTTTCATTTTGCCAGACCGACCACAGATCCTTCACATTTTTCGGTGCATACATGTAGCAGTTTCCGCAACGCATCCATTGCGAAAAATCTAACGCTGAGCCAGCCTTTCGTGTAATAGTAGAAGTCCTGCGCGCCGCTGACGTACGTTTCTTGTTGGACGCCATCTTTACACGTTGATATAGTGAAACAAACGGCAGTGAAAACACAATATATACAACACAGTTCTAAACAATAATACCACTGAAGGACACTTGTTTCTAACCGATGCACAATTTTAGCACAATTTGTGACAAAAAGCCACACTATATTTAATTTTAAAAACACGTTTTCTAGACTAGCTTAACTCGACCGCCACATTTACCAAGGACACTAGCGCCACCTACACAATCAGTGCTAAAGTTTCTCTCTCTTACACTCAACCTTTTCAATATTAGTTTCCCTGCCCAATAACTTCAACCTGTTCAGAAAACAATAACTTCTTCAATCTCTTATGTCCTTCCATGTTAAGATGCAGTCCATCTCTAGCATACAACTGCCTTTTTCCTTCAAACACACTCCAAACATCAACAAACTCCAGACCTCTTTTTCTGCACATTGCCTTTCACTGTCCCATTATCACTGCCTTTATGTAGTGGAACAATTTTACCCTCCTTCCACTCCCTTGAAACCTGTGCTGTTGCAAAACTCTTATTAAACAGGCATGCCAATGCTACTGTCAATTCCCTGGAACATTCCCTTAAGATGTGTGGTGATATGTCAAATCCTATCACTTTTATTAACATCAAGGTTATTTATTTCCTCAAATACCTCCTGCTCACTCACAATTAAACTGTCCTCTCCTATGTCCTCTACACTTAAGTTACTCATGATTCCACCCTGATCAGGATGAGACACACTTATAAATTGATCACTGAATACCTCAAATGTCTTCTGCAGCAGTTACCATTCTACTACTTTCATCCCTTAACTTCATCTTTCCATGATCATTCTTCCTTCTATTTGCCACATATCTGAAAAACTCTCTAGGGTTTTTCTTAGCTTGATTTGCCAATTTCTGCTCATACTCTACTTTTGTTTTTCTTACTGAGTCACTCTCCAGGCTTATTCTTTATATTCTTCATGTGACTGATTACCATTATTCATCTTGTACTTCCTCCGAAGTACTTTCTTTTTCCAGATTTCATGCTTAAGCTCCCCATTCATCCATTTTACACCTACCTTATTCAGCCTTTTGGCCTTAAGGATACATTCGTACATTGATGCTGTTATGTATTTCTTTGTAAGTTCCTATGCAGCATTTATTTCCTTACCGCTCAACTCCTTGTTCCATGTTATAGCTCAAAGTTGTCTCCTAAGCTTGTCATAATTACCAGCCTTATAATTCCACATATATATCCTTTCCTCGCAAAAGCCTGCATATGACTAGCCACAACACAGGTGATTACTTCATGATCACTTACACCAACTGGAAGAAAATGTGAAACCCCCTCAAACAGTTACATCCTCTGATGGAATGATCAGATCTATAACTCTTGATCCTGGTGTGCCTTCCTTTACGTACTGCGCCTGAGATAGTTATCTCTCAAGAACTCGAGAAATTCACTTTCCTTATTCCGAAATGCTATCTCTTCATTCCAATCTATACAGCCATAATTAAAATCACCAATAATAATTACCCTTCCTTTGTTCCCTAATCCGAGTTGTTTATACATTTCTTCATCACCACCTTCCACATTCCCAGGTCTATAGCAACATCCAGCTAAATATGTCTTCCTCTCAACATCCACGTGCGGACTTACTTCCCCTGTTATCATGAGCAGAACTCCCCCCTCCCTTCCTGCCCTTTCTATCCTCATAAAAAATGCTGTACCCTTTCATTTCTATTCCCGTTACAATATCATCTTTTCAACCATGCTTCACTTATTCCAATGATTTGGGGGCGAATAAACTCAATCACTGAAACCATTTCATCCCCTTTATTTCTGATAATTTGTAAACAAACACAGTTCATTTTTAGGTCTATAGCCATTCCTATCCAAGCCATATGTTGATTGTGATTTCCTCACTACACCTGTCAAATCACCTTTGTCACTCTTATCACTGCTTACCACATATACCTGCTCAGTCTCCACTTCTCCACTCATACTCCATCCATATTCCACTTTATATAAATAATAATATTTATATTATTATTTTTATAATTGATAACTGTAGCAAACTGCTCCTATAAGAATTATTCCTGTAAATCCTGCACGTTGAGTATAGTGAAAGTTGTCTATGTATTATATACTCTCAGTCATATCCGTCACTATCCCCATTAACAAATTATTCATATTCAAATTATTCATATTCATATTATTCATATTCATATGTTCAATAATTCAGATGATCGCATATCCGCTCTCCAGCCAAAAGGCTGCGGGTTCAAATCCTGCCGTGGGCATGGATGTTTGTGATTGTCTTTGGAAATATTAGTGGTGGTGGTGGTTGGCGGTAGATGGCATTGGTATAGTTGCGGTAAGTTGGTGAATTGAGTGGTGGAGACAGCTGTAAAGCAGGTGTCTTCCCTCGATGAGTCTTTGGACTCCCTGGAGGTGTCTAATAATAATAATGGTTCTGTATAGATTTGAATATAATGAGATGTATTATTACTAATGCTAATATTAGTTTTTATTATAAATATGTTTTTATTTTACTTTGTATTGCTGTTTGGAAATCCTTAAAATGTACATAAGGCAAGATATTTGATAATTTTTCAATTTTATATAGGTTGATAATGAGAATTGATGACCAAGAAGTAGGAATATCAAGACTTCCAAAGGGAGCAGTGGAAATTGATGCTCCAAAATTGTATGGCCTATACTTCTGTGGAGTTAATGACATATTTACTGGTTCTATGATTGCAACCAAAAAATCACTTATAGGAACAATAAAGGATGCAATCTTCAATAATAGGTGAAATATTAATATTTTTTCATGCTAAATAACTTACAAAGTAGATAATATGATATAATGCATACCCACTGATGATAGAACATCCTGTGACTTGATTATTGTCATTATCAGACTTCCACAAAGTCAGAATACTCATCATGTGAGATGTCACACACACACAGCTCATTAAACAGCGTGTTCAACTCATTTATTGTTCCTACACCTATCATGCTCTCAGGCAATTTATTCCACTCATTAACCACTCTCCATGCAAAAATCCTGCTCCACACTTCTCTGATCACAGGGACCCCATACACTTTTCAAGAATGGCCTATTTTCAACTCCCATCTGCCCAATTCTATGAAACATCTCTTCCTCATTACTCTTGTAACAATTCTTTATGAACTTACATGTCTCAACCATAATTCGCTATTTTTTCATATCTATGAGGCTGCGAACTGCATTTCCTCAGTCTTTCTGGATCTCCAATATTCATAATGAGAATGAAAATCACTTCAGTCAAACATCTCTGGATCCTTTCCTATATTATCCTTGTTCCTTTGAAACCAGGTAATGAAATCTGCACATTGTATTACTCTTATTACTCTTTATGCAGCTAGATCAAGGGAACCATGACCTCCTTAGTTCTACATGTCATTGTCCTTTGCATCAATGCCGTAATCTATTGTTGATATCTAATGTTGACAGTGGACTATGAAATATGTCCTAAATTTTATCATATTCTCCTCCTCCTGTACGATATCCCCACCAATTGCATACTTTGCATTCCATCCATACTTCCAAATTTTAAAACCTTCCACTCTTCAACATGTAAATAAACCAGTAGTCTATTCAGATCCTCCTGTAAGGCAATAATGTCTGCTACTCCTCGTACTCCTCCCCAGTTTTGCATCATAAACTTGCATGCAACTGTATATCCCCATTTAAACATCTCTATATGTCATTAACATGGAAGTTAAACAGTAGTGTCCCCAAAACAAACCCCCTGAGGAACATGATTAGTGAGTTTGATGTTTTAGGAAACTTTCACTCACCTCCCTATACAACTACTTGTCACATGGCCAATCTCCTAGCCAGCATAATTACCAAGTTGTCATGTGGAAATTTTGCTTAGTCTAAATATACCACTTTACATGCATCTCACTTCTCTGGTGCATTTGTCAACTTGTAATAGAGGAATTCTTTCTTTCAGAGTTACACGGTGATCAGTAATCATTATTATTAATTATCGAGATGCACTATCTTGGTAAAGAACTTATTTTAATTAAGTTAAAATAAAATTTGACAATTCGATTTCTATATCAAGGTCATCTTCAGGATTACACACACACACACACACATGTAGAATATAGTGTGTGTGTGTGTGTGTGTGTGTCACTCACATATATATCACCCTATCACTCACATCCAGTTACCATTTATTAGCTCTCTTACTCCCAAAATTAGCTAGGATTTTGAAGAAATTCAACATAAAAACCGACTATACCATTCTGCCAAAACTTCGTTCTTTTCAGTCGGCCAAAACCAAAACACAACCAACTGCATTTTCCAGGTGATTATAAAGTTGTGTGCGACTGTGGTCAATCTTATTTTGGTCAGACAGATAAATCTATTTCACTACGTCTTGAGGAACATAGACGTGACATCTCCTACAGAAGAACCCATGCGAGCACCCTTTCTAGTCATGTTCTTTTCTCCACAAACTCTAACCTAGAAGAATGTCAACACCAAATTGATTGGGACTGCACGACCAATTTATATATATGCAATGATGAATTTGAAAGATACATTGTAGAATCAAAAGAAATATTTCTGGACCCTTCACACATGAACAACAATTTGAACTACAGTTTTCCTGATTCCCATAGTGCAGTAATCCAGTACTGGCGCTCTAAAATCAGCTGTCACTCACATTCAACTCACGCTAACAATAGCAAGCGGTCACTATTTCAAATATGACTGTTGCTATTCTTCTTCTTTTTATGAAGTTGAAAAGTCCATGTTTTTTACCTTGTTAGTTTTATAAGTTTTGTGTTATTTCTTACTCACCTGAAGAAGTCGGGACACCAATGAAACTAGTCGTGATTCATTAAAGTTTTTTTGTGTTATACTTCTCGGGTTCTAGTCAGTATAAATATTAATTTTCTAAATATATATATATAGAGAGAGGGAGAGAGAGAGAGATAGATAATTTTTTTTTTTAAATTAAAACCATTAACAGTTATTTTGACATGATACTGTATAAGAACATGAAATTTGACATGCATGTGGAAGCACGTAACAGTTACTACAGGACAATATTATCTATTTCCATGAGAGTGACAGCTGATTAATATTCGCACTGTTAAGCACAAAAAACTTTCTTCCCCCTTTCTTGGGGTGGGGCAGATGATGTCACTTCTACACTGGAAAGTAGACAATGATGTAGTTGCCCTGCTCAGCGAGGAGTTGATTCCGTGGATTCCAGTCTTGGTGGAAAAAATTTAAGGTGTTGTATTGCCTGTGGTGGTGATGCTTGTGTAGGATCCGACTTCTGACCTTTTGTTTGAAGGCTGCAAGGAGTTGGTCAGCTGCCTCTCTCTCTGTGAAGTTGCTGAGCTGTCTGGTCTTGTGTGTCTGAGGTATAAGCTCTATATTACCGCTTTAGCAGTGATGAAGAGGTAATTTCAGAATGAATGATTATTTGACTCTGCATGGACGAGATTGAAAAACTCCTCTTCTGTATGAAGACTACCACAGGTGAGAGTTGCTGTTTCTCGAGACAAACTGATTAATTGGGTGTTGACTAGGCATTCCAAGTAGATATGCCAGACTGTTCCTGATCGGTAGCAGAACAGGCAGTTATCAGAGTTAAATTTTCGTAATATAGTTGGAGTGGGTAATACATTGTGCCACATTCTCCACTGAATATCTGCGTCAGGTTTGATAGCTCTTATGTAATACGGTAGGTCCCATTGAAATGATGTTTAGTGGGATGATGCAGGATTTTCCAATAAAGTGCTTTGGTCGACTGTTGTATTAGAGTGCTGTAGATTCTGTTGGTGTTGCTGGGTGTAAGTTTCTCCAATTAATTATTAGTTTTTATCAGAAAGAATGGCACTGGATCTTCTGACTTTGGAGGGCGAAGCCCCTCTTCCGTTATGCTATCAGGCATAGCGGCTTGAAAAGTGGCCTTTACAGTGTGTATCTGCTCAGCCTGATTCCTGTATTCCAGGTTTTCGAGCGATGTTGGAAAGCGCCAGGTGAGGCGCAGAGAAAGAATGTCACTCAAGATCCTCGCGCCTCACCAGCTCCACAGAGAAAATAAAATCTCTTTCTGAGTGGTCAGGTAGGTTTCTTACCATCGTGTTGTGGAAGATGGGTTCTTGAGGATTTCAGGAAGGGATGCTATCTTCACTGTGTGCTGGAGGTTTAGCTTCTTCCATCTTCGAAGGGCATCTTTGTAGAAGTTTGTTGGATGCATTGTAATTGTAACATCATCAGCATATGCTGTTAAGGTTATGGTTTGGTAGGGAAGTTTAGGATGGGATGCCCTAAGCAGCATGCTTAATCTACACAAAAAAAGGCTCATTGGCAATTGTGTAAAGAGGACCGGAAAGTGGACAGCCTTGTTTAATACCTCTGCTGTATGGTACAGTTATGGTAAGTCTGTTGTTTATTTTCATGCAAAAGTGTGCTTTGGCATACAACATCTTAATAGAATGAATGATGCCTGAGCCAAAGCCAAAGGCTTTCAAGCAGCTGAAAAGGTATTAGTGTTCAATGCGGTCGAACGCTTTTTCTTGGTCTAGTGTTACAAGACCCATTGTTTCGTTGCTCTTGTTGGCTATGCTTATGAGATTCCTTATGAGCTGTAAATTTTTGTGAATAGATCGTCCAGGGATGGAATAGCTCTGATGCTTATTTATTATTTCGTTCAGAGCGGGTTTAAGTTTGTTGGCAATGGCTTTTGATATAATTTTACAGTCTGTGTTTATGATAGAGATGGGTCTCCAGTTTCCTAATTTCATCGCATCTCCTTTCTTTGGAATGAATTTAATAACAGATGTTGTTGTCATATTGAGTGGGAAGCCATTGGTATTCGCGTCGACATATACTCTGTAGAGGATAGGTCCAAACTGTTCCCAGAAGTACTAGTAAAATTCAGTGGCGAGCCCGTCTATGCCAGGAGATTTATTTTTAGGTAAGGAGGTGCAGGCAGTTGTCAAATCGTGTAGCGTGATAAGGGGTTCTGTGTTACGCCTAGTTGCTGGTGAGAGTTTTTTCACATCGGAGAGAATTATATTCATGGCATTCATAGATGTTGAGTTTGCTTGGTATAAATTTTTGTAGTACTGCAAGGTATATAAGAGGATTTTGTTGATTTTCTATGATGTTTCCACTATCAGTTGTTATAGCAGATATAGTGGTGCACTCTTGCTGGCGCTTTTCCAGTGAGAAGAAATACTTTGTGGGTGCATTTGTGAAGTTAATGTGTTTGTGTCATGCTCTTATTAGTGCTCCTCTTGCAGAGTGCTCTAGGTGTGAGCGTATGGCAACTTCTAAGGACTGGTATTCCTCAGATTCCGGATGATCTAATTGCTGTTGTTGTTGTTGTTGAAGATTTTTAAGGACTGAATGCTTATTCAAATTCCTCTGGTGACTGTATTTTTGGGTAAATACCCTAACTTTGGATTTAAAGAGTGACCACCACTTGGAAATTGATTGCGAAGTAGGTTTATCTCTGATGAGAGTTTCAATATAGTTTTTGGAGGTTGTGAGATATTCTGTATCCTGTAGTAGGCTGTTATTGTATATCCAGTATGCTCCTCCTTTGTGTCCGGTGTGTCCAGAAATGCAAATGCTGAGAAGGATGGAATCATGGTCTGATGCATGAGATGGATGGTATGTGACTCTCCTTACATAGGGTATTGTGTGCATAGATGTGTAGTATCTATCGAGCCGTGCCTGGTATATGACACTGGTAGGACCACCTTTGGCCCTCCAGGAGAATACTTTCTCATGTGGGTGCAAGTGTCTGAAGGTGTCAGTCAGCTCGTAGTCATTTATTATATCCTGGAGAAGCTGAGCTAGTGAGTGGAACCTCACGAAATTCAGTATGAATTTCGCGATAGTTCTTGTTTCTTTGTAGTACTCAAGTTCCAGTGAAAGCCTGTTTTTTAGTTTCCAATGGAGGATATACATGAGGGTTTGTGCAGTTTCAGTGATGGATGGATGCTGGTTATTTCTTGTGTGTTTTAGGTGGAAGCTGTAGATGATGGCTTTAGTGCAGATGAAGAGGAAATTGCATATTCTGTGTCTATTTTCTTCTGTATGGAATAAATTCCTGTATGGAATAAATTCCATCTTCTTTGCTGTGTGCGTAGTTTCAGGTGCTAGAGGCAGTATTCAGGACATAGGTGATCATCACTGTTTGCGGTACAGGTTAGATATGTGTGTTCCAAGGTACCTGAAACGTCACAGAATAGACACAGATCTGTTTCTCTTAGCTGAAATTTGTAGAGCTTAGAAGGCATTGGCAAGATGTTAAGCCATAGTCTCCACTGTATGTCAGAATCTGGTTTGGCACACTTTGATTTATATGGAAGATCCCACTGAAAACTGAGTAGCATATGCAGCCTTGTAGATGAGATGATTACGGATGAATATATGAAGGGCTAGGTTTGAGACACTGACATGAGGAAGTGGTATATTTTCTTATAGTTGGAGGGAAGAGTTGGAAGTGAGGCTTCAAATTGTACAAGATGAAATATCGGCCCCGAGCAGTTTCTACAAGGAATACAGATTTCCTGAGTTGTAGCGATATCTGAATAGGCTTTTATAATAGTAGCTTGCATCTGTTGATATTGCTCTTCAGTTTTTGGGTTCTTCATTGGTAGGCTTGTGAAAGTTTTCCACTTTAGGGTCTGGGTTAGGAGGTCCCCAATGACTCTTGTTCCTGCCCAATTCCATGTAGGGAAAAGAAAGGGCTGGCCAGTTGTGAGACTTGTTATGTTTCTGTTCGAAAATAGTGGTTCTGTAAGTACAGCTGACTCTTTTGATCCTGTCAGTGTGATATGAAGTTCTGTGTTTTTCCAGTGCTGTAGAGCATCTCTGTAAAAATTACAGAGGTAGTTTAGGAGGAGATGGTGCAGGACTGGCCATTCGGTGGATTGTGAAAAGTGTAAGTCTCCTCTGGCGGATGATTTTGTGATGTAATCGAAGGTGGTTACATTAGTGTGATTGCATTGAAGTGTCTTTAGGAGGAGGATTATCCTGAAGGATCTAATCTTGTTTTCAAGGGAAATCAGGCCTTGACCTCCCTTACTGAGGGGCTTGCAGAGTTGAGGGTGTGTTGTCCAGTGAGTTTTGTTCCAGAGGAAACGTTTGATTGCCTTTTGAATGTGGTTGAGAAATTCTTCAGGAGGTGCGAGTACTTTGAGGATATGCCATAACACACTCACAGCCATCTGGTTAACTATTAGTACTCTTCCTCTAAGTGATGACATGGAACAAATGCTGTTCCACTTACCTAGCACCTGTTTAAAATGGTTGTGCAGCTGTATCCAGTTCAGTGTGTTATATATTTTGATGTTGCCAAGGTGCACACCTAAGTATCTTTGTCCTTCGCTTAACCGGGTCCATTCGATTGGAGAATCATTTCTAGCCTTCCATCTGCCTGACCACAAGCCAGTGGTTTTTGCAGAATTTAATTTGGCCCCTGAGGCTTGTGCATATAGTCAGTGTGCTTCTTCGGCTACTGTCATTTCTTCTTCATTTTGGATTATTACAGTGATGTCATTGGCATATGCTGATAAGGTTATTTTTTGATGTGGCTCTATTATGCTGGTTCGTTTGGAGATGATGGTGTTGTGTACTCTTTTTAATAAGGGTTCTATGGTCAGTGTGTATAATTGTTCAGAGAGAGGACATCCTTGCTTGATCGCACTAGAGTATGACAAAGTGTGAGTGAGCCTGTTGTTGATTTTTAGACAGAAGTGTGCATCTCTGTATGGCAATTGCACTGTTTCAATGATGAGAGAACCATAGCCATAGCCAAATACCTTTAGAACTTCATAAAGGTACTCGTGCTTTACGCTGTCAAAAGCCTTCTCCTGATCAAGGCTGACGAGTGCTAGGTTTCATGTTGCTATTCACGATGTGGATGCGATCTCTTATTAAATGGAGGTTTTCATGTATTGATATTCCTGGGATAGAGTACGTTTGATGTTGGCTAATAACTTCAGGCATGGTTGGCTTTATTTGGTTTGCTATAACTTTGGAAATGATTTTGCAATCGGTATTAATTAGGGAGATTGGAAGCCAGTTTCGGAGATCCGTGTGCTCTCCCTTCTTCGGTATCAATCGCACTACTGAGGTCGTGACAGATTGTGGGAGCCCGTTAAGGTAGGTTTCTTGCAGTGTTTTGAGGAGAAGTGGTCCGAGCTGATTCCAGAAGACTTGAAAAACTCTGACATGAGGCCATCAAGGCTGGGAGATTTGTTCTTTGGCAAGGATGTGCATGAAGTTTTCAGTTCATCTAGCGTGATTTTGTTTTCTAAGTGGTTCCAGTCTGTTGCAGAGATTTTTTTTTGTTTCTTTCAGTATTTCGTGAATGGCATGATGGAATGTTCGTGTGGAGCTGTATGCATTCTTGTAGTATTGTAGGATTTCAGAAGTAATTTTACTTGGATCTTCTGTGATACTGTGTTATATCTCTTAGAATATCCTTTTATACATCTTATTATGTTTTATTACCTTTTATGTACTTTACTTATACTTGTTCTTATCTCCTTCTTATTTAAACCTTCTTAAATCAAAATCTTACCGGCCATTGTAAAATTGTAAAATCCTTCCTGTACATTTAAAATTCCCTTTTAGTCAGTTTATAATTTCTTTATCTATATTTCTCTTTGTTATAAACTTTATCTCACTTAACTCAAATTAATCTCTAGGCCGAATTACTAATAAGAGTGAAGCTATTGGATTGTGGGACAAAGGAATTACTAATGGTGGATAGCTATTCCTTTGTCTCAGCACTGGTTCTAATTCCTTATTCAGATTCAGAGAAAATTTATTTTTTTATCTGCACCACCCTGAATCCTAGATTAACAAAGCTTGTATGACCAAGGAACCAGAACAGAGTTAGCACTCAATCTTATTAAACTATAATTCTCTTTTCTGCAAGCCTCTGTGATTGTCGTCTGCTCGGCTGACCACTGACTCTTAGACTTTCGCGTCATTGTCTCGAAACCTCGTCGAACGAAGGGGATCCCACGTGGAGACTCCATACACATCAGCACGACCGCCAGACGCACGGGATCCAGAACCTACTAGACCATCTGCGAGCACGGGAACCAGAGAACAGGAGTACAGGTAGGAGGGGGGGGAAGGTAGCGTGCTTACAAAAAGATATACCTGTACTCCGTTGCACGTGTTATAGACTTCGGCCATTTTCGCATAATAGGATTATCTCTCTCTTCCCTTATCTAGTAACATTTTAGTAACATTTGGTTAATTTACACGTGCTTAGTAAGTCTGATATATCAATATTCATTTCCAAAGTGTAAGTCTCATGTTAAGTCCGTTTGAAACATAAATCACTTTAATTCAAGTTGCATTCAGACTTAACAAAGGCTTTCTCTCTCATCAAAAAAATTTTGTAAGAAATTTTATTTTTCTTTTGTCGCAGATCATTCCCATGTATTCTCTGGGGTTTTTTTCACTTCTTCTTTTAAGTGTTGCAATTTTAGTTGTTATATTGTGTGCCTTATTTGTAGTGATGTTTTGAACTTGCTATTTTGAGCATTTCATCCATTTATTCCTACTTATTTGTTCAGTTCTGACATTAAGTAATTTAATACAATTAATCTCTACTGTTTTTGGACATTTGTCCTTCAAACTTCCTTCTGAATTAATTTGATCTTTTGCCATTTCAACACTCAAATTGTGATATGTTTCAGGTAGACAATTTGCCTCTGAGATTGAAACACTCTGGGATCCAATCTGAGTAGTTTCATCCACCTCACAACCTTTGTCTGTCTGTGCGATAAAATCTTTACTTTGCAATCCTTCTTCATAAGAGTTCTCATCTTTAACTCTGCTTTTAACCTTATTTGCCCCACTAAGCCGTTTCTTGCCCATGAGAAAAATTTCATTTTGAGAGAAATTACATGAAAAGTTGTATCTCTCTAGGAAATTAGTTCCTAAAAATACTTGAAACAGTGGGCGGGATGTCTTAGGGTGGACAAGCAATTCTTGCCAAATACACATTTCAAACTCAGGTAGGTATAATTTTAATCTAACCTTCTTGTTTGCATATACATTGGACGTCGATATCCCTGATATTCTGATAGGTTTCCTGAGATTACGAATTCTACGTCATATATGAGATCTTATTTCTTGAAAATAATTTCCCGAAATAACTGAGGCCTGGGAACCAGTATCTAATAACATATTACAATGCAATCCTTGTATCGCACCCTGAATTATCATCTTTGATTCTCTTAAATTTGTATAGCCTCTATTTCTTTTGATATTACTACAGGACATTTGCCCAAAATTTTCCTCTTTGCTGTTATTCCAGGAAGGCTTTCTATTAGAAGGACAGTTCCGGGCAATGTGCCTAATTTTATTACATTTGAAACACTTAGGGGGTTCCCTGTAATCCCTCTGTACATAACTGTCCTGTGATTGAGACTTATAGATGTTGGAATTTTGTTCAGCCATTGACTCTAACTTTGTCATCATGTTATCAATTCGACTTAGCATAGGTTGGTTCTGTCTTTCTACCTCCTGTCTTACTGCTTCATTTATCCTTTCTGTTTGCAAGCTATGGACTCTGAGGGTTTCACTGAGATGGTCGCTAGCTGTTGTAACACAGCATCGAGTCAATCCATTACAGGCTGCTGTAATCGTTCTACCTCACGCCTAATCATAGAACTTACCTCTTCTCTGTCAATTTGATTTTTCTCAGTCACAAGTCCCTCCTTTCCATTGAACCCTAAGTTAAAATTGATGGACTTGTGTTCATCATTATTCCCTTGGTTTCTAGACGTTCCCTTTTTTTTCTTATTCTCTTTCTCTGACTTATTAATATTCTCTGAAATATTATTTTCCTTAATCATATTAACATGGGTTAGCTTGGATGTGGGACAAATGTCTCCAAGCATCTGTTCTTTCTCTCTCACAGCATTGTAACAATCCTCTTGATTTGTTATTCTTTTCTTGTATGCCGTTTCTCGTAATTCAGGTTTCAGTCCCTGCTTAAACTGAAGGAAAACTGCCCAGTCTAGATGAGATTTATCCTCACTGGAAATACTGAGACTGTTGGCTAGGGTCAGCAGATGATTATAGTAGTCTGTAACACTTTCCCTATCCCTTTGAGCGCTTCCTTGCAATTTCCACAGATTTGGCCCTATGCTCCTTAGCTTCGAAAATTGTGAGATCAGTGTTTCCTTAAACTTAGTATATTCGAGAGTTTCCTTTAAAATCGGAGAGGAATATAGGAAGGTTTTTGCTTTTCCCACTAGCTTACTCCTGAGTAAGATTAGCAACTGGAAGTCAGACCAATCAGCTAATCCTCTCAGTTTCTCGATATAGGAGAAAAGGGCCAAAACATCGTCAGTTTCCTCTCCAGAGAATTGCGGGAATACCTGTTGAGGATTCACTGTCCCAAAGAATTCCATATCGTCCATACTAGTGCTTGATGAAAGTGCCACATTGAGCTACCAGTTACAAATTTTCTCAATTCTACACTTCAAGATTTCTTAAACTTAAGCTTGCTTGTTTTGTCCTACAACTTGCTCACTTTGATTTAATAATTTCCTTAAACATACAGCTATAAATCAAATCCTGTTGACTGCAGCATTGTTATATCTCTTAAAATATCCTTATATACATCTTATTATGTTTTATTACCTTTTATGTACTTTACTTATACTTGTTCTTATCTCCTTCTTATTTAAACCTTCTTAAATCAAAATCTTGCCGTCCATTGTAAAATTGTAAAATCCTTCCTGTACATTTAAAATTCCCTTTTAGTCAGTTTATAATTTCTTTATCTATATTTCTCTTTGTTATAAACTTTATCTCACTTAACTCAAATTATCTCTAGGCCGAATTACTAATAAGAGTGAAGCTATTGGATTGTCGGACAAAGGAATTACTAATGTTGGATACCTATTCCTTTGTCTCAGCACTGGTTCTAATTCCTTATTCAGATTCAGAGAAAATTTATTTTTTTATCTGCGCCACCCCGAATCCTAGATTAACAAAGCTTGTATGACCAAGGAACCAGAACACGGTTAGCACTCAATCTTGTTAAACTATAATTCTCTTTTCTGCAAGCCTCTGTGATTGTCGTCTGCTGGGCTGACCACTGACTCTTAGACTTTCGCGTCATTGTCTTTTGCTGATAATTCTGCTTGTCTTTGCATAGCTTGGAAAGCAGAATGATATTCAGGACTTTCTTCTGGGAGATACTTCAGTTGTTCTTCAAGTTCTTCAAGAGCTGTTCTTCAAAGACATTATGTTTATGAAAGTTTAGTAGATAGATTAGATAGATAGATAGATAGATTTTTTTTTATATTAAACTTGATAAAATATACATTGGAAGATAAATAACAAAAAGGACTATTTACATATTATAAGAATGTATATTACATACAAAAAAGGATTTTCTTTTTAGATATACAATAGAAATGAAGGGGAAAAAATACATTAGTGGTGGACAGGATTTGTCTTTTCAGTAAGAATCAATATTACAGTTCAGTATCACTTTTACTTATTTTTCAGCTGAAGTGTGTTGTCGTCGGCAATCCAGAACAGGGTACCAGTTGGATTCCATTCCTCTATTAATTTTGCGACAGTTACTGTTAGATAGATCAGCTCTCAAGTTCAGCTTTCTCTTCTTGGGTTGACCATTATATCCAGTTTATCCTGGCACAAGCATATTACATACATTGCCTCTTCAGCCTCTAAAAGGCTTGGTGTTCTTTTCCTTTCAAAACATTACTTCTCTTCCTCTGAACTTCTACCACTTCATAAGTCTCAGAGTTGGCCAACCTTGGAATATTGTTCCAAGGTTGGCAATATGCTTAATAGTCACTTTCCCATAGATGCTCTTTTTCTACACTGTGCCTTTTCTATAAGTACTTTCACGGGCACTGTTCCTCTGAAATGGCCACTGTCATTCCTCACTATTTCTAGCCATGTAAGAACTAGAGTAGCCACTGGCCAATAGCGCCCTCTCTCATTGACTACGTCTCATACTTAGCTGCTGCCGATTGGTCACCTTAACTCTGAACTATTCTAACATGGTTCTAAAACACTGATCTCTTAAACATATTTAATAACAACAATTTTGGTCCTGAAACACAGTTTTCCCTTGCTTATTTTACAGGAACAATATTAGTTCTGAACACAGAATTCCTTAGCTTATTTAATATTAACAATCTCAGTTGAGTTGATATGCCTTTGAGTGAATATATATACAATACTCCCTTAGCCCTCCTTGGAAGCATAAGCATGTCCTTATCCTTAGGTTCTCGTTGTCTATGTGTTGGGTCAGAAACAAAATGGCTTACGAGTGGTGAGTCAGCCCTTTTTCTGACACAACAAAGGCATTTTGTTTATTAATTATCTTGTAAAGGGTAAAACAATAATTAGGGAATATTATTCCGATCTTTTAACCAGACTACATGAAAAAAAACTCGTGAGAAAACACCCAGTTTGCAGAAGAAAAAAATCATTTTTCATCAGGACAATGCACCTGCCCACAAAAGTGTTTTGGCAATGGGAAAATTAAGGGATCTGCACTATGAATTGTTGGAACATCCACCCTATTATTATTATTACCCCAAGACCTCATGGAGTCAAAGACTCATCTGGGAGGTTGTTTTATCACACACACACACACACACACACACACACACACACACACACACACACACACAGCTCATCATATCATGCCTTGAACACACTCAAACTCCTTGTAGACACCACACTCTCAGGCAAAGCATTCCAATCATTCACAACTCTGCATGAAAAAACCTGCCTCTCACTCCACTACTCACACCCTCTTTATATCGTTTCCAGGGATGACTTCTGGTTCTCCTTCGATCTCCCACTATTTTCTGTAGAACTTCTCCAGCCGGGAATACTATAATAACCCCTTACCAACTTTTAGGTCTCTATCATATCTCCCCTCTTCCTCCTGTCCACAAGACTCTGCAAATTACATCTTCTCAATCTTTCCTCATACTCGACATTCCAGAGGTCAGAAACTAGCTTAGTCAGTTGCCTTTGGACCCTTTCAAACATCTCTTCATCCTTCTGAAAACCAGATGACCAAATCTGGGCACAATAATCCATGTGTGGCCTAATCAAAGTTTTATACAAAGGAACAAGAATCTACCTACTTCTACACTTCAGTGACCTCCGCATCATTCCCAGAAGCCTTTATGTGGTCTTCACAATTTTGGTTATGTGTTCCCTAAATTTGAGATCCTTATCCACTATCACCCGCAGATCTCTTATTTCTTCCACCTCCAACAATATATCCTCACCAAGCATAAATTCTGCATCACAGCTTTGTTTTCCAAATTTTAAAACATTACACTTTGCAACATTGAACTCATATCCCCATTTCCATGTCCAATCACTCAATTTATTCAAGTCTTCTTGTAAGGCCACAACACCTTCACTACTCTTCATGATTTGTCCCAACTTTGCATCATACACAAACAACTGAACATCTCCATCCAAATCTTCACCGATATCGTTAATATACAAGTTAAACAGTAATGGTCATAAAACAGACCTCTGAGGCACTCCACTAGTGACTTTCCTTTTCCTGGATATCGCTCTCCCATACACAACTTGTTGATACCTATCAGATAGCCAGTCTCCAATCCAATGCACTAATCTAATATCCAACCCCATCTGCTCTAGTATGACTATCAATTTATCATGAGCTACTCTATCAAAAGCTTTTGCAAAATCTAAGTATATTACTGTGTATCCTTCTCCTCTGTCCAAGGAATCAGTCACTTTATTGTAATAAGTAAGTAGATTATAAAAAAAACATGACCTCCCTTTAGCAAATCGATGTTGTCCATCAAAGATAATACCATTGTTGTCAACCCAACTCTGGATCCTAGTTCTCACAAGCTTCTCCAACAACTTAACCACAACACCTAACACACAGATAGGCCTATGGTTGGATGCTTGAGTTTAATCACCTCCTTTATGAAGTGGCACAATCTTGCCCTCCTTCCACTTCCTAGGAACTTGACCGAGTATACAAGACTCATATTAAAAAAATATGTCAAGACAGGTGTCAACTCCCTGGCACATTCCTTCAGAATACGTTGTGATATATTATCAAGTCCCACAGCCTTATTAACATCTAGTTTACTCAACTACCCATCATCAACTGCTCTCAATCTCTCCATGAAGTCACATTCACAAGATTAAAAGACCTTTATGAACTGCTCATTAAGTATCTCCACAACACATTCTGTAACAGCTATATTTATACCATTTCTCCAATCAATGTCATCCTTCCATAATCATTCTTTCTTTTGCTGGCTACATATCGAAAAACTTCTCAGGATTCTTTTTGGCTTCATTAGCTAACTGCTGTACATTCCTCTCTTTAGCTACTCTCACCAACCAAGTCACCCACCTTGCCTAGTCTTTGTATACCTCAAGGAATTGGTTATTTCCACTTCTCTTAAGCTGCATCCACAATGCTCTTTTTTTCAGTATAGCATGCTTTATCTCTTTATTCATCCATCTCACCTTCCTTATTTAACCTTCTCACCCTTGGAATACATTTAGACATTGCATCTACTATATAATTTTTGAAAATCCCCCAAGCTGCATTGATCTCTTTTCCAGCTAAATTCTCATTGCATGCTATGCCTGCAAGCTGTCTCCTGAGCTCTTCATAATCACGCTCCTTGTTGTTCCACATATACCCTTTTCTCACAGGTCCTCATACTGCTGCTACCAACCACCCAGGTAATCACCTCATGGTCACTCTCACCAATTGGTGGATCATTTGACACCTCATTTATAATTACATCCTCTGAGGAGATGACCAAATCCAAGACCCTCAATCCTCGTGTGCCCTCTGTTACATACTGTCTGAGGTAGTTATCTCTCAAAAATTCAAAAAACTCATTTACTTTACTTCCGGTTGCTACTCATTATTCCAGTCTATATTGCCATAATTAAAATTGCCCATAATGATCACCCTTTTCTTATTTGCTTGGCTTATTTGATTATACATTTCATTATCACCACCATCCACATTACCTGGTCTATAACAATATCCAACCAAGTATTTGATTCCATTTAACTCTATCTCACACAATACTGCCACAAAATCACTAGCACTATTTCTCTCTTGTGTCTCTACTTTTTACAGACATAACTCTTTCTCTATTATCAGTAGGACTCCCTCCTTTCTTTTTACCCTTTCTCTCCTCATGAAACACATTATACCCTTCCATCTCTATTCCTGTCAGGATGTCATTCTCATCCAACCATGTCTCACTTATTCCGACAACCTTTGGGTGAACAGACGCAATTAGTGCAACCATTTCATCTGCCTTGTTTCTTATACTTATAGCATTTTGTTAGATGGTTGCTTTGCGAGCGTTGGCTCTTAATTTTGAATATGACTTATCAATTGCTCCCTTGTGGCCAGGGATCCTAAAATTCTCCCTGGATCATGGACTCTAACAGATTTATTTGTTCTGCACTAGTTAGAGTTGTCTATCTTAATAACTATGGGCCCTTTTCCTGATCTAGATAATTATCCTGCTTGACTCTAATCAGGCAGGATGGTGTCCAGATTTTTGGGAGATTGCAGTCGTGCTCTTTTCTAGCCTTAATGTTACTTAATCACTCTTTCCCCTTTTTGTCACGGTCGTATTTTTGCGAGTGGCAATGTCATTCTCAAACACAATTCGATGACCAGGATTCAACTATAAACATAAAGTTTTATTTTACACTACCAGTATACATGAAACATAAATCAATCAATTTGTTAATTCCCTTAAATTAGATTAAACACTTTAATTAGTATTACATGACAATTTCAGAACATGACATATCTATTATCTTCTAAGAAAGGGCATGCACATAGGTATATACTAAGAATTGTCTAGTCATGTATCTTTAGGGAGATAGCTAAGGTAACATACACATACAAAATCCTTTTGTAAGGACCACATAACATGGCTCTTTGGACTACCAGTCCAATGTCCCTAAAAGTTCCACTAACTAACAAAATAGTCTCAGTCTTTCTTTCTGCAAATGTGCTTAAACCGAATTTTTCATTCATCGCTCCCTCTTGAACTTTAGATAGGTCAAAATTACCTTACCATTTCTTGCAGTATGCAGTCTCACTCAATCACCACATGCGAGTCATGTGCATATCCTGGTTGGACCTTTGTTCACTCTGCAGATTGCGTTCCCATCTCATGGATTGATGCGCGCTGGATTTTCGGTGTCGTTGGGGAACATCTGAGGTGCTTGTCTGGAACTTCTGCACCCTACAGGAGGGACATCGCGGTTCGGGTTTCATTTTGGATCCGAGCCTTTTTTTTTTTTCGGTCTGCACTTGGAAGCTTCTTGTCGGACCTCCTCCTCGTGTCATACCTCTTTCACCTTCTTCCCCACTCTCTCGATTTTCCGACCATCAACTCCCTTTTTCTCCTGCAGCTTACAGTCATGGTCGCATTGAAGACTTTGATCTTGAACTCGTGAGAGAGCTTCTCCCAGAGAATTTGCGAAATCTTGCTTGTAAGGTTAAACAATTGGTTTATCAAGGTCATCATCACCTTAGGGCTCTTAGTCATCACTTTGGCATGCACAGGTTCATAGAATCTATCCTTGGGTTGATTGTCAACATTTCCCTTTTTTTTTGTTTGTTACAACTCACACATATTATTCTTCTGTTTCTGTTTACACATATTATTTTCCACTTCCAATTTACACACATATATATTTTCCTTTTAATTCGCACATATTAATATTTCACAATGTTTCCTCTCCATTGGGTGAATAGATATACACTTAATAGACAATTATATGATACACTTCCCCCCCCCTTTCCTTATTTCTTTCTAGTACAATTTTCACCAGCAGTACAGGTATTTTCTTTATTTAGGCTCCGTTCTTGTTAGATCCTGAACGAGGGTCTGTCTAGCAGCGGCAGGCCTCATTCACAATCTAACAATTTGTATACAAACACAACACTCATTTTCCCTGCGACATTCTCACTACTTAATGATAAAAGTCATCAATTTCATATTAGTATTCATCAATATACTCATTGATGAATATACTCATTTCTGGATCTTTAATGCCATCTTCTCACTTTCACTCTCATTCATCCTTCTGTGTTTCCGTACTTTCGGTCAAACATGTCAACTTTTGCTATCATTTATTCTTTCGATTTTTTCCACTTTCAATTCCTGCGTCACTACCATTTCCGGTTTCATTTGTTCTCTCAATTTCGTTTCCTTCCACCACTCTCACCTCACTTTCATCCTTTTTAACATCCATTATGGTTTTTAAATCACTCTTTCTTTTTTACTGATTTTTTAACATTCTTTCGCCTCTCTTTTACACCATCCTTCTCATTTGAATGTGCACTCATTTTCCCTGCGACATTCTCGCTACTTGATGATGAGAGTCATCAATTTCATATTAGTATTCATCAAATCCTCATTCATCAATATACTCATTGATGGTATACTAATTTCTGGATCTACAGCTAGTTCTACTGATACCACTCACTCGATGCGATCTCTCCATGCTCGACTGGGGCCATTTCCCTTTCTGCTTATTCATTTTAAAACCCTTTTCAGTTCCAACTGTTTCCTCTTGATCCCAGGTCATCCCATTCCTTTCCTGTTTACACATCTCAGAACATCCACCTTTCTCATGCTGTGTACCCCTGTCCACTCTGAGCCTGCCCGTTTCCCTGCTCCTCTTGCACACCCATTCTCTCATTTTCTATACTCATACCACTCACTTCCTCGTTCATAACCACGTCTTCCATCTCTCCTATCTTACTCTCTTGCTCTTCCACATCACTTCCTGCTTGATCTCATTCATTCTCTCTCACTCTACTCACTTCTCTACCATCCAGCAGCAGTCTCTCCAAGTGACCCACACCATAACCGCTCAAATGCAGTCCATCGCTCCCATACAGTTCACTTCGTCCTTCACACTCATTCCACACATTAACAAACTGCACTCCCGTCTCCTCACACATTTCTGCCAGCATATCATTCATAATCCTTGCTCTCCGCCTCATCTCACCATAGTCATACTTAGGCAACACGCTGACTACCCTTCCTGTAACACTATTCTCTTTTATCCTTCTAAGCAGCCTCCTGATATCCATTCTGACGTGCTCTTTGTCCTCTGTCAAATCGTTCGTATCTATTAAAACCATCAGCTCCTTTGCTCGCTCCCTCCTCATATCTAATGCCTCAATCAGTCTACTCATTTTACCACCCAGAAAACATACCTTGTGCATCCTATCATCCAGTACCCCTTTAATAATGGAGTCGCCATACAACGCCACTTGCTCATCTTTCGTTAACTCTTTAATGCCATCTTCTCACTTTCACTCTCATTCATCCTTCTTTGTTTCCATACTTTCGGTCCAGCATGTGTCCAACTTTCACTATCATTTATTCTTTTGATTTTTTCCACTTTCGATTCCTGCGTCATGCCATTTCCGGTTTCATTTGTTCTCTCAATTTCGTTTCCTTCCACCACTCTCTCACCTCACTTTCATCCTTTTTAACATCCATTATGGTTTTTAAATCACTCTTTTTCTTTTTTACTGATTTTTTAACATTCTTTCGCCTCTCTTTCACACCATCCTTCTCATTTGAATGTGCACTCATTTTCCCTGCAACATTCTCGCTACTTGATGATGAGAGTCATCAATTTCATATTAGTATTCATCAAATCCTCATTCAGGTCACACTTCGCACTCACCCTCCTTCCATCTGTCCTAAACATCCACAAATCATTTATATAATTGAAAGAATACATATAGCTCCCCTCACACTTAACAAAACGAACTGAAGTCTTAATTGAAGTCATGGAATGACAAAGCCGCTGCAATGTTTCCTCTGCCGGTTACTACTCTAAGGTCTAATAATAACGATTTCGTAATTAAGTTTAGGCAAAAAAAAAATCCCACACACTAATAATACTGGTAGTGCACAACTTTTACAGCAGCTCTTACTCAAACAAATACTTGTATATACTTAATTATTCCAAGAATACTTATCTCGATCCGAAGCTCTTCTTACACACATCCACCATGCTTGGCTCACGAGTATCCTCCTCTATTCCCCAGATTTGGCTTCCTCTGACTTCTCTCTCTTCCCAAAACTAAAACTCTTCCTTGCTGGTCAGCATTTTTCTTCGAATCAAGAGGTGATTGCAGCTGTAGATGGGTATTTTGCAGATCTTACTGAGAACCACTACAGGGGTGGGATAATGGTACTGGAATAAATGTATTAGTCTTAAGGGAGATTATGTTGAAAAATAAAAATAATTTTGAAATTATAAATTCGTTTTTTCATTGTTAGACGGATAACTTTTCAGACTACCCTTGTGTGTGTGTGTATATATATATATATATATGAAAAAACTTTAATGACTGATACCAAGAGAAAAAAAGATGCCATGGTATATTTGAAAAGTTACTACTAGTTTACTAGTTTTGTTGAATTGATCAACATCTTCAGGTATCACAATCAAAGAAATATATAAAGAATTACAGAGACTTAAAATTGTAATAACAGAACAAGTACAAAAAAGACAGTAGTATGTTTGAAAACAAAAAGTGAGCTTGAGTTCCAAACAAATGTATACTACGCGCTGTCGCAAGTGCACCAATACTGAACGGAGGCAACGTGTGCATCAGAGAGATTGAAACTTAGGCTGTTATTGATATGAGAAGAATCTAGAGAAATTTCTCTAGATTTGACAATCTATAGACACCAGTGTGTGTGTATATATATATATATATATATATATATATATATACACACACACTGGTGTTCAAAATGTAAGGACAAACTTTTTTTCTGATGATTACAACCACAAATTCAGACGTATCAGCTTGTGGCAATTTGTATAACTTACAATCTCAAATAGAAGTGGGTACACATTCATATTTTCAAATCAAGCACAAAAGAGTCACGTGATAGTACTCAACAGAATAAAATGCAAAAGGCTGTGCTAAGCGAATTGTGTTTGAAGAGAGCTCTTTTTCTGAGCAATAAGTTGCAAATGTGGATGTCTTGTAATGTCAAAAAAACATCATCTAGATTATTTCATGCAAAGAAAAGTTATTGGAAAGCTTGAAAAAGGCTACAGACTTACTGATATTGCCAGAGAGTTTGAAATCTTACATATTGTTGTATTCAGGCTCAAGACAATATTTGAAGCCAATAGAATGCGTTCGAGATGTTTGCTAAGAGGTCGCCCTCATCTACCACAAAGCACCAAGTCAGATTTTTGGTTATTACAACACCACAGCAAGTTAGCTTGCAAGTTTGGCTGCATTCAAGCACTGCTGCGAGAATATCTGCAAGAAGTAGGCCTATACAACTAATGGCATCTAGTCCGCATCACTTTATCCACAGATCATCATACAGCACATTTTCACTGGTTTTGAATTCATTAAAATTGGACAAGACACAAATGAGCTAATGTACTCTTTACAGATGACAGTCATTTTTGGTTTTCCTCTGTTTCTAGATGACACTTGGGCTGGAGTAAAACTGGCACTGCTTTCCATCACAAGAATGTTCTTGAAAGGGATAGATATGGTGTTGCTGGGATCATGATATGGGGAGTCATTATGCTTCATGGACGCACCAAGCTACAAATGCTGGAAAAAATGACTAACTATGACTGGTGAACGATATTGCAACAAAGTTCTTCAGCATCATGTGCAATTGTTCCATGATGCTGTAGGCAAAGAATTCATTTTTATGGATGACAGTGCCATGCCACACCATACATGAGCAGTGTAGATACTTCTGGAGACCAAGGATATTAATCGAATCGAATGACCAGTATGCTCCCTAGATCTCAACCGCATAGAACACATTTCAGATGCCATAGGGAGATGCATTGCTGCATGAAATTCCCCCTCCAGAAAACAGCAAGACCTTATCCTTGCTCTGAGGGAGGAGTGGGCCAGTTTTCCTCAAGAACTCCTGAATCATTTGGTGCTAAGCATGGTACTACATCATGAGAGCTGCAGTTTGTTGTGGACACATTTCACACAGAAAAATCTCTCTGCATAGTTTCTGTAAGCATGTACATTAATTTCTTAACTACATTCCTTAGGAACTTTGTAACCTTTGCCAAAAACATATTGTAATTTCATTTGTACAAAATTTATAACACATTTTTTGTGTAATATAAGTTATTAGTATGCTGACAATGAATTTATGTCTGTCCACATTTGGCTGTAGTCATGAAAGTTTTTTCATATACAGATAAAAATGTAGCTTGTTTTTAGCTTTTGGACACCAATGTATATACAGTAGATTGCAAGTTACATCGGTACATGAGAATAACTACTTTGGTTAACTGTTGATCACAGTCTGATCTCTGGTGAAAAAAAATATTTATATATAAATAAATAAATTCCATAAGTATATTGGTAAAACCACAGACATTACTAGTTTCCTATAGTTAGTCCTGTTATTATTAATTTCTGTTTGTTGTCTGAGAGTTACTGTGTCATTATCCAGTTGAATTTCTTTTCTTTTCTTCTATGTGGGTTATTTATTCTTCTTTTTTCCAGATGCTGCGTGGGTTGTAGGTGAGCAATCCAAATCCTTAAGATATTTAAATCATCATTTTTGTTGAGATTTGGTTAGTTGATAAGCATTTCATAGCCTTCCTTGAATTTATATTCATACCATGTTTTGGTCTGATATTAGAACTGGGTGCCTTCCCAGTGGTATATTTCAAGTGAATGATCAAAAAAACAAGAATTAAAAATCAAATTTTTTTTTTTTTTTTTTTCATCCACATCCATCACACACACACAGAAAAAAATTACTTAATTGGTTGCATTAGTGAATTACATGTATGGCATAGATTTTTCTAAAATGACATGTTGGCATGAGTATAATATGCATATATATGGAAGAATGTGAAAAGATGCATATGTAAAGAGGGAAAAGAATAAAGTGGATGAGTATCAGTATGCTTGAAGTGTGACATTCTAATGAACTATAGTTTTTGAATGAGAATAGGAAAGTGGGGGGGGGGGGTAAGATATGCTGAACAAAGGATGGAGGGCAGTACACAGTGCTGGTACACAATCAAGTGAGCCTGATGCCATGATAGAAAACATGAATGACAGTGAGAAAGCAATGCAAGATTCGAAAGCTGAGTAGGTGAAGATGAGGCAAGAGATGAAGCAATATGCAGAGTGGAATTGGGAGACTGGTAGATATGAATAGAAGATTTGGAAAAATTGAATGAAAGATCAAGTGAAAGATTTAACAAATGATTCAAGATTAGAAGTGCATAAGGATTCCATTAGTAGGAGTGTAGTGAATGAGATGGTGTATGAGATTTGTTTTTCAGGAAAGAGAATGAATAAGGTGATTGAAGTTTTGAATATAAGGAATAAGTGAGTAACAGTACTGGTAGTTGTGATAGAAACAAATGATTTGCTTAGACCTAAGAAGAATGAGAAAAGGAATATTGGGAAATTATTGAATGGAGCTGAAGATAATAATGTTGTAGGAAAGGTCATTAGCATGTTTTCCATGTAAAATAGTGATAAGTTGAGATGACAAGCAAAGATCACGAATACTATGTTGACAGAGTTGAGTAAGGAGAAAAAAAAAAAAAACATGCAGTTTGTGAATATGTGGAAAGAGTTCTGGGAAAAATGAAATTGTGTAAGGATGATAGATTACATTTAAATGGATTTGGTTAAAGTAAACTGGAGAGGATGTTGCTGAATGGGAGAGTAATGTTAGAAGTGAGCAAGAAATATAAAGAAGTAAGGGGTTAGGTGAAAGAACAGGAGACTCTGAAGAATTCCATGAAACAGAAAGGTGAGTAGTGTGGATATGAGTGTGAGATAAAAGGAACATAAGACAGACATGAAAGAAAAAGGAGTTAAGGTAGCAGAGAGACATGGCATGAGAAACGCAGATGCTAGAAGTTATAGTGAAGTGGGCAGAAAACAAAGGAATGGCATGATGCAGGATGCAAGGGGAACATTTTAATTCACAGAAAAGTATGGGCAAATGGTGAGAGAGAGGAATTGCCAAACATAGGTCCAGAGGAGCTATATGTGATGGGTGATGCAAGTAGGAATGGACACAGCCCAAAATGACATACAATGTTTTTTTTTTTTACAAATGTCAGGATTAACAGAAATTAGCCAGGTGAAACACTGATCAGGTTCATTCATTTGAAAACTGTTGGAATAAGTTTGAATGGCTGGATGAGGATGATATTCTAATCAGTAATCAGATTAGAGATGGAAATGCATATTTGATGAAGAAAAAGAGAAGTAGGAAGAGCAAGAACTGAGGGTTAGTTGATACAAGCAGAATATTCACACCCAGACAAGGTAGAGATGAAACCGGAGGTGGGGGGGGGGGGAGAATAGTGGCAGTAGTTTTGAGGCTGCCATAAGTATGGGAATGTGGAAAGTAGTGACAAAGAAATCTATGGCAGCCTTAAAACTATGCCACTATTCTCCCAAATTGATTTATAAACAAACAAAAGAAAAGTAATCACTACAGTGATTTTAACTATGTAATATAGACTGAAATAAAGAAAGAATAAATTTCTTGAGTGTTTGAGAGACATAAATGGAGGATAGAAATCAATATTTTCATTAATTCTTCCAATATTTCATATCAGTTACTGAGCCGTTGTCAGGGATTACAATATGAGACTTGTAACATATGCAAACAAAGGCAACACAAAACAAAGTGAAGCAAGGCCTGCTGCTATTTAATTTGTATATCAATGACATAGGAAATTTGACAGGAAATATTCAGTTGTTTGCTAATGATACTGAACTGGGAAGAGCAATAGTAACTAAAGGTGATGCAAAGATCCTTTGCATCACCTTTAGTTACTATTTTTTGCATCACTAGACTAGCAGTATGGGCAAAGGTAAATGGCTGCCAGTTTAATTTGGCAAGTGCAAGGCGATGCACTTTTGGAAGAGATCACAAGCTGTTTACTTTATTGATAGCACAGAACTGCACAAAACTGATGAGGTGAAGTTTAGAAGACATATTGCACATGTAAGCCAAAACAGCTCATTAGATTAAATGGTTCATTTTAGACAAATTATGGACTCTACAACTATGTTATAAATAACTATTTTAATTTCCCGACGTTTCTACCTTCATATTAAGGTCATCATCTGGAGTATGCACATATATACAAAGACAAGCTGAATTACATTTCACAGAGTATGCTAATGAGACAATGATTTGATCAAGTTATTCTACTGGCATGACCTCTAGTGAGAATAGAATATAAAAAAAAATTAAATAAATAAATAAATAATAAAAAATACAAAAAAAAAACTAATTAATTAATAAAAAAATACATCAGAGCTATATTCTATTTAAGATAAAATCAGCAAAACATTCTTTCATATAAATAAGTTTCTTATGGTAACAATGATGTCCTAATTTAACATGACAATTGTTATATTAGATTTAAGATTATGGATTACTTATGGTCCTATTTATAGTTAACTCTTAGGTAGGAAGGTTAAGTGGGTAGAATATGTGCCTTCCATATGCTTGGGATTTTTAGACCATCATTATTGTTAAGATTAGAGTGGTTGATAAGAATCTCACAGACTTCCTTAAATTTACGTTTACACCATGTTTTGGTGTGATGTAAACAACTGGTGCTTTTCCAGTCAATTCTATGTAAAGTGTTCAGGGCATGATCAGAAAGGCCAGCTTCACCATAGTTATTATATTTAATGTGTCGTTTATGTTCCTTTTGTCTGATAGGAATTGTGTGTCCTGTTTCCCCTATATATGGTATACTCCAGTGTGGGCCAGCAGAGGGAGTGGGTCTTTGTATGAGTTGAGTAAGCTCTTTAATTTTGCAGTATTAAAGGTGACTTTAAGGATGTATTTCTGTAGTATTCTGTTTATTTTATCTGATGTCCCTTTAATGTATGGAATGGTTATAGTTTTATTGTAGTCTAGTTTATCTTCGTTTTTTAGTGGGTCTTGTAGAGAATTCTGTTGATAGTATTTTGGCTGTAACCATTTTTTAGGAAAGTATTGCTGATAACTTTAAATTCATCTTCAAGTGCTTGTTCATTGGAGCAAATCTATAAAGCCCTGTTTTTTAGAATATTAATAACACCTAGTTTTTGTGTTGGGTGGTGGTAGGAGTTTATGTGTGTATATATATTGGCCAGTATGTGTCGGTTTCGGTAAACAGTGAAGGAAAGACTGCCAGAAGAAAGACACGTGACAAGTGTATCTAGAAACAGAAGTGTGTTCTGCTTTTCAATCTCAATTGTGAACTGTATGCGTTTGTGTTGTTTGTTTAGGTGGCTGAGGAAAGTGTCTAGTGTCTGGCGGCCATGGGGCCAGATAGCGAAAACATCGTCAACGTCTAAACCAGACTTTGGGTTTTAAAGGAGAGGAATCTAGAGCACGTTGTTCAAAATATTCCATATAAACGTTAGCAATGGGGGGGGGGGGGGGGGATAATGGCTGTGCCTTCTTTTTGTAGGTATAAAGCGTTTCGCCACACAAAATAACCAGAACGTAATACATGCGCAAAGAGCACCGTGATATCGGGAGGGAATTTGTCCTGTAAAAGATGGACTGTATCATTAATTGGGACATTTGTGAAGAGGGCAGAGACATCAAAACTGACTAATAAATCATCTTTTTCTAATGTAATGTATTTGATTATGTTTATAAAGTGTTGTGTGTTTCTGATATAGAAGGGGGAATGATCTACCAACTCCTTGAGTGTTGAAGCTAATTTCTTGGCTAGGTGATAGTCAGGGCTGTCTATACCTTCAACTATCAGCTGGAGTGGTGTGTTTTGTTTGTGAATCTTTGGTGGACCGTAGATTCTCGGAGAATGAGCTTAGTCTGGAAGTAATTTTTTGATTGTATCTTTGGGTCATGTAGTGACTGATTTAAGTAGCTTCTCTGTTTTCTTTTTTATTCTGTTGGTTGGGTCATAGTTAACAAGTTGATAGGTACTGTTGTCCAAGACTATCAGATTCATTTTTTCTAAATACGTGGTTTGATTTAAAATAACTGTGGCATTGCCTTTATCGGCTCTAGTAATTACGATGTCCGGATTTGGTTTTAGTGATTTCACTGCTGTTAATTCATGTTTCGTTAGGCTGCTCGTTATTGTTTTCTTACACTTTACATTTAAAATGTTAGCGGTATCTAAACATATTTTATCTGCTATGGTAGTTGGGATGAATTTTAAGCCTCTTTCATTTTATTAAATAAAATCCAGTTTGTTAATCGATCTGAGTGCTACTGCAAAGTTTAAACCTTTGCTGAGTAGAAAGAGTTGGTTGGGTCATTGTTAACAAGTTGATAGGTACTGTTGTCCAAGACTATCAGGTTCATTTTTTCTAAATATGTGGTTTGATTTAAAATAACTGTGGCATTGCCTTTATCGGCTCTAGAAATTATGATGTCCGGATTTGATTTTAGTGATTTCACTGCTGTTAATTGTTTTCTTACGCTTTACACTACTCGTTATTGTTTTCTTACACTTTACATTTAAAATGTTAGCGGTTTCTAAACATATTTTATCTGCTATGGTAGTTGGGATGAATCTTAAGCCTCTTTCAATATAATAAATAAAATCCAGTTTGTTAATCGATCTGGGTGCTACTGCAAAGTTTAAACCTTTGCTGAGTAGAAAGAGTTCATCTTTGTTTAAGGCATGGTTGTATATGTTGACTATGTTACTGTTACTTGAAAGCAGTTGGTGGCTCCTGTTGCTCCTTGCTTCTAGTTGGTGGTTGTTATTGCTAGCTTGTGGTTGGTTGTTTACATTCACTGCAGAGTAATTCGAATATATCCATTGGTTTTCCAAATATTGTGTATCTTTTAGTCTATGAAATTTGAATATGAGATTTTCTTTATTTGCTTGAAGGATAGGTTCTCCGAGAATAACCGTTGATCAAATCACTGTTTTAGCATACTGTGTGAAATGTAATTCAGCTTGTCTCTGTATATATGTGTATACGCCAGATAATGACCTTAATATGAAGGTCAAAATATCAAGAAATTAAAATAGTTATTTATAACACGGTTGTAGAGTTCATAATTTGTCTGAAATGAATGCTGCTCACCGTGTAACACTAAAGGAAAAGAGATTAAATGGTTGCTGAAGAACACACTGACAAGTGGGGATAGAGAGGTTATTTTTCCCCTTTATAAGGCTTTATTAAGGCCACACCTCAACTACTGGATGCAGATCTGGGTACTCAGATTCAACGGGGATGAAGAAGTGGTGGAGAGGATCTGGTAGCAGCCTCTCTCCAGAAGTGAGTGACAAAGATTGCAGCAAATGTATAAAAATTTCCCTATGAGAATAGATTGAAGGTCTATGTGCTTCAAAAATTAGCTGACAGGAAGAAAAGAAGACACATGATAGAAGCATATAAGGGTGACATGGAAAGTTCTGATAAATACATAGAACAAAAATGACATTAAAGCAACTGATAGAACCATAAGGAAAAACATATCTTAAAACCCTTTACCCTGCATGCTTCATCAGATTGTAATAATTTGTTTTTTTTCTTTTAGAATATATAAGAAGACAAAATTAATTAATTTTTGTTCTAGGTGTTTATCATAACTTTCTTCCCCCCCACCCATATAAATTATTAAAAAATTTTATAGGATTGATTATACCCTTTTACAATTTCCATAGAAATTGTATAAGGGTATTAAGACCAGGTTTTTTTTTTTATTGCATCGAGGACAGAATGGGTTGCCAGTGGTTGTGAGTGCTTTGTCAGTGAATGAGGTTAAGGAGAGGTATGATATATATTGTATGAATAATGGATTTCATATGATGAGTCTAACCCCATGGAGATACCCAGAGAAAATAACAGTAATAATATTTTATTATTCTTAATATCAGACCTCCAATTACACAAAAGAAACATTGTGGGAGACCAAGCTTCACATACAAAAGGCAATCTAAACTGTACCATAAACTCTTTCACTTTCCATATGCACCACACTGTGGCAGTGCATTCCTCTCACTACCCATTCTCCATATAGAGAACCTACTCTTCACCTCCTTGCTTTTGCTCTCCTTATGCAGCTTCCAGAGTTGGCATTTGTTCTACCTTTTTCTCTCTTAGCTCTGTGGCAGACCTACCTATTAATCTGGTAGCAGCCTCTCGCCAATTATATGTTTCAATCGTATTTTCTTCCCCCCTAATTTTTTTCTATTCACAAGATTCCACAAATTGCATTTTCAAAATCTGTTTTCATACCTCAGAATCTAAAGATCTGATGTCATGAATCATCTCTGGATTTTCTCTCTCTCAACAAATAAGATATCTTCACTCCCATTGAAAGTTAGGTGAACCAGATTCGGCAGAGTAGTCCATATGTGGCTTGATCAAGGCTTCATATGAGGGACTCATAACCTCTTTGCTTCTACAAAGAAATTATGAACTATTATTATTTATCTATTGAACAAAATAGTTGCTTATCTCTAGAATGTTGAATATGAAGAAAGGTTGAGAAGATGCAATTTGCAAAGTCTAGTGGATAGGAGGAAGTGGGGTGATATGATAGATACATACAAGTTGGTAAGAAGTTGTTATAGGATAAATGTTGAAGAGGTTTTTCATAAAGTGGGAGATCAGGAGAGAATAAGAGGTCATTCCTGGAAGTTCTATAAAGAGGATGTGAACAAGGGAGTTAGAAGCAGGTTTTTTTGCATGCTGAGTTGTGAATGTCTTGTTTAAGAGTGTGGTGTCTGCAGAGAATTTGAACGTGTTTAAAGCACGGTATGATGAGCAGTGTATGTGTATGAGAAAAGGACCTCCTAGATGAGTTCTAGACTCCATGGGGTCTTAGGGTAATAATAATAAATTCACAACCTGTTGGTACTTATCTGACACCCAATCACTCTTTGCAAATGCATGCTAAAGTTGTTTCAGAAGAAAGAGTGCAATTTGTAAATATGTGGGATGAATTGGAAGGCTAGATGGAACTGTATAAAAGTGATGGAGTATATTTGAATGACTTGTTTTGAGTTAGCTGGAAAGGCTATTCCTGGAATGGAGAGTAATGACAGAGGTGGACAGATCTGAGGATTAAGAAGCAATGTAGAAGAATAGGGTAGGGGAGGGGGAGACACTAAAAAAAGTGCTTGTGAATGAAGAAGTAATGTAAGAGATGAAAGTGAAAAAATGCAAGATAAAAGAGTTAGGGTGAACAGAAGAGGTATAGTATAAAGCACATGAATCCTGAAAGCAGTGATAAATGTGTAAATGAAAATAATCAACATAGAAATAGGATGGCTGGCATGAAATCACAGTACTTGAGGCTGGGGGAAAATATAACGCAGGCGATGAGTGAGAGGAATGGCCAACAGCAACTACAGAGAAGTCACAGCTGAGAGGTAGCATAGATAGGACTATTTATATATCCAACAATGAATTAATGTTTCTTTACAAATACCAGTAGAATCAGAAATAAGTGGGATGAAACTGATGCATTGAAATGCATTCATTGTCCTGAAAATTATCAAAATAAATGAAACATAACTAAATGAAAATAATATCCTGCTGGAAATAATGGTGGATGGGTATGGTGTTTTTCATGAGGATATAAAGGGCAATAAGGGTGGGTAAGTGCTGTTGATGATAGCAGAGGAGTTGTGGCCTCTCAAGGAGGAGGAGACCCAAAATAGGAAATAGTGACAGTGGTTTTGCAGCAGTATAATGTGAAGTGAAATTGGCAAGATAAAATATTTAGTTGGATGTTTCAGTAAGCTGGGGAATATAGTGGGTGGCAAAAAGGAAATGTATGGTAAAACTGGCTTAATAAACCAGAGAAGATTGATCATTATGGGTGATTTTAATTAATAATAGTATGCAGTGAAGAGGTTTGGAATAAAGAGATGTCTGTCTTGGCAAAAAGAGAATAAATCTAAGCTATTGGTAGTATATATACTAAATAAGGTAGTATATAATAGAGAATGCCTGAGGATTGAGAAACTTGGATTTGATCATCTCATTAAAGGATGTTATTGAGAATGGGGTATGAAATCCCCATCCCTAGTTGGTGAGAGTGACCATGAGGCGATCATGTGGGTGGTAGCCTACAAGGAACTACGATGATGATGACAGTGGTACACTCAGAAGACAGCTTGGAGAGCTATGACATGGAATGAAGAGTTTGGTGGAAAGGAGATGAATGCCATGTTTAGGTGCTAGTAAAGAACTAAATTTAACAGAAACAAATTCATTCCAGAGATCAGAATTTTAAATATGAGGTATTTCCATGTAGTAAAGACACATAGCAGGAGACTCACACTAACTATTATTCATGTCTATCATACTTCTCCTTAAACTTATTCATCATCAGGGCACTCAAAACTACCTCTAGCAATCCATTCCACTCATTCACCATGCTCGAAGCTAGTGTACACACACCCGCCAACTACACTTTTACACATCCTCCAGGGATAACCCCTTTTTCTCTTCTACTTCTCATGTATCTAAAAAATTTTTGTGTATCAATTTTGTAGAATCCCTTTAGTAACTTATAAGTTTCTCTCATGTTCCCTCTCCTTCACCTGTCAACTAAACTTTGCAACCCACATACCTTCAAAATAGGAAGCATTCCACCTTTCACCAGCTTGGTTACTCATTTCTGAAACCTCTCTGCCACTTCCTGATCCTCAAGAAACTCAGGTGACCAAATCTGTGCAGAGTACATCTGAATCATTAGGTTACGATTCAGATGTGGCTGAAACATAACCTTATAAAGAAGGATAATAGCCTCCTTATCTTTACTTGTCAGTACGTTTTTCAACATCCAACTAATCCTTTAATCTATTCTGTAAGCTTTTTTTGCAGTATACTCTGAACTTCAACTCTCTGTCCACCCATTACCCTCAAGTCCCTGGTCTCATTGATTTCCTGTAATCCAATACCATTAATATGATAACCTTTTCAACCCACAGTGCATAACCTTAGATTTTGCAATGTTAAATTGACAGTCCTTCATCCACAATGTCAATTTATTTAAATCATCCTGTAGGATATCATCACCTTTATCAACTATTATTGCCATACCCAGTTTTGCAACCAATTGAATATCTCCTTCCCTTAAATCATTCTCTATATCATTAATATACAAATTAAAGAGTAGTGTCCCTAGATATTAGATTTTTATAATTTCTAGATTTTATTTTTTTATTTTTGATAAACCTTTTATTAAAGTCCATGCGGTTAGCCTAGTGGCTGTGTGCTTCACAACTATATGCCTGGGGAAGGAGTGTCCTAGGTTCGATTCCCATCGGTGACATGAGGAGCTGAAGGATCTTCCTCAGCCATTGCCAAGTTAGCCATTCTTGGGCGTGGATAGTAGGGTTTTTTCCCCAGTTTATCCTGGGGGTTTTCATCCCACAAAGCAGGCCTTGAGAACACAACACTACAGGACATAAGATACACTGGGGTATAGGGCTGACCACCTTATCCTGTGGATGATTTGAGATCCGATGATAAATAAAAAAACCCTCAACACCGCAAGGTAAAAGAGGGTATAATGAAGATGAGATGAGAACATTTTAATAGGGTATAGATACATAGCCTTGGTGTAATTGTTGCTCTGTTGTGTTTTATTTTTATATGAGAATTTTTTCTGTTAAATTATTATTATATACTTGGTTGAAAAGACTGATTTAATAAAATTTAATTCTGTTTGGAGTTCCTTCTTATTGGAGCAAATTCTTATAGCTCTCTTCTTGAGAGTGTATCAGCTTGTAGGTTTGTGGTATACAGCTGAACGATAGACAGCCCAGGAGATTTCTAAGAGAACTGTATTGTATTGTTACAAGTTTATCCATAGGAACTTTATTTCTCTATTTATATCATGAACTATATGCATCTGTGTTATTTGTTTAATAAACAGCTCAGGAAACATTTCAGGGCTTAGCTGCAAAAGACCCAAATTATGTCATTATCTGTTTACTGAAACCAGAACTTTGGTTTTAAAATAAAATTTTTTGGCAGGATAGGAAAGGAAAACATGGTGGTGGAGTACTGCTTATGATAAGTGATGACATATCCTCTTAGAGTAGAGGTTCTGGTAGGCAGTGACAAAAATGGTTTTGAAAGCATATGGTGTGAGGCAGAAGTGGCCAAGGGATATTTATTGGGGTGTTGCTATAAACCAGGGAGCACAGAGGGTGGGGACCAGGAGATGTTTAGGCAGTTGAGCTTGGCAAGTGCAAATGAAAGAAATTGTGAAAGAATGATTATTATGGAAGATTTTAACTACAGCAGTATAAGCTGGGAAGAGGAAAATGCAAGTAGCAAGAATGGGATAGAATTTCTGGAATTCTTGAGGGACAAATGTCTTCAGCAGCATGTGATGAAGGGAACAAGAGGTGCAAGAGTTTTGGAGTTGGTCATAGCATCAGAAGAGCTGATAATAAGTGAGATGACATCTCTCCCACCAGTTGGAGAGAGTGACCATGTGGTTTTGACTTGGAAGATGAACAGACATGCAGGTGTATCAAAGAAAAGGGAACATATGTGGAATTATAAGGCAGATGATTATAGTAGTCTTAGGTATCAACTAGGGGCAGTTCCATGGAGGGCAGAATTGAAGGCCAGGATATCATTAGCAGCAATAGTAAGCTGTATTCCATGGGTGAAGAAGCGGACACAATTTGGTGTAAAGTGGATGACAAACAATATCAAACAGAAACTGCAGTTGAAAAAGAGATTATGGAAGATATACAAGGAGAGGGGTGGAGGACAGATACACGAAGAATATAAGACGCAGGCCAGGAGAGTGACTCAGAATAGGGAGGAAGGCAAAACTGGAATATGAGAAGAGATTGGCACTAAGATCCAAAGAAAATTCTAGGGAAGAATTTTTTAGCTATGTGGCCAGTAGGCGGAGAAACGATTGTGGAAGAATGACATTGCGGGATAAAAATGGGAATAGAGTGACTGATGCAGAGGACATAGGTGGAGTTGTTCAATGAGCAATTTGTTGGAGAATTTCATTTTGGAGGAGGTTTTAATACTAGAGGGATAGGGCAGGATCAGGGGTTTAGAGGTGCAAGAGGAGAGTGTGTTCCAAATACTGAGTACTCTGGATACCAATAAAGCTGTTGGACTGGATGGTATTTCACCACAGGTTTTGAGAGAATCTGCTAAAGAACTGACAGCTCTGTTGACCTGGCTTTTCATTAAAAGTCTGGCTGAAGGAAAGGTACCTAGGGAATGGAAGAAAGGTAAGATAGTGCCGCTGCATGATATTGCCCCATCATACACAACTTTCTGATACCTATCAGTAAGCCAATCCTGAATCCATTTGACTAACCCGACATTTAAACCCATGTGCTGCAACTTGAATATGATTGTCTTTTATAATAAAGTTACAAGAACATTAGATGAGGGAAAGGCATATACTGCAATTGTTTGGATTTTGAAGGTATTTGACATGGTGCCACGTGATAAGCTGATATTTAAGTTGCAGCACATGGGTTTAAATGTCGGGTTAGTCAAATGTATTCAGGATTGGTTTACTGATAGGTATCAGAAAGTTGTGTATGATGGGGCAACATCAAGGAAGCAGAAGCTTACGAGTGGGGTTCCACAGGGCTCAGTACTGGGACCTGTATTGTTCAATATTTATATCAATGATGATGTTGTCAATGGATTGCAAGGGGACATTCAGTTGTTTGCGGATGGTGTGAAGTTGGGAAGGGTTATCAGTAATAGTGCAGATGGGGCAGCCCTGCAAGAGGATTTGAATAAACTAGAGAGATGGGCAAATAAATGGGGGTATCGGTTTAATGCAGCAAAATGTAAAGTATTGAGGTTTGGGATCCATCGATGGGAGGATGCGTACTCGATTGGAGGAGCTGTACTGGAGGAGGTAGGGGAGACGAGATCTGAGGGTGATGATTGATAGAAAACTGAAATTCAGGAAGCATATTACAAAGGTGGTGAGGGTAACTCAGAGGATTGCTGCAATACTGAGAGGGACGCTGACTTGCAGAGATAAAAGAGTTATCATTCCGTTGTATAAGGCCCTGATCAGACCACACTTAGACTATTGTTCTCAGATTTGGTCCCCACGATTTGAAGGGGATAAATTGACTGTGGAAAAGGTACAGAGGCGGATAACAAAGATGGTTTCAGGACTGTACAATATGAGTTATGAGGATCGACTGAGGGAATGTGGACTACAGAGTTTGGTGGATAGAAGAAGGAGAGGTGATATGATCGAGACTTTTAAACTATTGAGAGACAGTTACAGAGTAGATATTGGAGAGTTCTTTCACTGGTGGAATGGCGGGAAGGAGCGATGACAAGGGGCCATCCCTGGAAGTTACGAAAGGAGGCTGTGCACAAGAGGATGAGGAGTGGTTTCTTTGTGTGGAGGGTGGTTGAACCTTGGAATGCATTGCCTGAGAGAGAGAGTGGTTGGAGTGGGACTGGTCAATTGGTTCAAGGAGTGAACCTAAAAACAACCTTCCACGATGAGTCTTTTGACTCCATGGAGGCCTGGATAATAATAATAATAATAATAATTTTCACTATACGGCGTTAAGTAGTATTTTCAATGCAGATCTGGAGGATTAAGAATAGCATATCATTGAATTTTTCACAACTTAAATGGCCATGATCACTTTCAGTAACTTAGTAGTTTTGCTTTTGATCCTCTTTGTAGGATCTTAGTTGACCTATGTAGGTATTAGTAGCAGTTACTAACAAATTTATTTCATCTGAATAATCCTTTCTATTTAGCATATGTATAGCATTATCTGTCAACCCATATAAAAAGTAATTCCTTGTAAATAAGAAAGAATAAATTAACAAGACAACAGAACTTTAGAAAAAGGAATGCAAAATCTTTCAATAAACTGTGGCTTTCCTAATAGGACAAATGTAATTATATAAAGTGTTTCCCCCCCCCCTCTAGACAGGTCACATGAATTTTCAGACATGCAGCTTGCAGGAAAGCTATTGCAAAGCATCTTTTGCAAACTGTGTATATGTATATACTCCTGAGGATGAATTTTATATAAAGGTCACAATATAGAGTTAATTAAACTCTATATTTAATTTTAATTAAAGTTTAAAAACTTTAATTAAAATTAAAGTTTTTAAACTCAAAAACATTAATTAAAATTAAAGTTTTTAAACTCAAAAACATTAGTACGAGGGTGGTTCCATAAGTTTCTGGCCTGACTAACTTTTAGAGATGATAGAAAGAAAACAACTGTGTCACTTTTCAACATAATCTCCCTTCAACACACTTTTGACATCTTTGAATTAACATTTCTATGCCCTTGAAAAAATAGTCTATACTTTTGTCTGCAAAATGGCCTAAAACTGCACCTTTCACTTCATTGTCATCTACAAATTTTCTTCCTTGAAGGTCTTTCTTCAGTTTTGAGAAGAGTTAGTTACTTACCCACAGTTAGATCTGGGCTGTAGGGTAAGTATTCAATTTCCTGGAATCCACAGTCCTTCACTGCGGCCTTCGCAACAATAGCCATATGGACTGGAGCATTGTCGTGAAGGAGCCGAATACCATGACTCAACATTCCTTGTCTATTCTCCTTTATGGCATCACACAGTTTACATGAGTGAAGCATAATATCCTGCATTCACAGTAGTATTCCTTTCCTTGAAGTCAATGTCAATCGAGAAAACTCCCTGGCAGTGCCAAGAAAAACTTAGCTTTTCTTGGCAGTACTTCACCGGTTTGTGCCACTCTATTTGGAAAGAGGATTATAATGAAGGACCATGGTTTCTTCCCCAGTGATAATGGATTCCAGTACTTCTCTCTGAATCCCTTGGCAAAGCTCTAAAAACTTGCAGGAACACGTGTTAGTTAAACTCCAAGTGAATGACGCAGGTAGAGAGTTGAAACTGGTATAATGATCTCCCCATAGATGGTTCTATCTATTACACATGTCATTTTAAAATTGGTGCATATTTTGTATGTCAGGCCAGAAACACTTTTGGAACCTACCTCCTATGATTCATGCATCTGTTAAAATGATCGTTGTTGATAAGATGATAGCACTTCATTAAATATTTGGTACAAAGATTAGGTTAGATTAGATTAGATTTTTCAAAGTCTGTTTATACATTACTACAAATTGTGCATGTGGAAGAATATCCCAGAAAAATGAAGTCAGTACTAGTATACCTCAGTCGTTCTGTTTTGGGCTTAGCCTGTATGTTAATGATATTTGGAGAGATTTACATGCGAATATGCATATGTCTGCAGATGATGTACAAAGCTTAGGGAAACTATGAGGAGTAAAACAGATTCTGCTTTACAGGCCAATTTAAATAGATTGTTGTATGGTTAGAGTTTGATGTGGAAGGACCATAAAGAGAAACATACTGAGCATGCTCATGAGTGGTGGTCATGATGTTAAGGAAGGAAAAAGCATTATTTAAATTAAGGGGATATTAAATCCCACATTGTTTTAAAACTGAATAAGAAACTCAAAGATTGGAATCAGAGAGTTTCTTGTTGAATATAGTAAACTATAAAGTATCGGCGACCACTAGCGTGAGCTAATGCAAGTGACCCTAGTACGTAGTACAATACCGGACAACTTGTAGCAAAGGTGGTGAAGTTCTGATCATTATTCTGAGGTATTTCCCATAATGTAAAAACACATTTCCTAGGAAATGTATGCTGTTATTACATTATGGTGGAAGGTCACTACCCAGACCGATTTCAGCCTTTTTTGAGGCTTCATCAGTGAGTAGCTAGACCAATTAATACCAAAGTGTATAGCGAAAAGAACTTATATACTCTGCTATACGAGTTTCCAAACAGGTGCAACCATTAAGTTACTTAAATATAAAGAGCTAATAAACTTCATTTCAGCGATATAAACATTATTTAAATTAAGGGGATATTAAATCCCACATTGTTTTAAAACCGAATAAGAAACTCAAAGATTGGAATCAGAGAGTTTCTTGCCGAATATAGTAAACTATAAAGTATTAGCGACCACTAGCGTGAGCTAATGCAAGTGACCCTAGTACGTAGTACAATACCGGACAACTCGTAGCAAAGGAGGTGAAGTTCTGATCGCTATTCTTAGGTATTTCCCATAATGTAAAACATTATGGGAAACTTAATTTAAATAATGTTTATATTGCCGAAATGAAGCTTATTAGCTCTTTATATTTAAGTAACTTAATGGTTGCACCTGTTTGGAAACTCGTATAGCAGAGTATATAAGTTCTTTTCGCTATACACTTTGGTATTAATTGGTCTAGCTACTCACTGATGAAGCCTCAAAAAAGGCTGAAACCGGTCTGGGTAGTGACCTTCCACCATAATGTAATAACAGCATACATTTCCTAGGAAATGTGTTTTTACATTATGGGAAATACCTAAGAATAGCGATCAGAACTTCACCGCCTTTGCTACGAGTTGTCCGGTGCCGATACTTTTATAGTTTACTATATTCAGCAAGAAACTCTCTGATTCCAATCTTTGAGTTTCTTATTCAATTTTAAAACAATGTGGGATTTAATATCCCCTTAATTTAAATAATGTTTATATCACCGAAATGAAGCTTATTAGCTCTTTATATTTAAGTAAGGAAAAAGCAGACTATTAGAAGCAGTCAGGAATGGCTTACAGTTGGTGGAACTGTGAAACAAATTTGATGAAAGGAGGGGGCTTTTATATAAGTGATGATTGTACATCAATAGATCTGGAGTTAGGTGTCTGGAGGAAATATTGCTTAGTGAGAGTTTGGAAATACAAAGAGTCAGGGAAAGTATAGCTTTTGGAAGGGGGGGGGGGAGGTGCACACACACACACATTCACGTGTGCAACCATTCTCAATGCAAGCAAGCAGGAGAATGACCAAAAAAAAGTAGAATGTAGTTTCTCACTCCATAAATTGAAGTGAGATAATCAGTACTAGGCATAAGGAGGTACTAACATCATCAAGTTCTGACATATACCTTCAAGGAGTGTACAGAATATGATAGTACTACATGAAAAAGTTACATCATTAATAACTTCTTATTGACAATTTTCCTCCAAATTAATCTGTTATCTGTCAAGACTTCATTATTATTAGATCTTATATTTCTGTCTTCTGAGGTATTTCTCACTGTATCAATCCATCTGGATCTTATTATTTCTCTAAGTGTTTTTCCTGCCATACTGGCAAAGAATACTTGTTATGCTAATCTTCTCTCTCCATTCTGTTTAAGTGGCCATACTGATCACCATTCCTAAATGCTAACAATGTCAGCTTCTTTCCTAATATCCTCATTTTTAATATGATACTGCCATTAATGCCATCTGTTCACTTTCTTAATCTTTCTTATATATATATATATATATATATATATATATATGTCTCTAGTCTTTGATCAAGTGTTTTTTTTTTTTTCTAAAGCTCTCAGATCCATTGGTTAAATTTGGTTTCAACACTGCCTTGTATACAGCTAGTTTAGAGTTTTGACTGATTTCTCTGTTCTACAAGAGGATTTAAATAAGCTAGATAGATGGGCAAATGAATGGGGGTGTCAGTTTAATGCAGCAAAATGTAAGGTCTTGAGGTTTGGGAAACATCGATGGGATGCTGCATACTCTATGGGAGGAGTTATACTGGAGGAAGTAGGGGAGACAAGAGATCTGGGGTTGATGATTGATAGAAACCTGAAGTTTAGGGGACATATTGCAAAGGTAGTGAAGGTATCACAGAGGATTGCTGCAATTATGAGAAGGACACTGACCTGCAGAGATAAGAGGGTTATCATTCCGTTGTATAAGTTTCTGATCAGACCACACTTGGACTATTGTTCTCAGATTTGGTCCCCAGGATTTGAAGGGGATAAATTAACTGTGGAAAGGATACAAAGACAGATGACAAAGATAGTTTCAGGACTGTACAAGGATAGTTATGAGGATTGGCTGAGGGAATGTGGACTGCAGAGTTTGATGGATAGAAAAAGGAGAGGTGATATGATTGAGACTTTTAAACTGTTGAGAGGTGGTTACAGGGTTGACACTGGGGAGTTCTTTGGCTTGAAGGAGGAGTGATGACAAGAGGCCATCCCTGGAAGTTACGAAAGGAAACTGCGAGCAAGAGGGTAAGGAGTGGTTTTTTTTGCGTGGAGAGTGGTTGAACCGTGGAATGCATTGCCTGATGGAGTGGTGGGAGCGAGAACGGTCAATGAGTTTAAAGAGTGGTATGATAGACTTTGTGTTTCTTAGGGGGGACCTCCCCTCGATGAGTCTTGACAGACTTTATGTTCTTAGGAAGGACCTCCCACGATGAGTCTTTTGACTCCATGGAGGCCTGAATAATAATAATAATAATAATATAAATTTATTCAGTTCACTTTCTACCATACCAGTTTTGATAATTCTGTTATCTATGTGCATATTTAATTTGCCATCTTCACTAAAAATTATGCCTATATAGCTAAAATGTTTTACTTGTTCTATTGGTCCTCTATTCAGGATGCAGGTGACATTTTCAATGTTTCTACCTGTATTAATTGTCTATCTTTTTATTGCTCATTTTCATACCAAATTTGTTGCTGCAGTTATTCAAGCCTGGAAACTTGCGCTTCCTTTGATTTTTTTAGTTATTGAAAAATGAATTATAGAATAGACTTGCACTTATTTCTAACAATGTAGCAACAAAAAATATATATTACAAAAAAGGCAATCACATTTTTAAAAAATAAAAGATGAAAAGTTCCTTCTACTCCCTAAAGATGTTTTGCATACCGCTGAAGGTGTTTATCACACTTTCAGAAACACTGCTCTAAGTGCAAAAGCTGATTTACTTGCCAGGAACTTTCAGCATGCTTTCTTCTTTTCCTTGACTGCCTCTATCCATCATGGAGTTCTGACTTTTCTATCCTTCCAGACAACTTTACCATATGCCTCTCTGACTGAATCAGTGAATGTTTTCTTCAGATTTTGCCATGGAATCTCCAAGGTTTGGTTCTTATTTTCAAACTCTTTCATTTTTTTCTTGAATAATGGTATGTTCTGGAATTGTTCCAGTAGTTGACTTTTTGCTGTTTGCCCTGATGAATGTGGATGGAACTTGTGTATCTGGGCAATACCCTAGCCAGCATGAAATTTTGCCATATTGCACTACCATTTTCCATTATGATTTAAGACAATAAGAATACTCTTTGATCATCTAAATCCTAAATTTCCAGCCATTCCTTGCCTGCTCAGTATCCATGTAGATACCTAGCAGGGTGTGCCATGAGAAGGTGTGGATTGGATGTTATTCAAAAGCCATGGTCAGTTCTTAAAAGGCTACATGAAAGTTTCCTCCCAGTTATCTGGCTTTGACCCTTAAGCACTCCCAAAACAAAATACATAGTAAAAACATTGGTCTGATGTTTTAGAATGAAACATACTGATATGTACATTCCTGATTTCATATGTTGCCTATTCTACTGTATAAGGAAAACACGCAGATTTATAATTACTAGTTGGTCAGTTAATTTATTTGAGAGAAGAAAGGAAAAAATTGTATACATCAAAAGTATTGGGATACTCCTGTTTTTAAATGAGACACACAGATGTATACATTCCTGTTGTCATATGTGACTTATTATGGTGTATATAAGGAAAACAGCTATATCCCCCCAAAGTTGGCTGTACATTTGCATACTGTCAGTAGAGTGATGAATCACATTACATCTTTTAGAATGGTATAGCAGATAGAGAATGTCCTTCACCTGTGGATATCATATAAACTGTGAAGTTTGGTGGCAGAAGTGGGGCCATTTGTCCTGCTATGAACTTGGACCTTTAGATGTAACACCAGAAAAATAAACACCACTAGATGTGCAATACTGCCAATCAGTGTAGCGCTTCTTGCATTGTGACAGTTGTATGGAACAGATCCATAACTCTTTCAACATAAGGAAAAATTATTGGAAAAAGTTGCCTGACCTGCACAAATTTGGGATGAACTGGGATGTCAGATGTAGCCAGATGAAATGGTACATGAACTGTTGGTTATGTAGAAGAAAGAACTAATGATTCAGAATGTCTAAGCCATATTATCACAAACTAGTGGAGAAAATCCTAGATGATGGAAAGTGTAATCAGGACCAAAAGAAGGCTGCAATATGCTGCTGAGGTAAATGTAACTTATGTTTCTCTGAAATACAGTGTTATCTTAATATTTAAAGTGTAAATAAACACTACAAAGTTAGTGATCAATCAACTTTATATGTTATATTTCACTTATTTTTTTCTTTTTGTAAACACTATTTTCTTCTCACAGCTTTGTATTCTAAGAAAATGATGTCACTGATATTCCTTTGCTACACTGTAACTTGAAAAGAATATGCAAATCTAATAATGTGTAGTTCAATCTATAATGGAAGTTTATTTTTCACTTGTTAAACTAAATTTATTATAATCTATAATGGAATTTTTCCATGATGTCATAACCCCAAATAAATTGCAGAAAGTATGATGTCTTTTTACAATCATTAAGAATGAAGATACAAGTAATTTACTTTAACAGATTATTTTTTATTGTAATATATCCAGGTCATTAAGCTTCAGTGAGGCGATTCAATTTCAAGGTGTTGGTATAGGAAGAAGTATGAAACACTGGAAAGGACCAGAAGATACTTACACATCCATAATACAGCCCCTGGAAAAGTGTGCTGAAATGGCATCATATACTGAAGAACTTCATGCTGTCAATGTTGGTAATATTCTTAACAGCCACATTAAAATGAATGTAGGAAGAAAAGTCTTCAAGCATGAGTAAATGAATTTGAATCTCCTTTTAATTAAATTATTGTTGTTTCATACGTCATTTCTTTGCATTTATTATTATTACTAATACATCATTGTAGAACTTATCTCATGAGGGCTACCTTAGTCAGTCTTTACTTTCCTTCACTGCATAGTTATATTTATCCTACACTGGGTTTTCATTAGTTAATTGATAAATCCCCAAAAATTCTGTGAGTGAACTGAATAGTAAGCATTCTTTTGTCAACAATAAATCACAATAATTAATGTATTGCCATATTCTAATTTAGAAGTAAATTCATCAAGGCTAATGACTTCACATTAATTGCCTTAGTATATGTGTTACACCTTTTCACTACTTGTATATGGGAAATATATGACTTCTGCATTACTTCAACCTTGTTATCTCTTGGGGGATCTGCATTCTACTGATGACACCTCAATAAAGGTCAAAATCAATCTTGGAAGTGGACCTTCCCATAATGAATATTATACTCGTCCAAAAAAGATGTGTGTTTTGCATCATCATCATCATTATTATTATTAAAATCTGACCTTCACAGCTTCCAAGGATTCGTCACTTAAGGTCCATATTCTCTCATGCAAAAAGATCATCACACTGTGTGCAAAATGTTCACAGTATCTTCACTCACCACACTCTCTCGTAATGCATTCCACTCATCATAATGGGATAATGATGCAATTAATGTGAAGTCATTATCCACTAGATACAAGTAGCCTGGTCATAAAGATACTTTACATGCAAACCATGTTTGCTTACTAGGACAAAGGATGAAACTAGCATATAATTTCTTGTCAAGTTTGATTGTTTTATAACCAGTTGAAAAAACTGTCCACAACAAACTGTAATCCAGAGTATTTTAATAATAAAGTGTTGCACCTTTTCACTGCTTGTATATTGGAAATATACTCTGCTTGGAAAGAAGTCAACAGACACATAGTGTGAGGACCATGGCGCACACTTTAATAAGATCTAGAACCGTCTTTCGCTGCAATGACAGCATTTTTACGGGGCATGCTTTCCACAAGCATAAGATAGCAATCGATAGGAATTTTGAACCATTCTTCCTGTAGCATATAATAAGACCCTGGTGTCAGGTCTATAAATTATCAGATATGAAAAGAGATTGAGGGAATTCAACTTGCTGTGTTTGTGAATAGGAGGAGGAGAGAGGATACAATTGAGACTTGGTGATTGTCATTCTACTGATGAGACCTCAGTAGAATGATAATCACTCAAATTCCTAACATGTACCCTCAAGGGGTGTACAGGATATGATAGTACTACATGAAAAATTTACATTATTATTAACTTCTTATCTACAATTTTTCTCCAAATAAGTCTGTTACTTGTCAAGACTCCAACATTATCAGATCTTATATTTCTGTTGTCTAAGGCACTTTGTACCGTATCAATATCCACCTATATCTTGATCTTCCTCTGGGTCATTTTCCTGCCAACCTGGAAGAGAACACTTGTTTTGCTAATCTTTCCTTGCCCATTCTATTTAAGTGACCATACCACCTGAGATTAACTCTTCTAATGCATTCCTAGATGATGACAATGTCAAGTTCTTTCCTAATATCCTTGTTTTTAATATGATATTGCCATAGATGCCATCTGTTCATGCCTCTAATCTTTCTCAGGACTCTCATATCTGCGGTCTCTAGCCTTTGGTCAAGTTTTTTACTTCTAACTCAGCTTTCAGATCCAAAAGTTAAAACAGGTTTGAACACTGTCTTGTATACAGATAATTTAGTGTTATGACTAATTTCTCTCTTATTCCATATGAATTTATTCAGTTGACTTCGTACCATACCAGCTTTGTTGATTCTGTTGTCTATTTCCATATTTAATTTACCATCTTCACTAAACAGCGTGCCTAAGTAGCTGAAATGTTTTACTTGTTCCACAGGTTCTCCGTTCACAACACAGTTGACATTTTCAATGATTCTACCTGTTTTCATTGTCTTTGTCTTTTTATTGCTGACCTTCATACCATATCTATTACAACAGTTATTCAATTTAGTCAGGGAATCTTGCAAACTTATAGCAGATTTATTTAGAAGTATAACATCATCCGCATAAAGCAAAGAGCTGGCATTAACATCTCCAATTCTGATATCATGTTTAATACCACTTTCCTTCATAATGTGATCTATATAGATAATGAATTACAGAGGGGATAATTTATATCCTTGTCTGACACCAGATTTAACATAAAACCATCTTCCTGTACTTCCTTCAATTCTAACTGCTGACTTCCAACTCAAAATCTAAGTATTGCTTGATATAATGTCCCATTGACACCATATAACTGTAGCATATTGAATAGCTTCTCTCTTGGCACTTTATCATATGCCTTTTCCAGATCAACAAAACTTAAATACAGATCTTTGTTATATTCCCATGCTTTCTCAACTATTTGTCGTAAAGTGAAGATCTGATCTTGACAACCTCTATTTGGCCTGAATCCAGCTTGTTCTTCACCAAGCTTTTCTTCCACAATTCTTCTCAACTGTTTCAAAAGTATACGTGCATAAATCTTAGAAACACTCAGTAGGGAAATACCTCTGTAATTCTCACATTTAGTTTTATTTCCCTTTTTTATATATGGGTATATATATAAAAAAGGGAAATTAAGATTAAGTACCACAGTGGCGTTCCCCTTATCCGCTTTAGTGATCACTATTTCTTTGTTTCTCTTCAATTCTTGTAGTGACATGTATTCACTAATGGATAAGTTGGATTTTGGAGGCTTTGCTTTTGTGAGAACACAGGCTACATCCAATCTGATATCGTTGGTGATGTGGTTTGGAAGGTGGCGAATCCCACGTTCAATTTGGATCATTAATTCCTCAGCCGGTAATTTCTTAGGAGCAATGGTGAAGTTGTGACCACATGACAGAACGTTGAGTGCTTCAGGCTTCAAGATAACTGAAGAAAGGTTAACTACAGTGTTGGTTTGTAGTTTAGGTTTGGATGCCGAGTTCTTTATTAATTTTTCAAACTTCACCTTTCTCGCCTGATCCTTGTACTGTTCATGAGTTTGCTGGTCACCTTTCTCTTTATATATCCTCCACAGCATTTTCTTCTTCTGCAGCTCGCGCTTAATGATATTACTCATCCAACTCCTACCTGATTAGCCCTTCTCACCTTAGGTATACAGTTTAATATTGTTTCCTCTAGATCAGTGGTCGCCAAAGTGGTTGATATCGACCCCCAGGGGTCGATATAGCATTGTTAGGGGTCGATAGGCAAATATAAGACATCATTGTACAGGTAATATTTAATTCGGTTAACTTGGATTACCTCCATCCTGAGTGACAATGCAATTAAGAGTGAATCGTAGGAACAGTGACATGAATAAGACCTGTAAGATGGAGCAAGATCATGAAAATAGTTACGGGGGCCAATAAAGTAGGCCAAAATGACATATTTACCAATAAACGGATGTCCATGGTTCCTGTCCGGCTGGCACGGCAGGAGCGAGATGGCAACGCATGCGCAGTTGCTTATTTACTTATACTTACACGTATTCGATATCCCAGTCTCATTTTTGCCATCCACATACAAGTGAGCGTTAATGTTCTAAAATTCATCAACATACATATTATAATGCAATCGTTATTCATTCACGAACTAAACTTCTCAATGTCAAAGAATTGAGAAGGGCTGGTAGTAATACCAGTGATATTAATACCAGTATATTAATATCACTAGTAATATCACTGGTATTACTAGTGATAGTAATAGTAGTAGTAATATAATAATATATACTATATTATACAAACAATAAACACTGTAACTATAAAATAAACAATCTAAAAACTCACATAAGCGTCTTTTTCACTTGTCCTATTATAATTACGTAATAGTAAAATAGAGGGGGTCGATAAAACATCAAGAAACTCTTGAAGGGGTCGATGGTCAAAGAAGTTTGGTGACCCCTGCTCTAGATGAACCTTAACTATCTACCATGCACTAGCAACATCCTTACCCTGCAGTAATTTATGCCCTAGCACAGGTTTAAGCTTCTTCTTGAGCTTGTCATAATCACATGCCTTGTAGTTCCACAAATACCCCCTTCTTCATAGAATATGCCTCATGTTTTACAATCTTCCTAGTCAAAACTGCATGGCCACTTCACCAATTGGAGGCAATGTTGTCACCTTGGTTATGAATAGTTCTTCTAATCTTATGACCAGGTCCAATACTCTCCCATCCCTAGTCCCCTCCATCACATGCTGCCTCAAGTAATTATCTCTTAGATGATTATCTCTTAGTTCCAAGGAACTCCCAGGCCTATATTGACAACCAACTGTATATTTTGTCTTAGTAGCCTTAATCTCACACCAAATTGCTTCAAATGAACAGTCAACCCTCCTGCATGTCTCCTATTCTTTTTGGCTGCAATTCATCTGCTATCATCAACATTACTCCTCTATCTTTCCTGAAAATATTTAAACCATTTACATTCAATCATTACAAAATTTATTTACAAAATAATTACATTATCTGCTATTAGCCAAGTCTCACTAATGCCTATAACTTTTGGTGAAATTGCACTAACTAATGCCAAAAACTCCTCCCTACTGTTCATGATACTTCAGGCATTAGTCTATAGAAACTGCAACATCCCTTTAAGTTCCTACCCACCTGAATTGACTAACCTATTCAATATTTTTACTTGAGAGACTAGATTCCGCACTTAGTCATTCTCACACTCACTCACTCTGAACACCAAAACCATTTAGATGCAGTCAGTCAGCATTGTATAAATCTGTCTTTTCATCAAACACAGATCCACAAACTTAATCATTCCTTCTGTACAACCTACTTATAGACTCATTAGCAAGCAATGCCCTCTTCCTCAGTTTGGAGGAGTAGGTAGGAGACTTACAATCTTCAACTTCTCACTCTTCAGTTTTGCCTCTTCTCATAATTCCTTTACATCCTCTCTCATATAATAATTTCTGCTTCTCAAATCATTTGTGCCAACCAAGAGAATCATTTCCTTCAACTTACCTTTTTGCATCCAGATGGCTAATATGGTTTTTTTTGCACTTTAATGAAGTACTTTCCTGATTATTAAGTCTCCGTACATAATTTTCTCCTTAACTTGTTTATTTGTTTGCTTGGTCTTTATTATTACCTGCTTCCTCCTCTTTTCAATCCTGCTTTTCAATCTCTCTTGCTGCTTCTGCAATTTTTCAATTTCATGCCTTGTCCTGTGAAGGATAACATTTATGTGTGCTATTTCTTTATTAATGTCCATTTCATTCATCCTTTATTTTCACGGCCACACGTTCGACATTAACACGTTCGCTGCCAACTACGAGTATACTCGTAGTTCGTATATGAGCTTCACAAGCCAACTACGAGCATACTCGTATGTCGATTTACTGAGTTCCTATGCCAAACACAAGTTATCCCTTTGTATAATTACCTTAATTTGGACCCTTGGATTCTGAATGAAGTGGAGAGCATGTCTGGGGGCTTGGTAGAAGAGAAATAATTTCAACTAAAATATAGTATATTGTGTATGTGCCTCAGATGCCAAACTACGAGTATACTCGTATGTCGATTACCAACCTCCTATGCCAAGTGTGAGTTAATCCGTAGTATAACACGTAATTTGTAAATCAATTTAAAACTAGTAAAATCAATAAAAATAAAAACCAATCAATGAAATAAAAAAGCACTCAGTAAAATAAAAAAAAAAACAATTTATTCAAATTAAGAATGGTACATTTTAAAACAATTTTCCATGCAAATGGTGGTTTTTCCTGGCAAACAGGACAATAATAACATGTTTTGTGTCTACGTTTGTTTCTTGTACAGACACGGCATGGCTTTGTAGGTTGATTCTTTTTTTCTGTTGGTGGTAAAATTTCCAAATAATGAAAATCCCGATTCCTCCTGATATTCTCTGATGCTGTAAGTTCATCCATTCCAACAAAAATTGAGATAAATTGATCTCTAAATTTTAATGCAGACATTGCATTTCCAGTAATCATGTTATAAAATTTATGCGCATTTTGAATGTATACCTCAAAAATGCATATTGCCAATTTCTTTGGCCATCTAATTGTCTTTCGTAAGGCGGAATAGTATGAAAGCATTTGATCAGAAAGGTGCCTGACATACCCAAATTATAATCCCTAACGATATTCGGTTTTAAATGAAATTTACCATTCCGATTTTGCGCTTCAACCATTTCAAATTTGTGCATATTTGAAATGGAAAGGACTTCCCTCTTATCCTTCCATTTGCTGACTACAACAGGTCCTCGTCTTTGCCAGACAAATTCCCCTTTCTTTAGTTTCTTCTGAATAACATCTGGTGGATTGTTTTTCCTATTATTTCTCAGCGTTCCACACACATACGTTTTTCTGTTGGTAAGCGATTCTGTTAGACCTACAGAATTATAAAAATTGTCCATATGCAATACATAACCCCTGTCTAAATATTCTTCCATCAAGTGGAATACAACATCATATGCGTGACCCATTTTCACTAAAGAGGATTCAGATTTTCCTGTATAAATTTTTATTTTTATCACCAATCCATTTGATTCGCACAGTTCATAGAATTTCACGCCATATTTATGTTTTTTGTTTTTTATGTATTGCCGAAATGCCAGTCTACCGTGCCACAACACCATTGACTCATCAATACATAAGTTTCTGTCTGGTGTGTAGCAATTTCGCATTACACTATTAAAATGATCTAGGACTGGTCTTAATTTGTGCAATTTATCATTAGCTGCTTGAGAATTATCTGCGAAATGCAAATGATGCAATAAAATTTGAAATCGATTTCGGCTCATTTTAGAGCGCCAAAATGGCAAATTGTAAAGTTGATTTGTACTCCAATAATGCTCGATAGACGGTAAATTACAAGGACCCATATGAAGTAAAAGTCCAAGAAATAATTTCATTTCAGGTATGTCTGTTGCTTTCCAGTTAGAAATTCTTCGACTTTTTTTGAGCTTCGCTCGGCTTTCCTCAATATTTTGTAAAGCATATAAATTGGTTTGTTCTACTAAAATTGTGAGAAAATCTTCAGAAAAGAAAAGTTCAACTAACCTTTTGATACTGAAATTTCCAGTGTCAATTTTAAAACCTGCAGTTTCAACAAAGTCAAATTGTGGGGGCTCTTCTTCTGAATTTTTCCAATAAGTTGATGTTGATGTATTTGGCTGGTTGCTAACTTCATCTTTAAAAGTTTCTTCTTCATCAGAGTCACTGCTAGAGTCGTCTGTAGGATCATCTTCGGAATCGGAACCAAATATTTCATGAAATTCATCATCGCTCATATTAGCATAAGCTTCTACTTCTATATCAGTAAGTTTTCTTTTACTGGCCATGGCGAAATTGAAGGTTCTTAGAGACTAGAAACTAAAACTGAACTAGACGCAATAAACACTGGCATCAGAACATGTAATATATAGATGGAAGTGATACGAGATTACTCGTAGTGACCTTGAAGATGGGAGTGATACGAGATTACTCGTAGTTGGCGTATGAAACAAAATTCTATCTGATAAGCCGGCTACGAGATTACTCGTGGTGACCTTGAAGACGCAAAAGCGCTTGGTGTGCGGGAACAAACTATGACTGAGTAGCGTGGCAGTGAACGTGTTAATAACATCACTTTCTATCCTACTGTCGGTACTGTCCTCTCTACTATCAATTGCTGCATTCTTGTCACCTAATAGTCACTCACTTTTGAAACATATAATACACACTCTCTCTCCAGCTTCACTTTCCTTCTATATATCCTTTAGTTTTCTTGATGAATACATTTCACACACACACTGCACTGCACAAAATCCCGCAAATTCAAATCACTCAACAATGTGGTTTTTGCCATCAATGCTCTACCATGCATTGGCATCATACCAGCAGTATCATATTTAAAAAAAAAATGGTTTACTTACAAACTAAATAGCACATTCAATCACACACTCATTTAAAACAAAAACTACAATAAGTTAACCTAATATTATCAACTAAAACAGGAAAAAGTTACTCATTCTTCTTGAGCAATAAATTCACTCTACACACACACACAATATGTCACCTTATGGTGACATCCTAATGGCACCAAAATGAGTGAAGACTTAATGATGAATGAGCAAGAGTTATATGAGGAGTCAAGTAAGCTAGATGTTAATAAGGCAATATAACTTAATGACATATACCACATGTCTTAAGGAAGTGCTCCACAATGTTAGCATCAGCCTTTCCCTACCTATTGAACAAGTCTTGCAACAGCACAAATCCCCAAGTGGAAGGAAGGTAAAATTGTTCCACTTAGACTTATGACCACAAGGTGGCAATAAGGCAAGGCTGCAAATTATTAGCCTGTTTGTATATCTGGAGTTGCAGTTAAGGTAATGGAGAGGTTGATGAGAGCCAGGATACAAAAGTGGGTTGATAACAGCAATATTCTTTGTGCTTGTCAGCATGAATTTGTTAAAGGAAGCCATGTTTAACCAATCTGCTTATATATTTTAACAAGGTGGCAAATGTTTGGGGAGGGAGATTCATATGCACTGGCATACTTAGATTTTGCAAATGTTTCTGGTAGATTGCCACACCACAAGTTGATAATTAAACTGGAGCAGATTGGATGGGATGGTAGATTAGCGAGTTGGATAGGCAATTAGCTCTCAGATAGGTATGAGCAAGTTGTGTATTTGGGCTGCAGTATCTCAGAAGAGGAAAGCCACTAGTGGTGTGCCCCAGGGGTTTGTTTTGTTACGATTGGTATTTAATTTGTATATTAACAATGTTGAGATGGAATTAACTAGTGATATACAACTGTTTGCAAGTGCCATGAAACTGGAGAGAGGCTAAGGAACCAAGAAAATGTTGTGGTGGCCTTACAGGAGGACTTGAATAGATTGTATGAGTGAGCAACAGGTGGAATTGTCAATTCAATGTTGTAAAGTGGAGAATTTTGAAATTTTGTGGACAACAATGGGAGACAAAGTATACACTTGATGGAGAAATTTTGGAAGAAGATAAAAAGTCAAGAGACCTTCCTTAGAGAGAAGATAAAGAGTCAAGAGACTTTAGAGTAGACAAAGATCTGATGTTCAGAGGTCATTGCACAAGTTGTGAAGTCATTATTATAAAATTAATAATGGAAAAACTCACATTAAATTTCAGCTTAAAATGTACTGAAGATGCCTGTGACACACAGGCAAAAATTATGCTATTAAATAATCTTTTTTTTTTTCCTGTTATTAATTTTATTATTATGTCTACTCACAGTATTCCCTTATTGTGAAGGCATCACTTCAGATGGAAATTTATAGAAATAAAAAGTTCCTGGTTCCATTGTATAATGCCTTGACCAAGCTTCATGTGGATTATGCACTGGAAAAGGTCTAGAGAAGACTGACTAAGGTGATTGGGCTTTGGAATATAGGGCATGAAGGTAGATTGAGCAAATACAGTTTGTAAAGCCTTATGAATAGGAGAAAAAGAGTGGATATGATTGAGACATTTAAGTTGGTAAAGGACTGTTACCAGGTTAATGTTGAAGAAATTTTTCATAGAATAGGAAAAGGATGTAGAAGAAGGGGATATACCTAAAAACTGTATAAGAAAGATGTGAGCAGGTTCTTTGCATGGAGAGTAGTTGGTGAGTGGAATATGTTGCCTGACATTGTGGTGAATGCAGATACACTGATCGAGTTTAAAGCATGGTTTTGATCGGTTTTGTATGTAATAGTGTGTATCTACCGGTGATGAGTCTTTTGACTCTATGGAAGTCTGTTATTAATAATAATAAAAAGAGGTTAAGAAAACTTCTGGAAGAGAAACTAGAAAAATTAGTGTTGAAGAAATAGTTGAGAAATTATGGAATTATAACAAAAATTTCTATTTGAGTTTTGTGGATGTAGAAAAGTTCTGTTTGCTGCAAACATGGTATTAACTAGGTCTACCTACTCACTGATGAGACCTCAATAAAGGTTGAAACCGGTCTGGGTAGTGACCTTCTCTCATAATGTAGAACAGTAATATAGCTCCTAGGAGCTAAGTTCACATTATGGGTAAATACCAAGAATAGTGATCGGAGCTTGCTCCACCCTTTGGTAGTGCAAACTATGAGTTGCCTCAGTTTGCACTACCAAATGGATCAGGTGCACTATCTAGGTATTTGCTTATGCTTGGAATCGCCAAACTTTTTATAGTTTCTATATTCGGCATGAAACTCTTTGAGTTTCTTATTCGGCTAAGAAACATAATGGGATGTAATATCCCTTAACTTAAATAAGTTCATGTTACCGAATTGAAGCCTTTGGCTCTTCATATAATTAATAAATGATAAATTGCTGAGGGAAAGCTGTTCATGATGCTATAATTATTTGTTGTAAATGAGTCATTATTGAGAGCAATGCATAGTCTATGTTTAAGTTGTTAGTCAGCAGTTCAACTTGACAGAGGTACAGGATGATTGTTTTATTAAAAATCAGATAATAAAACAAGGGTACACAATATTTCCATTCTTATTCATCACATATATGAATCACATTATTAAGGAAAGTGATATTATTCCTGATATTACAATTGGAGATTTAATTTCAGCAATTTACTTTATGCAGATGATGTGTTATTCTTTTAATAAATTCAGTACATGTCTGAGCATACACATCAGAAATTTGATTTTGATGATGATGATGTTTCAATTACACATATAACTGTGGTAATAAATTTGGTATAAAAACCAGCAGTAAGAAAAAATATATATATATGAAATAGGTGAGAATCTGGCAAACAGCTGCATCCTAAACAAAAACCTATAGAAGTAGGAAAATATTTTAGCTGTTTAAGAGCAAACTGAGTGAACATGGCAAAGTAAGCATAGACGTAGGCAACATTAGGATACAAGTTATGCAAAATCCTACTCACTATGAAAAAAATTTACACTCTCAACAACCCTCCACCTTATCCCATATTTTTAATGATATGTCTCAGTAAGTCAATAGGAGTTCCATAAAAGTAATTAATGGTACAGTATCAAGAACATTTAGTTTGTGTGAGAACCATTCCAATAAGAAGTCAATAAATAATAACGGGAAGAACATTGTTTTTCTTTTGGAAAATATATTGTTACATTAATTTTTGTTATTAAAATGGTCCTTTATATTTTGCACATTCTTCTCTGTTTTAAAGTTAAAAAGAATATTTCGTTATTATTTTTATTTAAATAAAATAAAAAACTTATTAAAAACTTTTTTTTTAATAAAAAAACTTATTTTTATTAAATAAAAATAAGTATATTTTGTCTAGTCTGCAGTTACTCACCAGCTTGCAAAATCTACTAGCCATGGGCAAATGGATGAGAATATTTTCCAAGTCCTGAACACCAAAATAAGCAAAAATGGTATGGTGGGGAGTCATTTGAATCAATTTATATTAAATAAGAGAGATTTTTTTATCAAGACACTATTTAGTTGTATTCAATGCAATGTTCAAACCAGTTTCAACTTAATTTTCCTGGAAACACATTAGAAATAAAATAGCTGATGGACTATAGACGACTGATATGAGAGTTCTGAGAAAAATTAGGGGAGGGATTGGATGCCATCACTGGCAGAATTATATTAAAATGACATTAGGAAGAAACTGAACCCTATTAGCACTGATATGTGAATAGAGCTATGTGAGTTGGTATGGTCCTTTAAACAGAATGGGAGAAAAAAGAACCATATGACCCATAGGGACATCAGTCTTGATGTCCCTATGGGTCATATGATCGACTGATGCAGTTTAAAGTGCCTTTGAAGAACAAAATATAAGATCTGAGAATATTTGAATGCTGACAGATCAACAAACTAATTTGGAGTGAAATATTTGATGAGGGTAGTTACTAGTAATGTGAGCTTATTGTCTTGAGCACTGAGCATACAAATCAGAAATTTGATTTTGATGATGATGATGATTCAGTTACACATATAGTTATATATATATATATATATAACTATAATATATATATGTTAAAGATACCAAGAAATTTTATACTTGGTTTTAATCCTTTTCCCATGTAAGCAAAACCAAGTTTTGTGCATGAAATATATTCACATCTGAGCTATATATATATATATGTTGTTACTAGAGTTGACTCGGGATGTATACATTTAGAATTAATAATTATATTGACTAGAACCTGAGGAGTATAATAAAAAAACTTTAATAATGAATCACAACTAGTTTCATTGGAGTTCCGACTTCTTCAGGTGAGTAAGAAATAACTAAAAACTTACAAAAACTAATACGGTAAAAAAATGGGCTTTTCAGTTTAACACAAAAGAGTTAGAAGAATAGCAACAGTCATATTTGAATTAGAGACTGCGTGGCATTATTAGCGTGAGTTGATGTTGAGTGATAGCTGATTTTAGAGTGCCAGTATTGGATTACTGCGCTATGGGAATCAGGCAAACTGTAACTTAGATTGCTGTTCATGTGTGAAAGATCCAGGACTATTTCTTTAGATTCTACAATGTGTCTTTCAAACTCATCATTGCATATATACAAATTGGTCGTGTGACCCCAATCGATTTGGTATTGATGCTCTTTAAGATTAGAGTTAGCGGAGAAAAGAACATGACTGGAGAGGGCGCTCGCTTGGGTTCTTTTGTAGGAGATGTCACGTCTATGTTCCTCAAGATGTAGTGAAATAGATTTATCTGTCTGACCGAAATAAGGTCTACCACAGTCGCACACAACTTTATAAACACCTGGAAAATGTAGCTGGCTGTGTTTTGGTTTTGGGCAGCTCAGAAAGGAACGAAGCTTTGGTAGAGTGGTATAGTTGGTTTTTATGTTGAATTTCTTCAAAATTCTAGTAAGTTTTGGGGTCAAAGAGCTTATATATGGTAATTGGATGTGGGTGATCGGGTTGGATTCCTCTTCTTGTCAAGGTTGTTGACCTTGTCTCAAATGTTTAGTGATGTTATGAGAAGAATATCCATTATTTAAGAAGGTACATTTCAGGAAGTTCAGTTCTGTTTCAAGGTCTTCTTCAGTAGAGGTAAGACATCTTGCTCAATGGGCAACAGTGGAGATGATGCCAAGTTTCTGTGGAGGAAAGTGATGAGAAGAGGCATGTAAGTTTCTATCAGTGTGGGTGGTTTGTTGAAAGATCGAAAATTTAAGACAGTCAGGCAATCTATTGATCTTAAGATTCAAAAAGGGAAGAACGTCGTTAATCTCAAGTTCAGATGTAAATTTGATGTTCTGGTGTTGGTTATTTAAATATTCTAGGAAGTTTTGAAGTTCCTCTAAACCATGTTCCCAGATCAGGAAGACGTCATCTATGTATCGTAACCATGTTTTAGGTTTTAATGTAGCACTGGAAATAGCTCTCTCTTCGAAATCTTGTAAGCAGATGCTAGGTAAGACTGGAGATAGAGGACTGCCCATAGCTAACCCACTGGCTTGTTTATAAATTTTTTCCTCGTAGCAGAAATAGCCAGAATTAATGCAGTGTGTAAGAAGAGCGAACATCTTCTTAGAAACCTTGTCTTTCAGGAGAGTCAGCTTTGTTTGTAGGTATATTCAGTAAAAGAGATACGATGTCAAAGCTCACCATTCTGTCAGAGGTTTTGAGATTTAAGAAAATTTCTAAGAAAATGTTCGCTTAATAACGTATATTATACCCAAGGTAGAAAACTTTCTAGATCTATCTCTCATCCTGAGATTTTTATTTAATAAGGTCAAAGCACCTTATGATAACTTGTTTTGGTAAAATATTTATAAGCTCTGTATTACTTAAACCTTGGTATTTCTAAGCCTGGCTCCCACTGATGAGACTTCAATAAGGTCGAAACCGGTCTTGGTAGTGGCCCCTTGCCTTTAATGCATAGCATTATACATCTCCTCAAGGAGATGTGCTTTCCATTAAGGGTAAATACTAAGAATAGTGATCAGAGCTTATTCCACCTTTACTAAGAGTTGCCTAAGACTTGCACTATGTGCAGGTTGCCCAGACTTGCACTACTTGCAGGTGAAAACTTGACTTACTTGTCTGTTTGCTTACTTGGGAAATGGATTAAAACCAGGTTTATATTTATATACATATAAAATAGCTTGGTATCTTTAATGTATGTATATATATATATATATATATATATATATATATATTATACCCAAGGAAAAAACTTTCTACATCTATCTCTCATCCTGAGATTTTTATTTAATAAGGTCAAAGCACCTTATGGTAACTTGTTTTGGTAAAATATTTATATTTATAAGCTCTGTATTAGTTAAACCTTGGTATTTCTAAGCCTTGCTCCCACTGATGAGATCTCAGTAAGGTTGAAACCGGTCTGGGTAGCGGCCCCTTTGCCTTGAATGCATAGCATCATACATCTCTTCAAGTCGCCTTTGGAAAGGGTCCAAAGGCGACTGACTAAGGTAGTTTCTGACCTCTGGAATGTCGAGTATGAGGAAAGATTGAAAAGATGTAATTTGCAGAGACTAGTGGAGAGAAGGAAGAGGGGAGATATGATAGAGACCTACAAGTTGGTAAGGGGTTGCTATAGGATCAATGGTGGAGAAGTTCTACAGCGAATAGTGGGAGATCAGGGGAGAACCAGAGGTCATCCCTGGAAACTGTATAAAGAGGGTGTGAGTAGGGGAGTGAGAGGCAGGTTTTTTTCGTGCAGAGTTGTGAATGATTGGAATGCCTTGCCTGAGAGTGTGGTGTCTGCAGGGAGTTTGAATGTGTTTAAGACCCGGTATGATGAGATGTGTGTGAGATAAAAGGACCTCCTAGATGAGTCTTTGACTCCATGAGGTCTTGTTTAATAATAATAATAATAATAATAATAATAATAATAAAGTAGATATGCTTTGCATTAAAGGTAAATACTAAGAATTGTGATCAGAGCTTATTCCACCTTTTCCACGAGTTGCCTAAGACTTGCACTACTTGCAAGTGCAAACTTGACTTACTTGTCTGTTTGCTTACTTGGGAAATGGATTAAAACCAGGTTTATATTTATATATACATATAAAATAGCTTGGTATCTTTAACATATATATTATACCCAAGGTAAAAAACTTTCTACATATATATATACAGGGTGTTCGGGATAAATTTGACAGTTTCGTAAGGAAAAAGAAAATCTTCTTTGTATCTATTAAATTTAATGAATTGACAAAAAAACATTACAGGCAGAGTTAATTACAATACTATCAACAAGATTTACTCAAAATAACCACCATTAGCATCGATCACAGCTTCAATTCTGCTTCGGAACCTCGAACAAGCTGATGCTACAGTCTCCCTGGGAAGGGCCGCAAAAACTGTTTTAATTTTATCCATTAACTGGGCTTTTGTATTACTGGAAGTGCGATTGGTGTCTTTTTCAACTGCGCCCCATACAAAATAATCCATGGGGTTAAGGTCTGGGGAGTTTGGAGGCCAAACATTTGGACTGGTGAAGTCGTAGAAATTTTCAGACAACCATTTTTGACTTTTCCCAGAGGTGTGGCAAGGGGCCGAATCCTGCTGCCATACATACGGCCTACCATTGGCTACCCTTGTTATCCAGGGCTTGACTACAGTTAGCAACTCCACGAACAAAGCCCGAATTCCAATGCCAGGGTTCTTCAACACCTGTTCCTGCAGATTTGCGAGGAATTCTGCTGTACGAACGCAATCAGATCGTCTGCTAGGGATCTTTCTTCTTGCTACATCATCGTAGTCACCATTGCAAGTCTCTAGTTCATGCCTGATTGTTTTTACTGTATTCAGGGAGCATTGGGCAGCAGTCGTAATATCCTTATTTTGATGGCGGGCACGAATCATCATGATACAAGTTATTCTCTTCCATGATTCAGGTGGGTTCCAGCTATCCATCCTTTCTGACATCTTGTATATGAATGAAGAGAAGTGTGTGTTAATACATGTAACTTACGGAAAAATATAATTAATTATAAATATGTCAAATTTATCCCGAACACCCTGTATATATATATATATATAACTTAGCCATTACTGGGTTACTTCTGTTTCACATTAATTGAGCTTGCACACTGCAGTACCAAGCTATTTTATATGTATATATAAATATAAACCTGGTTTTAATCCATTTCCCAAGTAAGCAAACAGACAAGTAAGTCAAAGAGAAACTGGAGCTGAAATTCAGGAAGGCGTCATCTATGTATCGTAACCACAGTTTAGGTTTTAATGTAGCACTGGAATTAGCTGTCTCTTCGAAATCTTGTAAGAAGATTTTAGCTAAGACTGGAGATAGAAGACTGCCCATAGCTAACCTGCTGGCTTGTTTATAAATTTTTTCCTCGTAGCAGAAATAGCCAGAATTAATGCAGGTGTAAGAAGAGCGAACATTTTCTTAGAAACCTTGTCTTTCAGGAGAGTCAGAACTTCGTTTGTAGGTACATTCGGAAAAAGAGACACGATGTCAATGCTCACCATTCTGTCAGAGTCTTTGAGATTTAAGAAATTTCTAAGAAAATGTTCGCTTAATAACGTATATTATACCCAAGGTAAAAAACTTTCTACATCTATCTCTCATCCTGAGATTTTTATTTAATAAGGTCAAAGCACCTTATGGTAACTTGTTCTGGTAAAATATTTATAAGCTCTGTATTACTTAAACCTTGGTATTTCTAAGCCTGGCTCCCACTGATGAAACCTCAATAAGGTCGAAACCGGTCTTGGTAGTGGCCCCTTGCCTTTAATGCATAGCATCATACATCTCCTCAAGGAGATGTGCTTTGCATTAAGGATAAATACTAAGAATGAATAGTGATGAGAGCTTATTCCACCTTTACCACGAGTTGCCTAAGACTTGCACGTAGTGCAAGTCTTAGGCAACTAGTACTAAAAACTTTTAGTACTTTTTAGTACTAAAAACTTTTAGTACTAAAAAGCAGGTACCTCCTTCTGCTGGTATAATGTTCTGGGCCCTGTGTGTCACAAAAAATAGATGGATTAGATGTATTGAATTGTTTAAGCATATATTTCAACACACGATACAGTGAATTCATTTAAGCATGTATGATGACCTGTGTGTGTGTGTGAGAGAGAGAGAAAGATTAAAGATTAAACCACAGCAGAATATCTCATAGTATGAGATAAAGAGGAATCCTACCTCTCATGCTGATGTGTTAGTTAATAAAACATCAAAAGGTACTAAAAACACATATCACTTTTCTGACCTGTCATCTAACCTATCTTTACACATTACCAGACTACTACTACTACTACTACTACAGTCTTGAATATTGTTTTAAAACACCTAAAAGCATCCTGTTCTTATAAAACTACTTGTGACATGATTCCAAAAGAGGGTACCATCATTATTATTATTAGACACCTCCATGGAGTCCAAAGACTCATCGAGGGAGGGCACCTGTTCTGCAACTTTGTCTCAATCCACCAACTGATCGCAACTACACCAACGTCATCTACTGCCAACCACCACTACTAGTATATCCTCAGACAACACAAACATCCATGCCCACGGCAGGATTCGAACCCGCAGCCTTTTGGCTGGAGAGCGGATACGCTAACTACTCGGCCAATCAGGCTGGCCAATCATTGCCAATGATTGGGCAATGCAAATGCTTCCCAGAAAAGTACCGAAGAACTTCCTGATATGATTTTGTAGAGACAGTGCCACAAACAGAATAGATGGAGTAGATGTGTTGAATATGTTTGAACATATCTCAACACCCAAAACAGTGAATTCATTTATGTCATGTATGATGATGATGTGTGTGTGTGTGTGTGTGTGTGAGAGAGAGAGAGGGACCTCCTACAATGAGTGTGACTCCATGGAGGTCTGATGCTACTAGTAATAATAATAATATGTTTCCTGAAGAGGAGTGGATGGATACTAACCATTCATGCTTCTGCAGATTAAACAAAAAAATTAAGATCCACATAGTTAAGCTCTTAGATCCTCACAGATTGGCTAAACCTATGAAGCCGGATTCTTCCCAAGGAATTGTCTAGGATATTACAAAATTGTCAGTATGGCTCTTTTGCAAAAATATTGCAAAAGAGACTTCCCAACAAGGTTGTCTTGTTGGGCAGTCAAATATAGCAAACAAATGAGAAAGTGAGTTTGACAAAGTGTGTGACATTCTAATAGATTGCAAGGTGAACAAAATGAGATATTTAGTTGGATGATGATGATGATGATGATGTTATACTAGGTCTGGGAATGTGGAGTAGGGGGTGATAAGTAAATATATATTTTCTTGATTTGTTTGATTTAGTTTATGTATATAAACTGAAAACAAGAGAAGGTTGATCATTTTGGGAAGTTTTTATGTTGATATAGACTGGAATGAAGCAGGTCATTTAGAGAAGGAAAATTAATTTGTGTTTTTAAAGCACAGATACCTTAGGCAGTAAAGAGGGTACACAAAAATTTTGAATCTTGGATTTGATCAATTCATCATTCAATGCATTGAATTTCAGCTACTGTAATTGAGGCTTCACACCTACTTCCATTTTGCAAAAATGACCATGAGGTAATTATCTAAATAGTGGACAGGCATATAAGAACTGTCAAGGAAAAGATATATACATATATATCTTTATATATATAATATATCTTTATATACATATATATAATTAATGTATGGAACTACAAGAGAACTGCTCTTAAGCAATATCTGAATGCATAATCAAACCTGGTAATATGGAAGGCAGTAACAATGAACTGTATAAGCAAATTATACAAGCAAATAAAAGGGTGAATTTTATGGATGATTTTAATTAGTAATATTGATTGGGATGATATGATAGCATCCAGAAATAAAGAAAATTAATTTCTTGAGTCATATATTATCTTATATAGTAGTCTACACACATACAAGGGAGATCTGGAAAGTTCTGATAAATACCTAGAACAAAAATTATATTAAAACAACTGGTATAATCACAAGAAAGAACATATCTTAAAACTATTTAACCCCCATGTTTCATCAAATTGTAATAATTTGTTCTCCTATTTTAGGATATATAAGAAGACATAAAATTAATTAATTTCAGTTGTTCTAGGTATTTATCAGAACTTTCCAGACCACCTTCATATATTACCCTAATTAAAATCATCCATAATGATCATCCCTTTTCTATTTGCTTGGCTAATTTGCTTATACATTTTATTGTCGCTGCCCTCCACATTATTAGGTCTATAGCAACATCAGCTAAATATTTCATTCTATTCACCTCTATCTCATGCATACTGCCTCAAAACTAGTCACTACTTCCCCATTGCATCTCTACCTTGCATGGGCAGAACTCCTTTTCTATCATCAACAGTACCTTCCTTTTTTGCCTTTTCTGTCTTCATTAAAACTTCATACCCTTCCATCTCTATTCCTGTCAGGATGGTTTCTTCATCCTACTACGTCATACTTATTCCAACAATTTTTGGGTGAAGTCAATCAACTCAGTTCATATGAGAGAGTTTATATGAGAAAGTCAGGGAAACTAAATTATAAAGGGAGGAATGGTGTGAATGTATCCAACTATGGACCAATTAATATCTCAGGAGTGGTGGTGGAGATTTTGGAAAAACTGATAGGGCTTGCATTCAGAATTGGATTGATAGTGAATTTCTACTTTGCAATGAACAACTTTGGTTTACTAAGGAAAGGTCATGCTTTAGCAACTTGCTCACATGCTATAACAATGTTACCATTGACAAGGGGAATGAATACACCATGGTACTTTTGGATTTTGCTAAGGCTTTTGACAGAATACAGCATGGTAGACTATTGCATAAATTGGAGAAAATGGGTTTCAGTTATACAATATTAGCATGGATAAGAGGATGGCTGACTGTCAGATATCAAAAAGTGGTATATACGGGATCTGAGTCTGCAAGGAGAAGAAACTGATGAGGCTAGGGATCTTGGAATGTTAATAGATAGGAAGTTGAAGTTCAGGGCCCATCTGGCAAAGATTGCAAATACAACTCAAAAGATAATTGCAGTGTTGAAACGAATATTCACATATAAAGATAAGGATACTATTTTGCCTCTTTACAAGGCCTTGATAAGAACTCGCTTGGACTATTGTGTACATATCTAGTCTCCTGGTTTCCATTGTGATTCTGATATATTGGAGAGAGTAAAAATGATATCAGGATTGTGGAATACTGATTATGAAGACAGATTGAGAATTTGTAGGCTGCAGCACTAGCAAACAGGAAAAAAGGGGTGATATGATTGAGACTTACAAACTTCTAAAAGGGTCATACAGGATTTCAATTGATGGAATTTTTTGATTTATGGAGGGTGGGGAAAGGACAAGAAGGCATCCTTGGAAGCTGAGAATGAAGGCCACCAAGAAGGGTGTGAGGGCTAGATTTTTCTCTCAGTGAGTGGAGTGTGATTGGAATGGATCACCTTTGGATGTTGTGAGTACAAGCAGTGTGAATGAATTCAAGAATAAGTATGATATCTGGTGTGTGTGTGTGTGTGTGTGTAGTATGTGGCATCCCTCAATGAGTCTCTGACTCCCTGGAGGTGTCTCTTAATAATAGTAATAATATGTTCTTCTAGCATTTGTACATAAACATAAGAGTTCATTGTTGGCATCTTTAGCAAGTTCCATTTATTCTGCCATGCCTTCCCCAGCCATTCCTATCTTTCATTGCCCATCATATTCACTTCCTCTTCTAGCATCAACTGTTCTCACACTGGTTTCCACAGTCTACCCTGACTCCCTGTTTCCTCGTCTGTTTTTTTCAGTCTCCTCGCTTCTCATGCAGCCTCTCGAAATGGCTCACACCAAAACTATTCATTTGCAGTCCATCACTCTTATACAGTTTCATTTGTCTCTCAAACTCATCCCACACATTCAAAAATGCACTCCTTTCTCTTTGCACATTTCTGCTGACTTCATGACCTGTGTTCTCATGATATCCAATCTTACATTCTTCTTCTAGTTTTCAGCCAAATCATTTGTTCTGATTGTTCTTACCAACCCTTGCTCACTTTCTCCTCATATGCAATGCCTCAATTACTCTGCTCATTCTACCTCTAGGAAAACAAACCTTGTTCATCCTCTCATTCACCACACTTCTAATAATCAAATTCCCATACAATGCCACTCGCAAGTCATTCGTTACCTTGATCACATGGCCATCCTTCGTTACCCTGATTACATGGCCATCATTCATTTCAGTCTTCCTCACTCTTTCATACATATCTACAATTCTCTTCACTTCACTGTACATATGCGTCTTCTCTATCCTCATCATTAGTTAGTTATGTTCTATCAAGTCATTTTTGACTCTTGGTGATTCTATAAACATATGCTCTCCATGTAGATCTGTCCCTGGCCATATCTTTCAGAATTTCCAGTTGCATTCCAGTTACTTTTTTAACTCCATCCACCCATCTAATTCTTGGTCTTCCTCCTCTCCTGCTTACATCAACTTTAGCAAGCATCATTATCTTCTCCAGACTGTCATTTGCTTTCATAATATGCCCAAAGTATGACAATTTTTGCTTGATGATCATAGCTTTGAGGGAGCAATTTGGCTACCCCCCCCCAAAAAAAATCCAAAAAATATTGAAACCAGTAAACCACAACCCTCCCCCCCCACCTTCACAACAAGAATTACTCTAAATCCATCACCATTCCCTACATCCGAGGCACCTCGGAAAAAATTACCAAAATCTTAAGAAAACATGACTTGACCTCTTGTTACAGACCATGTAGAAAATTGACATCCTTATTTGCTCCACTAAAGACCAACCACTTCCCCTAGACCTACCTGGTGTATATCAGGTCCCTTGCAGCTGTAAGCTGTCCTACTTTAGCCAAACAGGCAGGACAGCGAATATCAGAATTTCAGAATACAAGGACTACATCCGGTTTCACCAGTATAGCCACTCTGGTCTTGCAGACCATGCTCTGGATACATGCCACAGAATACGGTGGAAGAAAGTCACAATAATACACCGTAGCAAGTTCAAATTTAAAAGACTTTTCATGGAATCAGGCTTGGTCCTAAGAAACATGCTAAACCTCAACAAATTTGGTTGCATGAGACTGCCCCAAATTTGGGAGATGTACATCAAGAGACCTTCAACCCAACGGCCAAGAATACCTACATAGCTCGCTAGGGGAAACCATCAGGACTTTTATGAGAAACAATAGCGTCCTCGCTTTGTTCTCATTATCTGTATGTAGTGCCTGGTGCACGTGCCTTTATTTTAAGTTCCTTTGAAGATGGCAATGTGACGTTGCCAAAATATTGGAAATATATATTAAAGTTTGATTTAATTTATATTCTAGTGTACGTTGTGAATTCCTTAAGTTAATTAATAATCATGCTATGTCTTAGAAATACTAAGAGAAGAGAAGGGATGTAGAAGTTTGTAAATGTGTGGAATGCATTTGAACAGATGAATTTGTAAAAAAACCACGTTGTATTTAACTGGATTTGTTGTAAGCTGAAGAGACTGTTGCTAGACAGAAGTGCAATGAGTAATTTGAGCAAGAGATCAGCAGAAGGAAGAGCTGAAAGGAAAGATTAGGAGAGAGGAATTGGTTAGACTGAAGTGGTTGTAGATGGGAATAGCAGTAGTTGCTCTAGTAGTAGAGTGAGATGAGCAAACAAGAACGAAAGATAGGGAAATAGAGAAAGTCAAGATGGATAGTGACACATGACATAAGGAGAATGGATGTGTAAAGTAGTAGTGACTCAATTGGTACAGTTGAGTCTGAGGAGCTGTAGAGGGTATGTGGTGATAGGGATTAATTAGCATGGGCAAGGAAATCAAAACCGACAAGCAGGAAAGGTAGGTCATAGATTTAAGTGAACTTCTATGTTTATTTATAAATGTCAATAGCTTCAGAAATAAGAGAGATGAAATGGTTTTGCTGACTGAGCTTATTCATTTAAAAATTGTTGGAATAAGGGAAACATGGTTGGATAAGGATGATGGGAACTGAAATGTAGGAGTATGTTTTTCATGTGGACAGAAAGGACAAGAAGGGGAGAGCAGTTGATGATAGCAGGCAAATTATGTTTGCACAAAGAGGAAATAGTGGCATTGGTTTTGCGTCACCAGTTGTTATACATTTGGGTTAATCCTTTATCCAAGTGTAAGCAGACAAAGTTTGTCCCTGAAGTATTTTCAGGACTGGGGCGACTCGTGGCAAAGGTGGTATAACTTCTCATCACTTGCCTTAGTATCCCATAATGCAAAGCACATCTCCTTGCAGACGTGTATAATGCTATGCATTAAGGGAAGGGGCACTACCCAGACCGGTTTCGACCTTTATTGAGGTCTCATCAGTGGGAACCAGACCCAGAGGTGGTGATACTAAGGTGGAAATAATGGAGAAGTCATACTTCCATATACGAGTTGCCAAAAGGTGTCACACCTTATTATTAAAATTCTCTGGATTAGAAATAAGTTGATGGAAGTTTTTTCACTTGGCTATGCTACCAATTATATATTTGGTTTAACCCTTTATCCAAGTGTAAGCAAACAGGTTTTGAGTCAGTATGATGTGAGGTGGAGAGTGACAGAAAGAGATATTTAGTTTGATGCTGCTATTGGCCAGAGAATACAAAAGGTGGTGATAAAGACATCTATAACCAATTTGGGTCAGTGAACAAGGGAATGGTTTTTATTATGGGTGATTTTATTTATGGTATTATAGATTGCAGTGAAGAGATATCTTTTGGATATAATGAAAATGAATTTCTTGAGAGACAACTATCTTAAGCAGTATGTAAAGGAGAGCATGCAAGGATCAAGAGTCTTAGATCTAATAGTTTCATTGGGGAATGTGAGTGAAGTGTTGCATCCCTCCCCCATCAGTGAGAATAGTCATGAGGTGATCCCATGAATGGTGGCCAACCATATGAAGACTTCTGTAAGGAAAGGATATATGTTGAGCTACAAACCTGGTGATTATGAAAAGCTAAAGCAACAGCTTAGAACCAATAGTATGGAATAAGGAGCTAAGTAGGAAGGAGATAAATGCTGCTTGGAAGTAGATCAAGAGATTTAACAACATAAGTGTGTGATTGTACAGTAAAGGTAAAAAAAAATAAATATGGAGGTGTCGCATGGATGAATGAAGGGATTAAGTAAGAAATATGGGATTATTACCATTATTCATTGTAACAATCAGTTGATAAATAATCTTAGAATAGTTTCACTCGAGAATGTGATTGTGAGTAGGGTGTTGTATCTCCCCCCCCCCCCCCCAAGTTGATGAGAGTGGTCATGAAGTTATCACCTGACTGTTGGCCAACCATATCAAGACTTCTGTGAAGAAAGAATATATGTGGAACTACAAGACTGGTGATATGAAAAGCTTAGGTGACAGCTTGGATATACTATGGAATATGGAACTAAGTGAGAAAGAAGGAAATGCTGCTTAGGAACAGACTAAAAGATATTTACCAACATCATTGTCTGAATGTATTCTGGAAGTCAAAAGGGTAGGTGCCAAATGGATGAACAAAGGGGGGTTAAGCAAGAAATCTGGATGAAGAAAGTGCTATGGAGGTAGAAAAAGATGAATAATGTTAATAATCAGTTAAATAAAGAAAATAAACAACAGACCAGGAAGGTGACTCAGTTGGTAAGGACAGCAAAATTGCAGTAAGAGCAGAAATTGGCAAATCAGGCCAAGAAAATTTTTTTTGGATATGTGGTAAGAAGGAAGAATGTTTATGATAAGATGATGTTAATGGATGAAACTGGTATACTGATAAATGCTGCAAAGGACATGGTTGAGGTATTCAGCAAAAAATTCATAAGGGCATTTCATTCTAATCAGTATGAAATAATGAAAATTCAATTGTAGATGATATAAGAGAAAATTATTTAATTGTGAGAAATCAGGAGGTATATGAGGAATTAAATAAGCTTGATTAAGGGAATAGAATTTAATGAAATATCACGTGTTTTAAGAAAATGTTCCACTTTAGGCAGTATGTAAACTAGAGCATGCAAGGATCAAGAGTCTTAGATTTGTATTCAACTTCAAAAGTCTTAGATCTGATAGTTTCATTAGGGAATGTGATTGTGATTGGGATGTTGCATCCTGCTCATTAGAGAAAGCAGGCATACCAATTTAAATAAGTCTTACAACACCTCCAGTCCCAAGCAAGTGGAAAGAAGATAAAATTTTTCTAGTGCACAAAGGTAATGATAAGCCTGCATCTACAAATTTTAGGCAGTCTGTATATATGGAGTTGTGGTGAAGGTACTAGAAAGATTGGTGTGAAGTAGGATACAGAAATAGGTTGATAACAGCAGTATGTACTATAACAAATTGACAAATACCTTGGACAGAGGAGATGCATATACAGTGGTGTACTTGGATTGTTCAAAAGCATCTAATAGACTGCCACACAATAGTTGTTAAATAAATTGAAACAGATGGGATTGGATAACAGACTTCTGAGTTGAATCAGTGAATGGTTATCAAGTAGGCATCAGAAAGTTGTATGGGGATGCAGTATCCCAAAAGAGGAAGGTTACTAGTCTTTTGTCACAGGGGTCAGTTTTGTGATCATTGTTGTTTAATTTGTATATTAATGATAGGGATAGGTTTAACTAGTGATATGCAGCTGTTTGCAGATGATGCAAAATTGGGGAGAGCAATACAAAGTCAAGTAGATGTTGTGGCTTTACAGGAGGACTTGAATGAATTATATAAATGGGCAGGTAAGTGGAACTACTAGAATGTTGCAAAATGTCGAGTTCTGAAATTTGGTAGGCAACAATGAGATGCAAAGTTCACTTGGTAGAGAAACTTTGAAAGAGATAGAGGAGATGAGAGATCTGGGCGTGTTGGAGAACAAAGACCAGAAGTTCAGAGGCCACATTGCACGTGATGTTATAGTTCCATTGTATATGGCCTTACATGGATTATTGTACACAAATTTGGCCACCTAATTTTCTGGTGATGAGAATATTTTAAAATATCAGAAATGATCCAGAGAAGAATAACAAAGGTGGTAACTGGTCTTTGGAATGTGGAGTATGAAGACAAGGAATGCAGTTTGCAAAACTTCATGAATAGGATGAGGAAAGGGGATATGATTGAGACATATAAGATGGTTGGGGGTCATTAACAAGTTAATGTGGAGAAATTTTTCATAGAATGGAGGAAATCCATGGAACTATATAAAGAAGGTGTAAGCAATGGAATGAGGAGTAGTAGTTTTGAGAGCGGTTGATGAGTGGAATGATTGCCTGAGAGTGTAGTTAATGCAGACACACATTGAATAAGGTATCTAATTATATCTAGTAATTCTTTAAAATTTGTAGTTTTTTTTAAAAAAATACAGTTCTAATAATCACTAAAACAGATATAGATGCCTTCAAACATGATATCTGCATTGTGTCAGTAAATTTCCATTGACAAGATATTTTTGAAATGTTTATCTTATTTTATTATCATACCAGAAGTGATTGCATTTTATGATGTGATTAAAGATATATATTAAAGAATAATTATTTTTATATTAAAAAATAATATTTTTATTTTAGTTTCACAGTTACTTTTGACTTTCGCACTTACTACCCGAATGGTTTGATGGTACTGATTAGAAATACACGTAGGATATCACATTTTGCTCTTATGCTCAAAGAACGTGCAGTTGTGATGGATGTACGTGACAAAATACGAAAGAAATTAGTTAGTAAGGGCCATTTGAACGATGGAAACTGGCACACGGTAAGTACTACTTAAAAGGTATGTATGCACTCCACATCATAATATGACTGTTTATAAATGTAAGGCATTATAAGAAAACACTAATTGTGGAGATAACTTACTGAAATATTGCTTTTTTTCCTTTCCAAGTAAAAATCCTTACCTTAAAAATCCTTAGCTTGGTATTAAAAAAAATTGATATTTTTGATTGGAAAGAAAATAAACTAAGTTTCACAGTTCGAAACTAATACTCTCTCCTTTTGTAGAAACATTAACTTGCTCTGCCTACTGCAGTGACAGGTCACTGCATTGGGCAGAGAATCGGATATGTTTGATATTTATCAGCAAATATGGGCTAATATATACATAAATATTTGTGGCAATTAGTAGCATTATAAATAACACATCTGACCACAGCTCAGAAGATTCAAGGTTTGAATGACTAGCTTATGTAGATATTTAATTTGACCTACTGAGCTGGAGAGTATATGAAAATATAGAAACAGTTTAGAGCAGTATCATCATGACATAAGGGAAGGATGTTAGGAGATGGAAATGGTCAAGGAATATTTGAAGGAAGTTTGCAGATGAGTTAACCAGCCTCTACAGATATGGGTACCCCCCTTTCCCAGAAACTCAAGATTTTCATCCCACAAAACCTGACAGAAGAATACCTGAGATTGAAAGCCATTGAAGATAGGATTAACTACCCTATCAAAGCATTAATCTGGATTCGGATATGTAATTACTAACTATTATAATAATGGAATTAACTCATGTAAATTGTTTATTTGTAGAATTTTCACCTGAGTATCACAGGCATCATCAGTACAAGGCTAATTAAACAATAACTGTTACTTAAATTAAGGGGATATTAAATCCCACATAGTTTTAAAACCGAATAAGAAACTCATGAACTTTCCCCACCTTTGCAACGAGTCATCCTGTATTGTACTACGTACTAGGGTCACTTGCATTAGCTCACGCTAAGTGATCGCCGATACTTTATAGTTTACTATATTCGGCAAGAAACTCTCTGATTCCAATCTTTGAGTTTCTTATTCGGTTTTAAAACTATGTGGGATTTAATATCCCCTTAATTTAAGTAATGTTTTCATTGCCGAAATGAAGCTTATTAGCTCTTTATACTTAAATAACTGTTATATTCACAAAGCGCCACCTAAGTAGCTAAGGTTAAATTTCTTAAATTTATTTAATTATTCAATAATAATTAAAAACTTTTTTTTTTCTTTTTTTTATAAATATATATATGTGTATACAATTATATGTTAGGAAAGATTTGCTGCTTTATAAAGTACTATCTCCCACAAGGGGGAAAGATGTAGACCATTGGATCTGTTTAGGTTAGGGGAGTGAAGTAATGTTCACATGTTTTTTTGTATAGCCATTCCATTAGGAACCGACTTTTGTGAATGACTTTTGTCTTGTTCCACTTAACTCTATGTCTGGTGTTGATGGCATGTTCTGCAATTGAAGACTGTTTGGGTTCAAGGTACTGGATGTACGACTGGTGTTCTTCTAACCGGACCTGAGCAGATCTTCCTGTTTGTCTGAAATATGATAATCCACACGAGCAGGGACCTGGTAGACACCTGGATGGCTGAGATGTGGGAGCTTGTCCTTTGGAGACATTAGGAATGTGGAGATTTTTCTATTGGGTCAAAAAGCCACACAGATATTTAGTGGTTTTAGCACCTTAGCTATGCGTTCACTAACCCCGTGTACATAGGGGATAGGTATACATGTAGGTTCTTCTGTACTTGAAGAGGATGCTGGAGCATGACCACTTAAAGCTCTTTTTATGAAGGACTTCTTATAGCCATTGGATATGAAGGAGGAATTAATATACTGTAATTCTTCTGAAGAACAAAAGGAGTTGGCTCTATGAACTAGTGTTTTTATAGTACCTGCTTTTTGGCTGGGATGGTGATGTGATTCAGCGTGGATGTACTGGCCTGTATGAGTCTCTTTCCTATAGACCAGGGGTCGCCAAAGTTATTTGCCCGTCGACCCCTTCAAGAGTTTCTTGACTTGTTATTGACCCCCTATATTTTACTATTACGTAATTAAAATAGGACAAGCAAAAAAAGACGCTTATGTGAGTTTTTAGATTGTTTATTTTATAGTTACAGTGTTTATTGTATGTATAATATAGTATATATTATTATATTACTATTACTACTACTATTACTATCACTAGTAATATCACTGGTATTACTAGTGATATTAATAAACTACTGGTATTAATATCACTGGTATTACTACCAGCGCTGCTCAACTCTTCAACATAGAGAAGTTTAGTTCGTGAATGAATAACGATTGAATTATAATATGTATGTTGATGAATTTTAGAACATTAACGCTCACTTGTATGTCGATGCGCAAAAATGAGACTGGGATTGAATACTTGTAAGTATCAGTACATAAGAACCATGCACATGTTGCAATCTTGCTCCCACTGCATCGGCCGGCAGGAACCACCAACATCCATTTATTGGTAAATACGTAATTTTGGACTACTTGATTGGCCTCAGTAACTATTTTCATGACCTTACTGAGGCCATCACCTGAGGCCAATCAAGAGGTCTAGAAAGGCTAACTGCTTATTTACTTCTACTTCTAGGGTGAACTGATTCCTTGGATGAAGTGCATTAATTTTTTAGAGAAACTGCTGTAGTTCTTCTGAGGTGCCCTTCCATCTTACAGGTCCATGAATAGGACCTGTAAGATGGAGGTACTGATCCCACGATTCACTCTTAATTGCGTTGTCATTACCTCCGTCTTTTGTCATGGAGGTAATCCAAGTTAATCGAATTAAATATTACCCATACAATGATGTTTTTTTGTTGACCCCTGAGCCCGAATTGACCCCTAACAATGTCATATCGACCCCTTAGGCGACCACTGCTATAGACTATGAATTGTAGATAACCATCTGGTTGGCGAAGAATCAAGAGGTCTAGAAAGGCTAACTGCTTATTTACTTCTACTTCTAGGGTGAACTGATTCCTTGGATGAAGTGCATTAATTTTTTAGAGAAACTGCTGTAATTCTTCTGAGGTGCCCTTCCATATGGCAAAAATGTTATCCACATATCTGAACCAAATGTTAGGTCTGGGTGTAATGTTGTCAAAGATACGCTGTTCGAAATGCTCCATGAAGTAGTTGGCAATAGCAGGAAATATTGGATTACCCATTGCTGTCCTTTCGATTTGTTGGTATAACTGGTTTTTGAAGGAAAAATAACTGGACTTTATTACAAATTCAGATAATTTGACAATGTCTGGAGGAAATTCTTGGTGTAGTAATTCTATGCTGTCTGCCAATGGAACATTCTTAAATAATGAAACAACATCTAGACTAATCATAATCTCCGAATCGTCTAGAAGCAGATTGGAAATTTTATTTCTGAAGTCCACAGTTTCACATTTTTTCACAGTCCACATTTCTGAAGTCAACTAGAAGAACTGCTACATATATAAAAAATTCTGTGGACTTCAGAAATAAAATTTCCGATCTGCATCTAGACGATTGTACTTGAAGATCATCCTCTTCGAGTACAGAAGAACCTCACGTATACCTATCCCCTATGTACATGGGGTTAGTGAACGCATAGCTAAGGTGCTAAAACCACTAAATATTTGTGTGGCTTTTCGACCCATCAGAAAAATCTCCACATTCCTAATGTCTCCAAAGGACAAGCTCCCACATCTCAGCTATCCAGGTGTCTACCAGATTCCCTGCTCATGTGGATTATCATATTTCGAGCAAACAGGAAGATTTGCTCAGGTCCGGTTAGAAGAACACCAGTCGTACATCCAGTACCTTGAACCCGAACAGTCTGGAATTGCAGAACATGCCATCAACACCAGACATAGAGTTAAGTGGAACAAGACAAAAGTCATTCACAAAAGTCGGTTCCTAATGGAATGGCTATACAAAGAAACATGTGAACATTACTTCACTCCCCTAACCTAAACAGATCCAATGGTCTACATCTTTCCCCCTTGTGGGAGATAGTACTTTATAAAGCAGCAATCTTTCGTAACATATAATTGTATACACACATATATATATATATTTATAAAAAAAATAAAAAAAAAGTTTTAATTATTATAATTGAATAATTAAATAACTAAATAATTAAATTTAAATAATTTAAAATAAAATAAAATAAATAAATAATAATTAAATAAATTTAGGAAATTTAACCTTAGCTACTTAGGTGGCACTTTGTGAATATAACAGTTATTGTTTTATTAGCCTTGTACCTGTACTGATGATGCCTGTGATACTCAGGTGAAAATTCTATGAATAAAGAATAATTTACGTGAGTTAATATGCCTACTCACGGTATTTCCTTACTGATATATAAACATACTTGGCAATGATGGACCATTGTGCCTAACATACGAGTAATGGAAATGAGAGCTTAATAGTTCCCATTCATCATTATCATCATGAACCATGGCCTCGCTGCCTGTTAGTTATCGATGCCTCCTTCACTATCTTCTTTCACCTTTCTTTGTCCAGTGCAGTGTCGCAGTTTCTGTAAACCCATTCCACACCACTACTTTATGTCGTCTATCCATTCTTTGTATGGTTTACACCATCCTTTATCTTCCAGTCCTCACTCATTCTGCAGATGCGTCCAAATAATTGCACCTCCATTGTATAATCTTCTGCATTAGATTCTCCTTTGGTTGTATCTTCCAATAGAGCTCTTCATTTGTGATTTTGTGTACCCATCCTATTCTTAGAATCTTCCTGTAACAAGTTCTTTCAAATGCCAAAATTCTTTTTCTTGATTCCATATTTATTACCCACATTTCAGATTCATACAGTACACTGCTAAATATGCATTCCAGTACTCTTAGTTTTATTTGCAGGCTGATCACTTTACTTTTCCAGATGTTATCCATGGCCTTCAGATTTCTTCCTCCCTTTGCAATCCTGATCTTCATTTCTCTTTTACAGTACAAATCATATGTCATTTTACTTATTGAATTGTTCTACATCAATTACATCCAATTGTATCTTTTGTTTCATGTTCTTCTCACCAAATACCATTGTCTTTGTTTTTTCCAAGTTCATAATAAATCCAAATCTCTTACCTTCCTCATTTAAATGTTTCAATATTTTTTGTAGTTCTCTTTCATCTTCTTCAATAATAACAATGTCATCTGCAAATCTCAGATTGTTAATTCTCATCCCATTTACTGATATTCCTTTTGCATTTCCGCCTAGCCAAACGGTTAATTTTATCTCGAAGTTTTGAAGCAATTGATAGCAAGAATTAGTCGCAACAGCATGAATATCGTATGCTGGCAGCTAGTCACTTTTGAATGATAATGCACCATCTCATCTTTCGAACATTGTGAGAGAGTTTTTGAGCAAAAACCAAGTTTGTGTGTTGGATCACTCGCTGTATTCACCTGATTTAGCACCCTGTGACTTCTTTCTCTTCCCTCGACTCCATTTGCCAATGAAAAGAAAGTGATACGATACCACTGAAAACATTCAAGCAGCAGTAACCACGACCCTCAACAGTATCCCAAAAACCGATATAAAAAACTCATTTAACAAATTAATTGACCATGTCAAACACTGTATCGAAGCTGAGAGAGAGTATATTGATTGAAATAAATTGTTTGAATAATTATAATTGGCCTGTGTTTTATTTTCTATCAAAAGTTTGGTTTCTTTTTGGACAGAGGGTGTATGAAAGAAAATTAGCTAAGCAGGATAAAGTGAATCATAAGAGTTTTGTCATCAGGTAGCAAGCACTAAGAGGAAAACTGACTATGGAAGGATGACTTTAAGCAATGCTGATGGTAGAAATGTGACAGAGGCAAAAGAAATAGTTAAGTTGCTAAATGATCATTTTTGCAAAGGTGAACTATCCAGGTGGAGATTTTGCATTTGCTGATGTGACAGAGATCCATGTCTGTATTGAGGTAGATGAATATGAGGTGTTCAGAATATTGAAAAATATCAATGTGAATACAGTGGTTGGACCAGATGGCACATGACCATATACTATGTATATGTGCAAGAGAATTGGCAGTACCTCTGACAAAGTTGTTCAATCTAAGACTCTGCTCTGGCATAGTTCTAAGGAAATGCAAAGAGAATCAGAGAGTCCGATTACATAAAACTGTCTTCTAGACAGAAGCAGCAAATTGCATACCAATTAATATCTCAGGAGTGGTTATTCCACCCACTGTTAAAGGTAAAATCCGAAACCAAAACAGTGGGTGGATAGGAATACAATACTTTATACTAGTGGAACATTAGAATACAATATTATTGGGCAGCAGAGCTTTGTAAAGGGTAGGTCCTGTCTTAGTAATTTATTCACATTTTATAATAAAGAAACAGCAGAAGTGGAGAAAGGGAATGGCTTCACCATGATACTGCTGGACTTTGCAAAGGCATTTGACAGAATACCACATGGAAAACTATTACAAAACTTGGATCAGATGGTAATGGATATGAAGCTAGTGGTATGGATGGGGGGGGGGGGGGGGGGTGACAGACAGACACCAGTATATGGTGAAGTGGAATTTAGGAGAATGAGGGTGACTAGTGGAGTACCTCAAGGTGCTGAACTAGGGCACTATTCTTTAATTTGATGATATAGGGAAAGATTTAAATTATTATTATTATTATTATTAACACCAGACCTTAATGGAGTCAAAAGACTCATCACAGGAAGCGAACAATGTTACACACAAGCCCATCAAACCATGCATTAAACTCATTCAATGTATCTGCATTTGCCTATTCTTTATGCCCTTGTCCACATCCTTTTTATACAGCTTCCATGGATGTTCCCTTGTTTTACCCCCTTCTCCCTTTCTGCAAAAAGTTTCTTCCACATTAGTCTTGTAACAACCCTTTACCAACTTAAATGTCACAATCATATCCCCTCTCTTCCTCCTATTCACATGCGTTTGCAAACTTCATTCTCTCAATCTGTCCACATACCCTGTCAAAAAGACCAGTTACGATCTTGTCAGCCTTCTCTGGATCCTTTCCAATATATCCTCATCATCATCATAAAAAACACGGACCAAATCCATGCGCAATGGAACAAAAACCTCCTTATTTCTTTTCTACACATTAAATTCCTCCTCATCATGGACATAATTTGATGTGATGTCTTCACAACTTGTGCAGTGTGACCTCTGAACTTCAGATCCTTATTTACCACCACTCTAAGGTCTCTCTTATCTCCTCAACTTTCTTCAAAATTCCCTTGTCAAGTGTATACTTTGCATCCCATTTTTGCCTGCCAAATTTCAGAGCATTACACTTTACAACATTGAATTGACAGTTTCACACTGCTACCTGCTCATACAATTCATTGAAGTTCTCCTGTAAGGCCGCATCTACTTGATTCCTTATCACTCTCCGCAATTTTTTATCACCTGCAAACAGTTGCATATCATCAGTTAAACCTATCCCAATATCATTAATATAAAAATTAAATAACAGTGGTCCTGATCCCTGTGGCACACCACTAGTGATGTTCCTCTTTTGAGATAGTGCCAACCCCCATACTGAATAACTTGCTGACACCTGTCTTATACCCATTCGCCTATCCAACTTACTAGTCTATCATCCAATCCCATCTGCTTCAGTTTAGTGAACAACTTGTGGTGGGATGTTCATTTATTTGCTGATGATGCAAAACTGAGGGGGGAATTAGTTGATGAAGGTGATGTAAATATTTTTAGGATGATTTAAATAAATTGGCGTTGTGGGTGTAGGATAATGATTTTCAGTTTAATGTTGCAAAATGTAAGGTTATGCACTTCGGGTTGAAGAGGTTGCATATGGTATATCATATTGATGGTATTGGATTACAGGAAATTGATGAAGCAAAAGACTTAGTGCTAACAGTGAACAGAGAATTGAATAGGGAAAGATTTAAATTATTATTATTATTATTATTAACACCAGACCTTAATGGAGTCAAAAGACTCATCACAGGAAGCGAACAATGTTACACACAAGCCCATCAAACCATGCATTAAACTCATTCAATGTATCTGCATTTGCCTATTCTTTATGCCCTTGTCCACATCCTTTTTATACAGCTTCCATGGATGTTCCCTTGTTTTACCCCCTTCTCCCTTTCTGCAAAAAGTTTCTTCCACATTAGTCTTGTAACAACCCTTTACCAACTTAAATGTCACAATCATATCCCCTCTCTTCCTCCTATTCACATGCGTTTGCAAACTTCATTCTCTCAATCTGTCCACATACCCTGTCAAAAAGACCAGTTACGATCTTGTCAGCCTTCTCTGGATCCTTTCCAATATATCCTCATCATCATCATAAAAAACACGGACCAAATCCATGCGCAATGGAACAAAAACCTCCTTATTTCTTTTCTACACATTAAATTCCTCCTCATCATGGACATAATTTGATGTGATGTCTTCACAACTTGTGCAGTGTGACCTCTGAACTTCAGATCCTTATTTACCACCACTCTAAGGTCTCTCTTATCTCCTCAACTTTCTTCAAAATTCCCTTGTCAAGTGTATACTTTGCATCCCATTTTTGCCTGCCAAATTTCAGAGCATTACACTTTACAACATTGAATTGACAGTTTCACACTGCTACCTGCTCATACAATTCATTGAAGTTCTCCTGTAAGGCCGCATCTACTTGATTCCTTATCACTCTCCGCAATTTTTTATCACCTGCAAACAGTTGCATATCATCAGTTAAACCTATCCCAATATCATTAATATAAAAATTAAATAACAGTGGTCCTGATCCCTGTGGCACACCACTAGTGATGTTCCTCTTTTGAGATAGTGCCAACCCCCATACTGAATAACTTGCTGACACCTGTCTTATACCCATTCGCCTATCCAACTTACTAGTCTATCATCCAATCCCATCTGCTTCAGTTTAGTGAACAACTTGTGGTGGGATGTTCATTTATTTGCTGATGATGCAAAACTGAGGGGGGAATTAGTTGATGAAGGTGATGTAAATATTTTTAGGATGATTTAAATAAATTGGCGTTGTGGGTGTAGGATAATGATTTTCAGTTTAATGTTGCAAAATGTAAGGTTATGCACTTCGGGTTGAAGAGGTTGCATATGGTATATCATATTGATGGTATTGGATTACAGGAAATTGATGAAGCAAAAGACTTAGTGCTAACAGTGAACAGAGAATTGAAGTTCAGAGGGCTTATTGCAAACATTGCGTAACATAGCTCAAAGGATAACTTGGATCTTGAAAAACACACTGACAAATAAAGATAGGGAAGTCATATTATCCCTTTTATAAGGCTCTGATTTGGCTGCATCTTAAATACTGTGCAGAGATTTTTATTTCTACCTGGGTTTCTTGCATATCTGGAGGTGGTAGAGAGGATTCAGAGATGAGTGACAAAGCTGGTGACAGGTCTGTGGAATGCTCCTTATGAGGACAGGTTGAAGATGTGTGGGTTACAAAATTTAGTTGATGGGCAGAAAAGAGTGGAGATGATAGAAACTTATAAAATATTTAAGGGATTTTATAAAATTGATGCAAAGGGAATTTTTCAATATATATGACAAATAACTAGAGAAATAGGGGTCATCCATGGAAGTCGTGTAAGGGTGTGGTTAGTAGTATGTTTAGTAAGGGTGTGTGGACTAGATTTTTTGATTGGAGAGTGGTGAATGGAATGGACTGCCAGAATTAACTGTGAGTGCAATGATAGTGAATGAGTTTAAGGAGAGGTGTGATAGGATTCATATATGCATAAAAGTTAGTATGGGTCTATGTATTCAATGGAATTGCCATATAATAATAATAATTTAAATGGGCTTGGTGTGAGGAGGAATGAGTGATGAGCAAGAAAGCCAAGGAAGCAAGAGATGAAGCAAAAGATCAGGAGAAAGGAACTGGTATGACTGAAGTAATTATATATGAAAACAGAAGTAATGTGAGTGATAATAATGAGCGAACATGAATGCAAGTGTTGGATATATTATTATTATTATTATTATTATTACGTGACACTTCCAGGGAGTCCAAAGACTCATCGAGGGAGGGCACCCACTCGACAACTCTCTGTCTCCACCACTCAATCCACCAACTATAATGGCCTACAACTACACCAAATGCCATCTACCATCCACCACCATCACAAACATCCATGCCCATGGCAAGATTCGAACCCACAGCCTTTTGACTAGAGAGCAGATACACTAACCACTCAGCCAACCAGGCCAGGCATATGGAACTTGAGGGAGGCAAGGTGGACAGGAAGACACAGTATAAGGAGAAGGAATGCTGGAAGTAGTGGTAGTGAACGTGTATATATGAGGATGATCAGCATGGGAATTGGATGGATTGGGATGTAAGGAATGTAGGTGAGTATAAGTAGATAGATGTGGTTAACAGATAAAGGCAATTGGGAATGGTTATGATGGTTATGTGTGTGTGTGGAAATCCCAACCAAGACATGGTATTGGTAGGACGTCTTATAAACTTAAAAGTGAATTGCTGTGGTTATGTACAAATGCCAGGAGCATCAGAAATATGGAACTTTATTTGCCCAAAAATGGTTGAAGAAAAGAAAAATATGATTAGATAAGGATGATATCCAGACTGGAATACAAATTGAAGGATATGATGTTTTTCACAAAGATAGAAAAGGAAAAGAAGAAAAGGGGAAGGCTACTGGAATTATGTCTACATAAGGTAGGCATGAAAGAGGGAAATAGCGATAATGGTTTTGATACGTATGGTGTGAGGTGGAGGTTGATAGGAAGAGATATTTATTTGTATGCTGCTATAGGACAGTGACATGTAGGCTGGTGATGAGGAAATGTATAAGCAACATGGAAAGGATTATTATTATGAGTGATTTTAATTATGGCAGTATAGATTACTATACGAGGATGTGCTGAAAAGTTGTGATAATCAGCATGAAGGAATTTAGAACCATGTAACTTACATATTATTCTGCATATCCCTCTCATGAAGTCTTATACACTTTTTACAATGCTGCTGCGTCATTTGCAATCATCTGAATAAAAAGCCTTGTTGCATAAACCAGTCCTCAGCTGCAGATATGACTTCATCATCTGTGATAAATTTTGTTCCTTTCAAGTGGTTCTTTAAATTTGGGAATAGGAAATAGTGAGATGGGGCCAGGTCTGGTGAATAGGGTAGGTGAAACAGACATTGAAAGCCCAAATTGTGTATTGTCTTTTGGGGGTTCATGAGCAGTGTGAGCAGGTGCACTGTCCTGCAAAAGCAACATGCCTTTGCTCAGTTTTCCTTCAGTACCTCCTTCAATTCCTTCAGAGCTCTTGAACAGTTTCACCTTTTTTGACTTGGTAAGGAAAACTGTCATGGGAAAGATATCCAAAAAGATAATAACAGCAAGAACCTTCCCTTTTGACTTTTCGACTGTTGTTTGGTCTCTGGGTCATAGTGATGAAGCTATGTTTCATCAACAGTCACAATACGAGACAAAAAATTTGCACCTGGTTTCACAAAAAGACCCAAAATCACTTGAGATGATGGTACATGTTCTCTCTTTTTGGTCAGCATTCGAACATTTGGGGATCCATTTCACTGAAAACTTCTGCATATCCAGATGTTGGTGGATAATGATCCCAAAATGACCCAAAATCACTTGAGATGATGGTACATGTTCTCTCTTTGGGGTCAGCATTCAAACATTTGGGGATCCATTTCACTGAAAGCTTCTGCATATCCAGATGTTGGTGGATAATGATCCCAACTCATTCCCCAGATATCCCCAGAGTCTCTGCCATGTTTCTGGCTGGTATTCATCTATCAACAAACATGGCATGCACTGCATAGATGTTTTCTGGTGTGACTGCTGTGGAAGGTTTTCCTGACCTGAGGGCATTTGATGTCTCAGGATGCCCAGTTTTAAACTTGTCTACTCATCTGGCAACTGTTGTATATACTGGGGCACAGTACTCTAAAGTCTCACAAAAAGTTTGGTGAATCCCAGTTGTGGACTTTTCTTGTAGCACAAAAAACTTGATGATGGCCTGCATCTCTGTGTCTTCGAATTTCTTCAAAACCTCTGACATGTCTTCTTATATATCCTAAAAGAAAATGAACAAATTATTACAATTTGATGAAACTTGGGGGGGGTTAAGAGTTTTAAGATATGTTTTTTGTTGTGGGTATATCATTTGCTTTAATGTCATTTTTGTTTTAGGTGTTTAAACTTTCAGCCTCCCCCCTCGTATGAAGAAATAGCATTTGGAAATAAGGAAAATGAATTTCTTGAGAGACATCTGTCTTACCAGTATGCAAAGGAGGGCATGTGAGGATCGAGAATTTGAGATCTGATCATTTCATGAGCGAGTGTCATTGTGATCAGGGCGTCACATTTTTCCCAATCGGTGAGCATTACCATTAGATGAACACCTGGGTGGTGGTGGCTAGTCATATGAGTAGCTTAGTAGATGGCTTGGAGCTATAGCATGGAATGAGGAAATAAGCAGGCAACAGATGAATGCTGGGTAGGAAAAGATATGTAACAATATCAGTATGTGAACATACTTTAAAGGTCAAAAGCTAAATAAGGTGGGTATTATATGGATGAATGAATGGTTTAAGACCAAAATCTGGAAGAAGAGAAACTGTGGAGTAGGCCAAGAAGGTGGCTGAATTTGTTAAGGACAGCAAAGTGCAGTATATAAGTAGAAATTAACAAATCAGGTGTACCACACAACTGAAAACCATAGAGAGTTTTTCTGTTGGGTGGCAAGTAGAAAGAAAAATGATGATTATGGTAAGATAATATTAATGGATGAAGGATTATGGCATAGTAACTGCAGTAACTGAGGTATTCAGTGAACGGAATATAAAGGTGTTTAATCCTCATCAGGGTGAAATCATCTCAAGTGTAGAGAGGATGGCTTAATTATGAACAAGCAGGTGATTTATGAGGAATTAAATAAGTTTGATGTTATTAATGCAATAGGATTTGTGGAATGTGGAGTATGAAGACATATTGAGAGAGTTTAATTTGCAAAGCCTCACGAATAGGAGTGGGGGGGGGGGGCAGTATGATTGAGATATATAAGTTGGTCAGGCCATAACTAAAAATTCACATGTATACCACAGTAATTAAATTTTAATAATATGTAGATATTTCATCTTACTGCTGATGTCTTAAGTATCTTAAGACATCAGCAGTACAGTTATTACAAACAATACTAGGAATTACATTCAAAGGAACAGTTTGTGCACATGCTTACATTGGAATCACTGTATATATACATACAGTGATTATATATATATATATATATATATACGCCAATATATACAGCAACAATACGTACAGTAGTGTGTTTGAGGAATTAAAAAAAAAAAAAAACATCAGCTGTAATTTAAAATTAACTTAAAATATATCTGATAAATTTGTTTTATATAATTGAGGATAATAATTTCCCAGACTTTGGGATAGTGAGACACTCATTACTGTTCAGATTTGGTCTGTGATGGCTTCAGCACTTTCTTTATATAAGGATCTATGTAGAAGCTTGATGTTTTTCCATTGGATCCTATGGTTAGGGTTTTCAACTACATGTTGTGCGAGGCCAGATTTGTGCGGTTTGATAAGACAGATGTGGTCTTGATGTTCAGAGATGCATTTATTTATAGATCTTCCTGTTTGTCCATAGTAAAACATCTTACAAAAACATGGAACTTCATATATGCCAGGTAGCATCACAGGTAAAAGTTTGTCTTTTGGAGAAGGTAGCAAATTGTGTATCTGGTTGATTGGTTTATAGGTAGTGGCGAGTTTGTATTTCTTCATAATTTTTGACAGACATTCCGAGATGCCTTTGATATATGGTAATAGGAGTCCTACAGGCTTCTTTTTGTCTGGTTGATGTGTAGGGAAGTGGCTGATGATTTTGAGTTGTTTTTGGATTGTATCCATTTAATAAGGTTGTATCTTTAATAATTTCCAATTCTTGTTTTAAAGTTTCTTTCTTTTAGGGTTACACGGTGATCAGCACTCATATTTGTAGATTTAGGGACTCAAAAGCACACGTGTTGAACAGATTATTTTATTAATTACAAATAAAATAAAACTTGACGTTTCGACCTCTATATCGAGGTCATCATCGGAAGAATACAACTGTATACAGAACCAAGCTACATGCTCATGCTTTCTATACCAGTAAACTAAATCTACGTAGTTAATAAATCTTTTTTCTAGCCTGACCTCTAGTGATGGAAAAGAAAACCAAAAAAAAAAAAAAAAAAATATATATATATATATATATATATATATAAAAAATAAATAAAATAAAATATATATATATTATAAATAGATTAATGCAACTACAATAAACTATTAGAGTCCTCATGTATTAATATTCTGGATAGTTACAAAATGATTTCTTTCAGTTGCTATTGAATGTTCTAAACACTTCACCAGGTTGTCTTCTTGTAGTGGGAATTTTTTCTAATGCTAGTTTAGGATGTTATACAGGTTGTAGATGGGTCCTCCATACTCTTGAAATGGTGAGGCCATCATTTTTGTTGAGATTTGGGTTGTGTTTGAGCATTTCACAAGACTCTTTAAATTTTCTCTCAAACCAGGTTTTGGTGCGTGTAGGGACTTGGTATTTTTCCAGTCAATTCTATGGTATGTTTGGAGTGCATGGTCAGAAAGGCCTGTTTTACTGAAGTGGGGGTATTTAATGTTTCGTTTGTGTTCGTCTTGTCTGATTGGGATAGTTCGCCCTGTTTCCCCTATGTATGGTATGTTAAATGTGCAGTGTATTTTGTATACCCCTGGGTGTGCTAGGTGTGGAAGAGGATCTTTAGAGGAACTGAGTAGGTGTCTTAGCTTATTTGGGGGTTTAAAGGTGGTTTTAATGTTGTATTTGCGAAGTCTTCTGTCTATTTTTTCAGAAATGCCTCTAACATAAGGAATGGCAATAGCATTCTTGAAAACATTTTTGTTCTTACTGGTATCTTTATGGAGGATCTTGTGAATAGTTTTTTTTTATTGTATCCATTTTTGATAAATATTTGGTTGATGATTTTGTATTCTTGATTTAGAGCCTGTTCATTCGAACAAATAGTTAGGGCTCTGTGTTTAAGGGTGCTTATGACACCTAATTTTTGTGTTGGGTGGTGGTAAGAATTTTTGTGTATGTATTGGCCTGTGTGTGTAGGTTTGCGGTAAACTGAGAAGGAGAGACAGCCAGAGGGAAGACGTGTGACAAGTGTGTCTAGGAAAGGAAGAGAGTCGTTTTTTTCCATTTCAATGGTGAATTGGATACGTTTGTGTTGTTTGTTTAGGTGGCTAAGGAATGTATTTAGAGCTTCGCGGCCGTGGGGCCAAATGGCGAAAATATCGTCGACGTATCTGAGCCAAATTTTGGGCTTTAGACATGTGTCTCTAGAGCACATTGCTCAAAGTCTTCCATATAAAAGTTAGCTATTGGGGGAGAAAGTGGTGAGCCCATGGCTGTACCTTCTTTTTGAAGGTAAAAATTCTTTTGCCATAAAATATCTGGAGCGGAGTACGTGGGCAAAAAGGGCCGTGATGTCATGTGGAAATATGTTCTGTAGGAGCAAGATCATGTCATTGATTGGGACATAGGTGAAAAGGGAGGTTATGTCAAAGCTGACTAATAAATCTTGGTCGGTGAGTGTAATGTTTTTGATTTTACTGATGAAATGTTGTGTATTTTTTATGTCGGAAGGGGACTGACCTACCAATTCCTTGAGTGTGGCAGCTAATTTTTTTGCTAAGTGATAATTTGGGCTGTCAATTCCTTCAACGATCGGGCGAAGTGGTGTGCCAGATTTGTGTATTTTTGGCAGGCCATAAATTCTGGGTGCACGGGCATACTGAGGTATTAATTTTTTTGTCGTTTCTTCGGGCCATGTGTGGACGGATTTGATTTTAAATTTGATCTTGTTTTAAAGATTCTTCAGAGGAACAAAATTTGTGTGCTCTGAATACCAACAATTTTATGATGCAATATTTTTGAGATGGATGGTGAGCCAATGAATTGTGAATGTAACGAACTGAAAAAGTTGGTTTACGATAGACAGGTGTTTAAGTGAATATCCAGAAATGGAACTATCTTGTTTTCGTTGGATGTGTACATTGGGAAAGAAGATACCTTGTGATGATTCTTTTTCTAGTGTGAATTTAATACAAGGATGAAGGTTGTTGATCTTATATAGAAATGAGTACAGTTCTTGTTCAGAGTGATTCCAGACTAAAGATATCTTCAACACATCATAGCCATATATTTGGTTTTGGTTCAAGAGCAAAAATTCTATTTTCTAGGTGTTCCAGAAAAAGGTTGGCTAAGTTTGGTGATAAGGAAGAGCTCATTGCCATTCCTTCCTCTTGTTTATAAATTTTATCTTTCCATGTGAAGTATCTGGATGTGATAGCAAATTTGAATAATTCCACAATATCAGCTGGAAATTTTTGAGTTAATAATTCTATTGTCGAAATTGTTAATTATTATGTTAATAATTCTAATTCAATATTAGAATTATTGTTAATAATTCTAATATCGAAATATTTACATATTATTAAAACTTAATTACTGTAGTATAATTTTTAGTTATGAATACTCCACAGTCGGGTTGTTATCACGTTTACATGGAAGAAATTTTTCAGAGAATGGGAGAGTGAAAGGAGTAGAACAAGAGGCTATCCCTTAAACTGTATAATGAGGACATGAGCAAAGGAATGAGGAGTAGATTCTTTGCATGTAGCATAGTTGGTGAGTGGTATGCATTACCTGAGTATGTTGTGAATGAAGAGTCATTGAATAAGTATAAAGCACAGTTTGATGAGTTTTGTGTGTGATATTGTACCTTCCACAATTAGTCTCTGATTCCATGGCATTCTGATGTTAATTATAATAATATTACAATTAACACTCACATATGATGTCAAAGAGTATCCTGCAAATTGCAATATGCTTTAAAAAATTAAATCGTTACTTCTTCGTTTCTTTTTTTTTTCTTTCAGATTTACACACAAATTATAATATATGATGTAAATGTGTGTATTTCAAATCAGAGAATATTGACACCAATCCAATTGAAAATTAAAGATCTATATAACGAAACGATGACTATTTGGTGCACATATAATTCTCATAGCAAAATTCATGATTCATATATTTTAATATCTTCAAGTAATTAAATTTATTTTAGAATTTTTTTTATTTAAAGGTTACTGTAATTAAAAAGGCTCGACGAATAAAATTTAGCGTGGATGGAGATAGTAAAGAAGTGAATGTAAGTCGTAAATTGGCATTAAAAAGTCCATTGTTTGTGGGTGGAGTCCCAAAAGATACAAGCACTACCGATAAGTTGGTAAGCTCATTAAGTCATTAAAATATTACTATAAAAACAAGATCATAGATATAGAATATTTTTCTAGATTAGGTTTACGACTTTTGAAATGTCCACTACCATATATTAATGGTGGTGGACATTTCAAATATATATTAATGATATTGGGATGGGTTTAACTAGTGATATGCAACTTTTTGCAGAGATGCCAAATTGGGTAGATCAATGCTGATTCAAGTAGATGTTGTGGCCTTACAAGGAGGACTTGAATAGATTACATAATGGGTAGGTAATGAAACTATCAGTTCAATGTTGAAAAGTGTAAGGATTTGAAATCTACTAAGCAAACAATGCGATGCAAAGTATACATTTGGAGGGAAAACATCCAGGTGCCACATTGCACATTGTGAAGACATCACATCGGATAACTGCAATGATGCAGAGGACCCTGACATGCAGAAATAAAGAGGTTATGATGCCATTGTATAAGGCCTCGATCATGCCTCATATGTGGATATATGTGCACAGATCTGGTTGGAAATGGTCCAGAGAAGATTCACAGAGGTTGTCAGTGGTCTTTGGAATGTGGAGTTCGATGACAGATTGAGAGAATGTAAACTGCAAAGCCTCATGTGTAGGAGGGGAATATGATTGAGACATATAAGCTTAGTCAGGGGTTGAAAGTTTACCTATAGGTAAAGATGACCTTGCTACTGCTTCTGCCTAGTATCTCCAACTCTGAGCCTGGCTCCCACTGAAGAGACCTCAATAAAGGTCGAAACTAGTCTGGGTAGTGGCCAATCCTTTAATGCATAACAGTATACATATCTGCAAGGAGATGTGTTTTGCATAATGGGAGATACTGGGATAGGAGTGTTGGTATCTTGCTCCACCTTTGCTACGAGTTGCCTGGTGTTGTACTACTTACCCAGGTAAGATTTTATTATTTTATTAATTTATTATTTTAGTCAGGGGTTGTTATCAGGTTGACATGGAAGAGATTTTTCATAGAATGGGAGATGGGGTAGAACAAGAGGCCATTGCTGGAAACCTGTGGAAACTGGAGAAGAAACAGACATGCAAGCAAAACAACTGAAAGAACTTAATATGCAGACAAGATCTTTAAAAAGGAAACATTATTATTATTATTACATGACACCTCCAGAGAGTTCAAAGACTTATAGAGGGAGGGCACCTTCTCTACAACTGTCTGTCTCCACAAACTACAAATAACTGCAACTACACCAACGCCATCTACCACCCACTATCAAATAATCACAAACATCGTGTCCACAGCAGGATTCGAACCTGCAGCCTTTTGGCTGGAGAGTGGATATGCTAACCACTTGGCCAACCAGGCAGGCTGAATGATGAAAGATGTATTAATAATAATAAAAAAAAAACTACATGTAAAAGATAAAGAAGTAATAAAAAATGTAAAGATGGAGAAGGCTGTGGATCATCAAATGAAACTCTTCAAGCTCAGAAGAGTTTATGGATTATGAAGAACCAACTCATGCTAATAAAGAGAAAGCAAGAGATACCATTAAAGAAAATATAATAAAGTTTACTGGTTTAAAGTTTTCTCAGTACAATTATCACCTACATGAAAAGAAAATAACTAGCTTCCAAATTAAAAACCGCAGACATGAAATTGAAATAATGGAAAGTAACTGTAAAAACTGGAAAGCAGTTTAAAAGAAGCAGGATACAGAATTGCTCCTTCACAGACTGAAGATCTCATTGGGTTCTTCCAAAGTTTAGAAGTTAAAGACTTACCAGTGACACTTCATTAATCATAGCATCTCCTTTCTGCATTGTCTCATTAAATGTATGAGGATTCCACAGACAAATTAAACAAGAAACTATATGGAAACTTATGCTACGCCATAATATCAGGTTTTTGTTTTTTCAAGAAACATACTTCTTCAGATATAAAACGTTTAACAGATAGATGTCCACATCTTTCTTATTGGAGCTTTGGAAGATTTAACAGGGCTGGGATAGTTCTTATTCTTGGATTCTCCTAGGATCATTCTGCAATATCAAAAGGGATGCAAGTGATGTGAAGTCTTAGCTTCCTTATACGAGTTGCCCTAGTCCTGTAAATATGTCAGGAGCAAACTTTGTTTGCTTACACTTGGATAAAGGATTAAACTAAGTATATAATTTCTTGCTATCTTTAATTTAAATTATATTAAATATCTTTAATATAATTTCTTGCTATCTTTAATTTAAATTATATTAAATATCTTTAAATATAATTTCTTGCTATCTTTAATTTAATTTAATTTTTACTTCATTATAAAAAAATTCCAACACTTTTCAACAAAATCATTAAATGAGAAGAAATACCAGAAGATTGGAGAACAGGAATTATCATACCAATTTACAAGAAAGGTGATAAGAAAAACTGTAAACATTACAGACCAATCACATTACTCAGCCATGCTTACAAAATATTTACAAGAGTATTACAGAACAGAATAAAGAGCATATATGAGATCATTCTTAGTGAAGAACAGGCAGGCTTCAGAAAGAATTGCTTCACATTGGATCAGATCTTCATAATACAAAGGCTAGCAGAATTATACTGAGAACATAACAAAAATATCTATTATGGTTTTATAGATTTTTAAAGAGGCATTCAACTCAATAAACAGAATAACTTTATTAAGAATATTAAAACAGAAAAAAATCAATGAAGATATCCTAGACTTCTTAGAAAAATATTATATTCACAGAGAAGCAATAATTAAATTCAACAGTATAACAACAGATAAAATAAACATCAGTAAAGGAATAGTCCAAGGATGTCCCATCTCCCCATACCTTTTTAACATCTACCTAGAGGATATGATTAACTAAGCCTTGGAAGAAGAAAAAGGGGTCAACCTAAATAGTTATAACCTTTATAACATAAAATATGCAGATGACATTGTAATGTTAGCAGACACAAAAGAAAAAATGGTGAATCTAATAACCAAACTAAACAATATGGCTAAAGAATATAGTATGACCATAAATACAGACAAAACAAAAATCTTGATAATTGGAAAAAAACAAAGAAATACTAAACTTCTCCTTCAATGGATCAACAATTGAACAGGTAAAACAATTCAACTATTTAGGAACAGTAATAACAGGACATTTAGATACCATGACCACTATTAAACATAGAATATCAACTGCATGGTCATCATTTAATAAGCTAGGAAAAATAATAAAATCTCCAGATCGTAAATATAAAATTATATAATGCAAATTATAATACCCACTGTGCTATATGCTTCAGAAACTTGGAGACTCAAGAAGACAGAGATACGAAAACTGGAGGCTTTCGAGATGACATGTCTCAGAAAAATAAATAAAACAATGGACAGAAAAGAAAACAAATGAAACTGTAAGACAAGACCTAAAATATACAGACTCATTAATAGAAAAGATCAAAAGAAGACAACTTCAATGGTATGAAGATATCGAGAGAATGACATCAAAAAGGCTACCCAACCTTGTTCTGTATGCAAGATTAAAAGAAAAAAGGAAGACAAAGAATTAAATCAATAACATCAATAAAGGTCAACTCCAGATTACAAACATATAGACAGCTCACCAGCCATGCAAAAAACTGAGGTTCCTGGAGGTTGTTGTGGAAACATGGAAGACTCAACCTATCCTCGACGGAAGAGGACAGTAAGTAAGTAAGTAAAGAATACAATGAACAAAGAAAAGTTGCTACTGCTTCTTTAAGCATGCCAATCACCCAAAATAGAAGCCATTTAATGATTGACATGGAGCATCTTCTATCACTCTGGATTGAGGATTATAATCAAAAAAGAATATTCCTTGTACAGGGAATATTCAAGCAAAAGGTCTCAATATTTTTACCTCATTGAAAGAGACCAAATTTCAAGAGGAACGTGAAAGCTTTACTGTGAACTGGACTACATAACATAAGAATAACTGAGAAATCTGCTACTGCTGCTAAAGATTCTGCAGCCAAGTTTCTGAAGAATTGCAAAGCATAATTCAGGAGGGTGATTATGATGATCGTCAAATGTTTAGTGTCAACAAAATTGGTCTCTTTTGGAAGTGTAGGCCAACAAAAACATTCCTAGCTAAAACTGAAATATCTCAACTAGGAAACAAAGTATCTAAAGATCGTCTTAGGCTTTTATTAGGAAGCAGTGCAGAAGGCGACTTTAAGCTCAAGCCTGTGCAATATCATGTGCAAAATCAAAGATCTAACATTATTGAAGAAATCAGCACAATTAGAAAAGAACTTGGATTTAATGAATTGGATAATGAAGATGTAAGAAACTTGCTCAATTCCCATTTAGAACAGTTAAGTGAGAATGACCTTTTTTAACTAGAAGAACAGCATGTATATGAAGAAGATAAGGAGTGCAAACAAGAAGAGAATGTTACAACTAAGATGCTATCTGCAAAAGAACTTAGGCTAGTTTTCAATCACATTGAGTATGCTAAGGAAATTTTGTTTGTTGCTGATCCTGATATGGAACGAAGCTTCAAAGTCTGCCGAAAGCTTGATAAAGTGATTGCCAGCTATCGCAAATTGCATGACAAGATGAAAAGTTTAGCATGATTCAAATATCTTTACTTAATTTTTTTGAAAAATGTAGCTCAATCAAATGTTTGGACATTAAATAAAAATTTAAGCAATTGATTTTTATTAACTTGATGATTTTATCTTCTAATATAGCTTATACTGTAATTATTTTTCCAAATTTATGCTAATTGATGGATGAATTATGATTATTCTTATTGTTTATTGTATTTGCTTAATGCAATTTCGCTTAGCGTGCATTAATTGATGGATTACCAGTTATATATTTGGATTAATCCTTTATCCAAGTGTAAGCAAACAAAGTTTGCATCTGAAGTATTTTCAGGACTGGGGCAACTTGTGGTAAAGGTGAAATAAGTTCTGATCACTTGTATTAGTATCTCCCATAATGCAAAGCACATCTCCTTGCAGACATGTATAATGCTATGCATTAAGGGAAGGGCCACTATCCAGACAAGATTCCCTGTTTAAGTGCAGAGTTACCTCTCCAAAAAACTTGTGAGATCCCCCAACAATAAGTGACCCAAAGGTTCATTTAACTCAGCGGTTGTTCCCCTCAGTAACAAATAATGCTCACCCCATCACTGAGAAGAACTCTCAGCATATGCTCTACCCAGTGGCAGGCCCACCCCACCACCGAGCAGAATCGCTCATATCTCATCTGAGGGGCAACAGCAACAGCCGAGCCTCAAATAACTTCATGGCTACAGCATTTCCATTCGTTGCCCCTCTACCTGAGTAACAGCAACAGCCGAGCCTCATTTAGAACTTCATTGGCTACAGCATTGCCATCCATCACCCAAGCTTAATGCTCTGCATTAAGGGAAGGGCCACTACCCAGACTGGTTTTGACCTTTATTGAGATCTTATCAGCAGGAGCCAAACCAGAGGTGGTGATACTAAGGTGGAAGTAATGCAGAAGTCATATCACCATATACTAGTTGCCAAAAGGTGTCAACACTTATTATTAAAATTCTCTGGATTAGAGATAGTTGATGAAAGTTTTTTCACTTGGCTATGCTACCAATTATAGATTTGGTTTAATCCTTTAACCCAGGCAAGTGATCAGAACTTATTCCACCTTTACCACGAGTTGCCCCAGTCCTGAAAATACTCCCGGTGCAAACTTTGTTTGCTTACACTTGGATAAAGGATTAAGCCAAATATATAATTGGTAGCATAGCCAAGTGAAAAAACTTCCATTAATTAGTTGCATTAAGGGAGGTTTCCCTATAATCGTATGGGCCTAAAAATGTTAACTTTTTTATTTTTATAATAAAATGTCAACCTGTTTGGTAGAGTGCTGCGAGTCTTCAAGTAGTAGGTAGTTTTCATCAAGTGTGAAAAACAACCAACCTGCTTATCGGAGGACTTTTCAAGCCACCAATAAGTTCCTTAGCTTGAAAAAAATTCAATGTTTGGTTCCAGATAATCTAACCCTTAACTTTTTTTTTTGTGGGTAAGATTCACATTATAAAAATTAAGTATATTAATTAACAGATTAATATTAAAAAACATTCACTTTGAAAACATTTATAATTGGAGTATTTATTATTATTATTATTATTATTCAGGCCTCCATGGAGTCAAAAGACTCATCATGGTAAGTCCTTTCTAAGAAACACATCTATCAAGACTCATCGAGGGAGGTCCTTCCTAGGAAACACAAAGTCTATCATACCACTCCTTAAATACATTGATCATTCTCCCTCTCACCATTCCATGGTTCAATCACCCTCCATGCAAAGAAACCACTCCTCACCCTCTTTCTCACGGTTTCCTTTCGTAACTTCCGGGGATGGCCCCTTGTCCTGACTCCTTCCTGCTGTTCAACCAAGCGAAAGAACTCCCCAGTGTCAACCCTGTAACCACCTCTCAACAGTTTAAAAGTCTCTATCATATCACCCCTCCTTCTTCTTCTATCCACCAAACTCTGCAGTCCGCATTCCCTCAACTGATTCTCATAACTAACATTGTACAGTCCTGACACCATCTTTGTTATCCACCTTTGTACTCTTTCCACAGTTAATTTATCCCCTTCAAATCCTGGGGACTAAAATCTGAGAACAATAGTCTAAGTGTGGTCTGATCAGAGTCTTATACAATGGAATGATAACCATTTTATCTCTGCAGGTCAGTGTCCTTCTCATTATTGCAGCAATCCTCTGCGTTACCTTCACTACCTTTGCAATATGTCCCCTAAATTTCAAGTTTCTATCAATCATCAAACCCAGATCTCTTGTCTCTCCTACTTCCTCCAGTTTAACTCCTCCCATAGAGTATGCAGCATCCCATCGATATGTCCCAAACCTCAAGACCTTACATTTTGCTGCATTAAACTGACACCCCCATTCATTTGTCTGTAGTCATTCTCTTATATGTGTATTAGCTTTCTAGTTACATTTCTAAATATCAAGAGACTATCTGCAGCAGATTGCTTTTGACTGCTTACCAAAGAATGCCTAAATTAGAATCCCTTGCTTTTGATTTCCTCTAGCCTCATTTCCTTGCTCCATTCAATAACATTCATCTGATGTATTTACCTCTCTCCAAATTGCCACTCAGATCTCTTTACCTTCCTGTTCATGAGGCTTGGCCTTCTGTAATCCAGCTATCCATATAGTGAAATCACCTTTCTAAGTGACATTAATGTCCACAACTGTAATTGGCTCTCCTTTTCCAATACTACTGACTAAGTTGGACATGATTCAGAAATTTTTGCTATAAGCAGTGACCTAATGCATATAGAACACATCTATCTACACACCCAAGTACCTGATATCCTCTCCACTGTCAAATACCAGTTATCTTTCTGAATACACTCCAGAGATTATCTCTCCTGTCTTTAACTCAGATCACAATCTTGTGCAAGAGTCCTCTCATACAGAATACCCTCCCTCCAATCATTCCAATTTTTTTTTTTGATAATATAAAGTTGCCCACTGAGTGACTTTGAACTCAAGATGTATCAAAGCAGTTGAATAGAAACTGCTCATCTCAATACAGGTGGCTTGCAACAACAACAACAATAACTAAAGAAAAAGCTGACCACCTGGCATCACTCTTTTCCTCTAACTCCTGCATAGATAACAAAGGCAGATTACCTCCTTCCATACCAGCAACTGAGCACCATATGCCTCCTGTTCTTTTGGAAGAGAGACATAAGAAAAATATTAACCATGTAGCCATTATGGATCAAATACGCATCCTCATACACTTCGTATCCATCATATATTTCAATGTAATATCAATGGTATTACAATTTTAATATGCACTTCGCATCCATGATAACCTTGACGTCTATAGATGTCTTGGCCGGTAGCATGGTTAAACAACCTTAACACTACAAAATCATCTGGTCCCAATGGCATCAGTCCTATTGTACTCAAACATTGTGTTCCAGAGCTAACACCTGTCCTCTGTCATCTCTTCAATCTTCTATCCTCAGCTGGCACTTCTCCCATCGCATGGAAACTAACATATATCCAACCCATTCCAAAAAAGGAGACAAAAACCTACTGTCCAACTACAAACCAATTGCCATCACCTCATTCCTATGCAAAATAATAGAGAAAATTATCAGTGGTCAACATCTTCACTACCTAGAAGCTTACCAGTTAATCAGCAACCATCAGTATAGATTTTTGCCAATCCAGATCCAGGGATGATATCTTAGTCTATGCCACTCACCCCTGGACATGTGGCGTGGAAAGGTTCGGAGAAACATGTTAACTGAATAGCCAACTTTCTCTGTGGTCATTCACTGTGTGTCATGGTGAAAGATACCCTCTCTTGGAGCTTTGCCACCAGTGCAGGAGTGCCTCAGAACTCCATTCTCCCACCTACCTTATTTCTCTTATACATAAATGACCTGCTCTCTCAATCGCTACAAATCCTATCCATAGCTTTGCCAATGATAGCACTTTTTGCTCGTCCTACTTCTTTTGGCAAGCCATGTAGTTCCCCGATATTCCTTGCATCAGGATCATATGCAACCACTGATCTCTATAACAACCTTCAGTGGGGCAAGGATAACCTACTCATCTTCCTTCATCCTCAGTAATACACACATCACCAAACAGGATAAACTCTCTCTCTCTCGCTCTCCTTGAACTGACATTTACCTCTAACCTCTCTTGGAATAAACACATCACATCAGTAGTTTCCTCAGCTTCTAAAAAACTAGGCATTCTTTTGTTCAAGCAGTTATTTTACACCAACCAGCTGCTAACCCTATGTAAATATGTAAACCAATTTGGAATTAAGTAGCTGAGTAGGGATAGCTGCAAAAGAAAAGAAAGCAGTAGCTGCAAAAAAGGAAAATGGCAGACAAAATATAAAGAAAAAAGTGATCAGCAGTACAAAGTTCAAGTAAGAGGGGCCAAATCAGACTGAGAGAGAATTAGCTCAACAGGCTAAAGTAAACCCAAATGAGTTTTTTTTTTGTTATGTTGCAAGTAAGAGGAAAAATGACTATGGTATGATGACTTTAACCATGCTACCGGCCAAGATGTCTATAGACGTTAAGGTTATCATGGATGTGAAGTGCATATTAAAATTGTAATACCATTGATATTACATTGAAATATATGATTGATACAAAGCGTATCCATCATATATGAACTGGTTTCCCAGACCAGTTTCTACCTTTATTGAAGTCTCTTCAGTGGGAGCCAGACCCAGAGGTGATACCAAGGTTGAAGCAATGCAGAACTCATATTTCCATATGCCAGTTGCCAAAAGGTGTCACACATTGTTATTAAATTACTCTGGATTACAGAAAGATGTCGAAACCGGTCTGGGTAGTGACCCTTCCCATAATGCATATCATTATACATATCCGCAAGGAGATGTGCTTTGCATTATGGGATACTAAGGAAAGTGATGAGAACTTAATCCACCTTTGCCATGAGTTGCCCCAGTCCTGAAGATAGTTCAGGCGCAAACTTTGTTTGCTTACACTTGGATAAAGGATTAAACTAAATATATAATTTATAGTCTAACCAAGCGGGATAAAAACGTCCAACATATCCAACCTATTTCCAAATGTCTGCCATTCAACCAGTTGTGTGACCTCAATCCTCTTCAAACTAACAGAGCATGTCACCAGCAGTCAACTCCTCTACTGCTGAGAAGAGATCTGTTGGTTAATCAACAACAGCAGTATGGATTCTACTAATCTAGATTTACAGCTGACCTCTTAGTTTTTACATCAACTCCCACTGGATACTTATCTCAGAAAGGTTTGGAGAAACATGCTGTCACTCTTGACATTTCCAAAGCTTTTGATCATGTTTGGCATGAAGGCCTCCTAAGAAAACTGCCTTCCTTCAGTCTGCCTGCATTCCTCTGTAATTGGATAGCAGCTCTCTCTCTCTCTAATTGTAACTGTCTGTCATATCTGGATGCCTCTTCCCTCTTCTCACTTTGTCACAAATGCAAGGAGTGCCTCAGGGTTCTGTTCCATAACCTACTCTCTTTCTCTTATACATAAATAACCTACTCTCAGTCACCACTATAATTTTATAAGCTTTGCTAATGATAGTATATTCCATTCATCCTACTCTTTTGACAAACTATGTAGTGCTTAGACCTTTAAGATCATCTACAACCAATGCCTTAAATAATCATTCAGTGGGGAAGTGAGGATACCTGGTCACTGCCACAAAGCTGTATTGCCTTTTTCTCTCACAAAAAAAGGATCTTAGCTAACCTTCCCACACTATAACAATACACAAATCACTAGACAGGATCAGATCTCTCTCTTTGGACTGACATTTTTCTCTAACTTCTTGTGGCATAAACACATCACATCAACGCCTTTTTTCAGTTTCTAAAAACTAAGCATTATTTTACACTCAAGAAGATATATTTGTCACTCCATCCAGCTATAATCTCTGTGCAAATCCCAAATCTGCTGATCCTTATAATACTAATCACATGTTTGATATGTGCACCTAATCTGTGCCTAGTAGAGAGGTTTCAGAAGACTCACTTTGACATCTACCTCATAAATGCACTATTTCAGCTGTTTCTTTTCTACAGGCTTTTGTGGTCACTTCTTCAGTGAACCAGCAACTATCATTTCTCCAATTTCTGTTAGGTTCACCTGTTAGGTTAAAACAAGAGCAGCTAACTTCCCAATCTGCACAGCCGCAAACACATCGAACTTGCTTCTCCTCCTCCTAATTTATTCCATCTACCTATGTCTTCTGAAACAGCCTTCCTCTTAAATGTTTTCCAAGAACTGCAACATCGAACTCCTCGAGAAAAATGTCAGTAGAGTTTGCCTTTGTGACTCCTCACCTGCATTCCAGACAGCACTAATGTTCTGTGTGTGAAATGCAATTTGTCATATTGGGTTTTGAAATTGAATTTTGTACTCATAGAGCACAAAACATTCACATGTTGCTATTTTTGTAATTTTTTTTCACTGAATCTGACTACTTTTTTGTTTCATGTAATCTTTGGAATCAACTTTGGAATTTAATGGCTTTTGAACAGCATTACTTATATATTCAATATCATTCTCTAGCAGTTTTGAAAAATTAATTAGGTTAGTAATTAGATGTTTTAAAGGAACATCTATGCTAGACAATGTTATATATTTACAGCATTAACATCTGTATAGAAAAATAGAATTTATTAGTCTGGCAGTAAAACATATGTTGGCTATTCATAACTGCATTTTTCAGGAAAATTACAATGTAGACTAATATTAACTAAAATAAATTTAATTATTATTCCAATGTTTTGGCAAAAAACTTCTAAAGTCAAATTGCCACCTTCAGGGGACAAAATATAATGAGATACATGCACGCAGGCATTACACTAATTATTATTATTACTCTAAGACCTCATGAAGTCAAAGACTCATCTAGAAGGTCCATTTGTCATACACCTGATTATACCACAACTTAAACACACTCAAATTCTCTGCAGACACCACCCTCTCAGGCAAGGCATTCCAATCATTTATAATTCTGCGTGCAAAGAACCTGCTTATCACTCCCCTGTCATATCATCCTTATACAGCTTCCAGGGATAATCTCTGGTTCTCCTTTGATCTTCAGCTGTTTTCTGTAAAACCTCTTCAACATTGATCCTATAAGAACCCCCTTACTAACTTGTACATCTCTATCATATCACCCCCTTTCTATCCACTAGACACTGTAACTTGCATCTTCTCAACCTTTACTCAGTTACTTTACTCTTCTCAACTACCTTAGTCAGTTGCCTCTGGATCCTTTCCAACATCTGCCCTTTTGAAAAAAACTAGGTGACCAAATCTGTGCACAGTAATCCATGTGTGGCCTAATCATTGCCTTATACAATGGAACGAGAACTTAATTACTTCTACAAGTCAGTGTCCTCCACATCATTTCCAGAATTCGTTGTGTTGTCCTCACAATTTTGGCAATGTGTCCTCTAAATTTCAGATCCTTATCCACTGCCACCTCAAGATCTCTTATTTCCTCCACCTCCAACAATATATCCCCACCAAGCATAAATTCTACGTCCCATCTTTGTTTCCCAAATTTTCAAACCTTACATTTTGAAACATTGAACTGACATTCCCATTCACTCAATCTATTCAAGTCTTATTGTAAGGCCACAACATCTTTTCTACACTTCATAGTACTAAGTAATGAAGATGAAGCATATCAACTGAGAGTAGGCCTAAATAGTGTCCCCTAGTGGGCTAAATTGAGCATCCTTGGCTATTGGGCTGAAGTATGGAGGATGAGAGATTCCCAAATTTAGTTACAGGCTCATGCATCCAAATTTGTTGAGGTTAGGGTAGTTTCTTAAAGCAGAAGCAGATTTGAGGAAGAGTTTTTTGTATTTATATTTGCTGTGATGGAGTAAAGTAGCTTTCTTCCAGTATATCCTACTAAGATATTTCTTATAGTGTATATTCCAGGACTTGCTAACTATGCTTTAGATACGTCCTGAGTGGCTGTAGTGATGAAAATGGCAATTCTGATATTGGCTGTCCTGCCTGTTTGTCCATAGCAGGATAATTCAGCCCAACAGCTAAGGATGCCAAATTTAGCCTACTAGGGACATTATTCAGGACTTTACCTACTCTTAGTTGACATGCTTCATCTTCATCACTTATTGTAGTGCCTGTGTGCATCTATCTCATATTTGTTCTCTGACAATGGCAATTTGACTTTGCCAAAATATTGGAATATTAATTAAATTGATTTTAATTAATATTAGTCTACATTGTAATTTCCTTAAAAAATACAGTTATGAATAGCCAACGTATAAGGCTAGCCACAGACTTACTATAATCCACAAAAATTCCGTAGTGTGCAAAGCCCATCATTATGGTAAGCTGAAATTGAAGCCAATCTAGACAACTGAATAAATTAGACTTTCTAAAACGCTGCTGGGATAATAATGTCATTCCTGATTGTGTTAAATTGAAATACAACAAAGGCTCTCTATATATACAGGTGCACTAGCTTCTCCCTTTTATGTGAACAGATTGCACTACTTACATTCTACTTATTGACAATAATGAAGATATTCGTGTGCATCTCTAATTGCATCAGCTGCTAAAAAATTTCTAAAAATACAAAATTAGCACATCAACAAATTGTCTAACCTTCTAAAAATTCTGCTGGCAAGTCTTAGCAATGTCAAGTAAACACCATAATAAAATTATCTTCCTTCGCTCTCAAACTGGAAGCAATTAGTACACTATCTTCGTCTCGGGAATTACATATGTGGCTTGTTAAAGAGAGTGGAGAGCGTATGTGCGCAAAATGCAGGCAGTTGGAGGAAATAAGTACTACCTTCTAATGGAAGTATTTGTGAAGTTTCTTTATGTATAGATGTTTTTGATGTACAGTTTTGTTAAACCAAGTGCAAATGGAGAAACTAGTTTATGGAGTAAAAGTTTAAAATAAGTTTCTAGTCATTCTGTTTTTTTTTTTTTTTTGAAAGGAACTTACATGCTTTTTAAACTAAGCAGATGGCAATTCATCTGAGCTCCAGCCAAGGAGAATAGAAGTTGAATTGCAGGATAGAGAAAAGAGCACATTTGAGGCCATTTGGTGTGAGATTGTGGCTAGCAGAACTAAATATACAATTGGGTGCTGCTATAGACCAGGTGATGGAAAAGATGGTGGTGACAGTATGCACAAGCAAATAGAAGAAATGGGTGGAAGGAGGGTGATTATTATGGGAGATTTCAACTATGGTTGCATTGATTGGAGTGAGGAGAGGACACACGGGAGGAAGGAACTGGATTTTATGCAGTTATTAAGGGATAACTATCTGCGACAGCATGTAATGGAAAATACTAGGGGTCAGAGAGTGCTTGACCTAGTAATTACATCTGAGGATTTGGCTGTAACAAATATGACCACATTGCCACCAATCGGTGAGAGTGATCATAGGGTCTTAACTTGGGAGGTGGCTAAAGGTGTAGAATTTTCAATTAAGACAGGGTACATGTGGAATTATCGGGCTGGAAAGTATGACAAGCTTAGGAGTTTGATTGGTTCAGTGCCATGGCATGTACAACTGCAAGGACTAGAAGTTGATAGTGCATGGGAGGTAGTTAAGAAGTGCTTGCATGAAGCAATGGCTGACTGTATACCTAGAGTCCGAATAATAAATCAAGTAGGGGTTAAATGGATGAATAACACCATTAAGCTTGAGTTGGAAAAAAAGAAACAACTATGGAGGGAATTTAAGGAGAAGGGTGACCGGCAGGCACACGAACGGTATAAAGCGCAGGCCAGAAGGGTGACGAGTGTGGTAAGAAAAGCAAAAAAGGATTACGAAAGAACATTGGCCATGCAGGCTAAAGAGAATCCTAAACAGTTTTTTAGATATGTAGCAAGTAAAAGGAAAAATGTACATGGCAGATTGATTTTAAAGAATGCCGATAGTAGGGAGGTAACTGAATCAGTTGAGATAGTTGAGTTACTGAGTGAGCACTTTGCGAAAGTATATCATCCAGGTGGTGACATTGCAGAAACGAATAAACCAGCAGATTATATGGGAATTGTGGTTAATGAAGTGGAGGTGAGTAGTCTATTGCATAACCTCAATGTCAATACATCTGTGGGATTGGATGGTATACCAGCTCGTGTTGTACGAGAAGCAGCTAAAGAATTGTCAGTACCCTTGACCATTTTGTTTAATTTGAGTCTCGGGTCTGGGTTAGTCCCGAGCGGGTGGAAAGAGGGGAAAATAGTTCCACTGCATAAAGGTGGTTCCAAGACTGCTGTTGTAAATTACCGGCCGATTAGCATATCAGGAATCATTGTCAAGGTCTTAGAGAAATTAGTCAAGAAAAGAATACAGGATTGGATAGATGAAAATAGGATATTGTATGGGGGACAACATGGTTTTGTGAAGGGTAGATCATGCCTCAGTAACTTGCTCACGTTTTATAACACAGTGACGGCTGAACTGGATAGGGGTAATGGGTTTACAGTGATACTACTGGACCTTGCCAAGGCCTTTGATAGGATACCACATGGAACCCTAATCAGTAAACTGGAGCAGATTGGTATAGATATAGGGTTGGTGAGATGGATAAGAGGGTGGTTGAAGGAGAAATATCAAACAGTGGTTTATTCAGGAGTGGAGTCTAAAAGACATCTTGTGACTAGTGGAGTGCCACAGGGCTCTGTTCTTGGACCACTGCTTTCCAATTTGTTCATCAATGATATTGGAAAGGATCTGAGAGGAAGTGTTCACTTGTTTGCTGATGATGCAAAGTTGGGTAGAGCAATTGTGAGTGCACAAGATGTCAAAATTTTACAGGATGATTTGGATAGTTTGGAGGACTGGGCTAGGAAAAATGGATGTCAATTTAATGTGGCAAAGTGTAAGGTTATGCACTTTGGGGTGAAAAGAATAGCAGCAGTATATCGCATTGGTGGAATCATACTCCAGGAGATTGATGAGGCCAGGGATTTGGGAGTGTTGGTGGATAAGGAGTTGAAGTTTAGGGGGCACATTGCAAAAGTAACTAAAACAGCTCACCAAATCACTTGGCTTCTGAAAAATACTTTAACATGCAGAGACGAACAAGTTGTTGTTCCTCTGTATCGAGCCTTGATAAGACCCCATCTGGACTTCTGTGCCCAGCTATGGGCACCAGGGTTTCTTCGTGATGGGGAGGAAGTGGAGAGGGTCCAGAGACGAGTGACCAAGATGATAGCAGGTCTGTGGAATGAACCTTATGAGAATAGGTTGAAGATTTGTGGGTTGCAGAAATTGGACGATAGGTGAAGGAGGGGTGATATGATTGAGACATTCAAATTACTGAAGGGTTTTTATAAGATTGATCCAGAAGATATTTTTGAAAATATGACTGGTGGTGGGAGGACTAGGGGCCATGCATGGAAGCTGGGCAAGAGCGTGGTTGACAAGGGTGTTAGAGCTAGGTTTTTTACTTGGAGAGTGGTAAATGAGTGGAATAAGCTTCCAGAGTCTGTTGTGGGTGCTACGACCGTGAATGAGTTCAAGGCAAGGTATGATAGATACTGTGTGAATGTTGAATAGTTGTTCTTGACCTGATGTTAGGGCCTCCCTCGATGAGTCTGTCGACTCCTTGGAGTTTCCCGGAACAATAATAATAAATAAGTACATTAGATATATCGATATCCGACTTTGTTGCTCCAGGAACGGGGAATGAATGTAGGAAGACAAGTAGTGTGATAGGAGAGAATGAGAAAATAATAGTTGATAGTGTGGAAGGTGTGAGTGACTGTGAAAGTTTAGGAGATGGTTTTGTTTGGGAGAGTGAATTTAGATTTAAGAGTGAGTGACCTGCAGAGGGAGATAGATGAGTTGAAAGAGGAGGTGGAATGTCTTGTGAATGAGAGCAGAAGTATGAAAGATAAGATTAGGAGAATGGAAGAGATAAATGCAAGGCGAATCAGAGTAGGAGAGAGAGAGAATTTAGGGAGTATGAGTGAGAGGTGTGGGGGTGCTAGAAGAGGAGAGAATGGAAACAGTAGAAGAGAGGGAATGAGAGGGGGGTATGGGAATGCTAGCAGACGAGAGGATGGAAACAGTAGGAGAGACGGAATGAGAGAGAGATATGGAAGTGCTAGAAGAGGAGAGAATGGAAACGGTAGGAGAGATGGAATGAGAGAGATGTATAGGAGTGCTAGAAGAGGAGAGAATGGAAACAGTAGAAGAGAGAGGTATGGGAATGAAAGAAGAGGAGAGAATGAAAACAATAGGAGCGAGAGAATGGTAAGAGGTATAATGTATGGTGACTCAATGATCCGTGGTGTTCAAGATAGGATGCGCGAGGAGTGTTTGCCAGAAGGAACAATAGAAAGGGTGGCTATGGCAATTAAGAGAGGTGAAATGGTGGATAAGATGATTGTGATGGTAGGAAAGAATGACTTCAGTGGTAATGTAAGTCGGGCAGCGAGAGATATGAGATTTTTGCTTGAGACTGTATGAAAGAAGACAGAGAGAGGAAAAATAGTGTGCGTGTTGCCTAGGTATGATAATGATGAGCTGAGCAGAAGAGCGGTGATATTGAATGGCATAATAGCGAGAATGTGTGACAAGAGAGGACTGGTATATGTGGATGCTTGGAGTGTGTTTGAGGAAAGAGAGGAATTGTATGCGAGAGACCGTTTATATTTGAATGAGGAAGGACGTAGGCATCTGGAGAGATTGCTGTTCTGAACGAGTCAGTGTGTCCCAGGGAGGATGATAGTAGGGGTGGCCTCTTGTGGGAATGGATACTTGGGAGAAGGAAGACAATGTCAGGTAACACTGAGCCCAGTGGAGTCTAGAAGGGATAATGCTGGGTATAGAAACAATGGCATTTATATGCTTTATACTAATGCCAGGAGTATCCGGAATAAGGGAGAGGAATTGGTGGCGCAGATAGCATCAGCCTGGCCAAAAATTATTGCGATCACTGAGACGTGGTTGACAGAAGGGGATATAACAACAGGAATAGAAGTCGCTGGGTATAGCATTTTTCATCAGGATAGGAGGGGAAAGCGTGGTGGTGGAGTACTGCTTATGATAGGTGATGACCTATGTCCTCTAAGAGTGGAGAATTTGGAAGGAAGTGAGACAAATGATTTTGAGAGCGTATGGTGTGAGGTAGAGGTAGGCAAGACAGGATATTTAGTGGGGTGTTGCTACAGACCCAGGAGCACAGAGGATGGGGACCAGGAGATGTTTAGACAGCTAAGTTTGGCAAGTGCAAGAAGAATGATTGTTATGGGAGATTTTAACTTCAGTAGTATAAATTGGAGAGAGGAAGATGCATGTAGCAATAGGGGAATGGAATTTCTAGAATTCTTGAGGGACATATGTCTTAGGCAACATGTAACAGAGGGAACAAGAGGTTCAAAAGTTTTGGATTTGGTTATAGCATCAGAAGAGTTGATAATAACTGAGTTGATGGCTCTCCCACCAGTTGGAGAGAGTGACCATATGGTGTTGACTTGGAAAATGAATAGACATGCAGGAGTATCAAAGAGACGGGAACTTATGTGGAATTATAAGGCAGGTGATTATAATAGTCTTAGACATCAACTTGGGGAAGTTTCATGGAGGGAGGAATTGGAAGTCCGGGATATCATTAGTGTATGGGAAATTGTGAAAGAATATTTGTTAGCAGCAATGGTAAGTTGTATACCACGAGTGAAGAGGAGGACACAATCTGCAGTAAAGTGGATGACAAACAATATTAAACAGGAATTGCATGCGAAAAAGAGGCTATGGAAGAGATATAAGGAGACAGGTGAAGAGATGCATGAGGAATATAAGACACAGGCCAGAAGAGTGACTAGTGTGGTAAGGAAAGCGAAACTGGAATATGAGAGGATATTGGCCCTAAGATCCAAAGAAAATCCTACGGAATTTTTTAGCTATGTGGCCAGTAGGAGGAGAAATGACTGTGGAAGAATGATATTGTAGGATAAAAATGGGAATAGAGTGACTGATGCAGAGGACATAGTGGAATTGTTCAATGAACACTTTATTGGAGTATTTCATCCTAGAGGAGTCAGTTTTAATGCTAGCGGGGTAGGACTGGCTCGAAGTCTGGAAGTACAGGAGGAGAGTGTGTTTCAGATACTGAGTACTCTGGATGTCAGTAAAGCTGTGGGACTGGATGGTATTTCACCACGAGTTTTGAGAGAATGTGCTAGGGAATTGACAGTGCCTTTAACGTGGCTTTTCAATGAAAGTCTGGCTTTTGGCAAAGGTGCCCAGGGAGTGGAAGGAAGGTAAGATAGTGCCATTGCATAAGGTTGGTAACAGACTGGAAGTGTCTAATTATAGGCCAGTCTGTGTGTCATCGGTAGTTGTTAAGATCTTGGATAAAGTAGTGAGGGACCGTATACAGCATTGGGCGGATGAGGGTAATATTTTCTGTGAGAATCAACATGGATTTGTGAAAGGACACTCTTGTTTAAGCAATATGCTAGCCTTTTATAATAAAATTACAAGAACATTAGATGAGGGAAAGGCATATACTGCAATTTTCTTAGACTTGGCGAAGGCATTTGACAGGGTGCCACATGATAAGCTGATATTTATGTTGCAGCACATGGGTCCGGATGTCAGATTGGTCAATTGGATTCAGGATTGGCTGTCTGATAGGTATCAGAGAGTTGTGTATGGTGGAGCAGTTTCCAGGAGACAGAGGGTTACAAGTGGGGTCCCACAGGGCTCAGTACTAGGACCTATATTGTTTAACCTTTATATCAATGACATAGCCAGTGGACTGCAGGGGGGATATTCAGTTGTTTGCGGATGATGCAAAGCTGGGAAGGATTATTAGTAATAGTGCAGATGTGGTAGCCCTGCAAGAGGATTTAAATAAGCTAGATAGATGGGGCAAATGAATGGGGATGTCAGTTTAATGCAGCAAAATGTAAGGTCTTGAGGTTTGGGAAACATCGATGGGATGCTGCATACTCTATGGGAGGAGTTATACTGGAGGAAGTAGGGGAGACAAGAGATCTGGGGTTGATGATTGATAGAAACCTGAAGTTTAGGGGACATATTGCAAAGGTGGTGAAGGTAACACAGAGGATTGCTGCTATTATGAGAAGGACACTGATCTGCAGAGATAAGAGGGTTATCATTCCGTTGTATAAGTCTCTGATCAGACCACACTTGGACTATTGTTCTCAGATTTGGTCCCCAGGATTTGAAGGGGATAAATTAACTGTGGAAAGGATACAAAGACAGATGACAAAGATGGTTTCAGGACTGTACAAGGATAGTTATGAGGATCGGCTGAGAGAATGTGGACTGCAGAGTTTGGTGGATAGAAGAAGGAGAGGTGATATGATTGAGACTTTTAAATTGTTGAGAGCTGGTTACAGGGTTGACACTGGGGAGTTCTTTCGCTTGGTTGAACAGCAGGAAGGAGTCATGACAAGAGGCCATACCTGGAAGTTACGAAAGGAAACTGTGAGCAAGAGGGTAAGGAGTGGTTTCTTTGTGTTGAGGGTGGTTGAGCCGTGGAATGCATTGCCTGATGGAGTGGTGGGGGCGAGAACGGTCAGTGAGTTTAAAGAGTGGTATGATAGACTTTGTGTTTCTTAGGGGGGGACCTCCCCTCGATGAGTCTTGACAGACTTTATGTCTTAGGAAGGACCTCCCTCGATGAGTCTTTTGACTCCTTGGAGGCCTGAATAATAATAATAATATCTCTTGGCTTCATGCTCTTACACCTATAAAAATTCCTACAGAAAAAATTATGATTCAAATTGAACATGGGATTTGTTTGACAAAGAAAATTCTACAAACAAATAGAGGGGACAGCCATGCTTTCTTCTCCTGGCTACTTTTTTCATGGAAACATTTGAAGTATGATAATCTCTGCCTCATATAGACCCAGATCCACTGTTTGGCTATGCTTTGTTGATGATGTGTTCTCTATTTGGCAGCATGGCCTGGATACTTTCAACATATTTTTAATACACCTAAACAATCAACATACCAGGATCCAGTTCACATTAGAAAAAGAAAATGGCAACAGTCTTCCCTTCCTAGATACATTAATTACATTCCAGCCTGATGGATTCCTGGCATTCTCTGTTTACAGAATCCCCCTCCCACATACACACTGGTAGATAGTCACATCACCTCTCCTTTCAACAGTATAGAATTATTAGAACTTTAATTAATAGAGCAAGATTAATTAGTTCAGATAACAGAGCCCTCTCCTCTGAACTCAACCACCTTCACAAAACCTTCTTAGCAGATAGCTATAATTCCTACCATATAGACACTATATGGTAGGAATTATAAAATTATTAAAAACCCCAAACCCACACACACACCCTCTCCAGAACAGAGTCTGCACTAAAGCTATCACTGTACCATATATCCAAGGAACATCCAAAAAACTAACAAAAATCCTAACAACATACAACCTTTCAACCACTTACAGACCATATAAAAAATTAACATCACTTATCTGTTCCACCAAAGACCAGCTACCATCCCAAGACCTGTCAGGTGTTTATCGGGTCCCTTGTAGTTGTAAACTACCCTACTGTGGCCAGATAGGCAGGACAGCCAACATCAGAATTGCTGAACATAAGGATTATATCCATTCTCATAAACTACAGTCACTCAGGACTTGCTGACCATGTTTTAGACATCTGCCATAGAATATGCTGAAAGAAAGCCACTTTACTCCATCACAGCAAATATAAATATGAAAGACTTTTCCTTGAATCTATCTCCTTTAGCCTTAAGAAACTACCCTAACCTGAACAAATTTGGTAACATGAAACAGCCCAACAACCAAGGATGCCCAATTTAGCCCACTAGGGGACATTATTTAGGACTTTAGGCCTACTCTCAGTTGACATGCTTCATCTTCATTACTTAGTGTAGTGCCTGTGAGCATAATCTCATTCTATTTTGTTCCCTGATGATGGCAATTTGACTTTGCCGAAATATTGGAATAATAATTAAATTTATTTTCATTAATATTAGTCTATATTATAATTTCTTTAAAAAATACAGTTATAGAATTCATTGAAACTAATATATTTCATTTTTTGTTATAGAAATACAATTTTGTTATAGAAATTTTGACATTGTATTTCTATTGTAGTTAATTGCATTAACTACATTCACATGAATCAAAAGATATTAGTCATGTACTTACTAGCTCATGTCTGGGTCACAGCTGAGTTACCAGGAGAATCCACTATTAAAACTTATATGTCTCAATCATATCCCCCCCCCTCCTGATCCTATTCCTGAAAACTTGCTTTATGACCACTGACCACCTTTGTGATTCTCCTCTGGACCCTTTGTAGCACATCCTCATCACAATGAAAACCCAGTAACCAAATCTGTGCATAGTAATCCATATGAGGCCTTATCAAAGTCTTATACAGTAAAATCATAACCTCTATTTCTGCATGTCAGGGTCCTCCACATCATTGCCATTATCCGATGATTACACATTATCTTAATATTCTGAATATCTCATTATCTTCTTCTTATTATTATTATTATCAGCAGACCTCCATGGAGTCAAGTGCATTATTGGAGGTCCCACTCTTGACATGCACAGCTCATCATGCCTCAACTTAAATGCATTCACTATTCCTGCACTCACCACACTCACACAATGCATTCCAATCACCCACTACTCCCCATGCAAAAAATCTACTCCTCACCCCCTTTCTCACACCCACCTTATACGACTCCCAGGGATGGCCTCTTGTTCTCTTCCTATCTTCAGATATTCTATGAAAAATCTCATGCACATTAATCTGGTAATTACCCCTTACCAAATTATACATCTTGATCATGTCGGCCCTCTTCCTTCTATCTAATAGGCTGTAATTTGTATTCACTTCACATTCAAGAAACCAACTTAGTCAATCATCTCTGAACCCTCTCCAGCATCTCATTATCCTTTTCAAAATCTGGGCAGTAATCCATATGCAGCCTGATCAAATCCTTGTACAATGGAATCAAAATATCCTTACTTCTGTGCATCATTCTCATAATCTGCTGCGTGGTCCTCACAGTTTTGGCAAGCTGTCCATGAAATTTCAAGTCCCTATCTACCATCAGATCTTTCATCTCTTCCACCTCCTCTAAAATATCCGCACCAATCCTATATTCTGCATCCCAACTTTGCTTCCCAAATTTTAAAACCTTACACTTTGCAACATTAAACTGATATCGCTATACACTCGCCCTTTCAGTCAGTCTATTTTGGTCCTCTTGCAAAGCTGCATCTGCTCTACTTCTCATAACTGTTCCCAACTTTGCATCATCTGAAAACAATTGTATATCACCATTTAAATCCTTTCCAATGTCATTTACATACAAATTAAATAACAATAGTCCAAAAACAAACCTCTGAGACACTAGATTACTTTCCTCTTCTGTTATATCACTCCCCCATACACAACCTGCTGATACCTCAGGCAGCCAATCTCCAATCCAATGCACTAATCTACTGTCCAACTCCATCTATTCAATTTAACTACCAGTTTGTCATGTGTCAAACTGTTGATAGTCTTTGCAAAATCTAAATACACAATTGTATATGCATACTCCTTGTCTAATGTATTTGTTACCTTGTTATGATAAGTAAGCATATTGCTAAAACACAATCTTCCTTTAACAAACCCATGCTGTCCATTAAAGAGAATTCTACTGCTATCACCCATTCTGAATCCTTGTCCTCACTAGTTTCTCCAACACTTTGACCACAACTCCAGACAAACAGATTGGCCTATCAAAGCCTTTGTCTTATCACCTATTATATTAAGCAGAACAATTTCCATTTTTCAACTCCTCCTTTGGAACCTAGACTAATTTAAGATTCATGTTAAAAATGTAATTTCAGATAAAAATCATTAACTCATTCATTCAGTGTTATGATTGTGGTTAGTTGTAATTTCAGTAGTTTCAGTAGTTTAAATATTAGAAAAAAAAAAGTGGTTTAATGACTTCATAATATTGTTAGTCATAGCAGGAAATTTAATGGAACTGAAGTAAATGCCGAGGCCTGTAAAACTTTCTGCATTATAGAAAAAAATATTTCCAAAATATTTTTTCCAAAAATATTCTAGAGATTAAATTGCTACCATTTGCAATTATTTTATACAAGAAATGGAGTGTTGATATTTGGTGGTGAAGTGAGCTTCCACATAATGTGGGTGATCATCATGGGTGATTTTAATTATGGCAATATAGACTGGAATGAAGAGATAGCAACTGGAAGTAAAGAAAATGAGTTTCTTGAGTTTTTGAGGGATAACTACCTCAGACAGTATGTAACAGAGGGCACAAGAGGATTAAGGGTCTTGGATTTGGTCATCTCATCGGAGGATGTAATTATCAATGCGGTATCAAATCATCCACCAATTGGTGAAAGTGACCATGAGATGATTACTTGGGTGGTTAACAGCAGTGCAAGGACCCCTGTGAAAAAAGGATATATGTGGAACTACAAGGGGGGTGATTATGAAGAGCTCAGGAGACAGCTTGCAGGTGTAGCATTGAATGAGGAGTTAGCTGGAAAAGAGATCAATGCAGCTTGGGGGATTTTCAAAAAATATTTAGTGGATGCAATGTCTAAATGTATACCATGGGTGAGAAGGTTAAATAAGGTAGGTGTGAGATGGATGAATAAAGAGATTAAGCATGCAATACAGAGAAAAAGGGCATTGTGGAGGCAGCATAAGAGAAGTGGAAGTAACCAATTTCATGAGGTCTACAAAGACCAGGCAAGGAGGGTGACTTGGTTGGTGAGAGTAGCTAAAGAGAGGTATGAACAGCAGTTAGCTAATGAAGCTAAAAAGAATCCTAGGGAGTTCTTTCGATATGTAGCCAGCAAAAGAAAGAATGATTATGGAAGGATGACATTGATTGGAGGAAATGGTATAAAGACAGCTGTTGCAGAATGTGTGGTGGAGATACTTAATGAGCAGTTCATAAAGATCTTTCAATCTTGTGAATGTGACTTCATGGAGAGATTAAGAGCAGTTGATAATGGGGAGGAGAGACTGACTGTAAGTGAGCAAGAGGTGTTTGGGGAGTTGAGTAAACTAGATGTAAATAAGGCTGTGGGACTTGATAATATATCACCGCGTATTCTGAAGGAATGTGCCAGAGAGTTGACACCTGCCTTGACATATTTTTTTAATACGAGTCTTGCACTTGGTCAAGTCCCTAAAGAGTGGAAGGAGGGCAAGATTGTGCCACTTCATAAAGGAGGTGATCGAACTCAAGCATCAAACTATAGGCCTATCTGTGTGTCAGGTGTTGTGGTTAAGTTATTGGAGAAGCTTGCGGGAACTAGGATCCAGAGTTGGGTTGACAACAATGGTATAATCTTTGATGGACAGCATAGATTTGCTAAAGGGAGGTCGTGTTTTAGTAATCTACTTACTTATTACAATAAAGTGACTGCTTCCTTGGACAGAGGAGAAGGATACACAGTAATATACTTGGATTTCGCAAAAGCTTTTGATAGAGTACCTCATGATAAGTTGACAGTCAAACTAGAGCAGATGGGGTTGGATATTAGATTAGTGCATTGGATTGGAGACTGGCTATCTGATGGGTATCAACAAGTTGTGTATGGGGGTGCAATATCCAGGAAAAGGAAAGTCACTAGTGGAGTGCCTCAGGGATCTGTTTTAGGGCCATTACTATTTAACTTGTATATTAATGATATTGGCGAAGATTTGGATGGAGATATTCAGTTGTTTGCAGATGATGCAAAGTTGGGACGAACCATGAAGAGTAGTGAAGATGTTGTGGCCTTGCAAGAAGACTTGAATAAATTGAGTGATTGGGCAAGCAAATGGGGATGTGAGTTCAATGTTGTAAAATGTAAGGTTTTAAAATTTGGAAAACAAAGATGGGATGCAGAATTTATGCTTGGTGAGAATATATTGTTGGAAGTAGAGGAAATAAGAGATCTGGGAGTGATAGTGGATAAGGATCTAAAATTTAGGGGACACATCGCCAAAATTGTGAAGACAACACAAAGACTTCTGGGAATGATGAGGACACTGACGTGTAGAAGTAGGGAGATTCTTGTTCCATTGTATAAGGCTTTGATTAGGCCACACATGGACTATTGTGCCCAGATTTGGTCACCTGGTTTTCAGAAGGATAAAGAGATGTTGGAAAGGGTCCAAAGGCGACTGACTTAGGTAGTTTCTGACCTCTGGAATGTCGAGTATGAGGAAAGATTGAAAAGATGTAATTTGCAGAGTCTAGTGGAGAGAAGGAAGAGGGGAGATATGATAGAGACCTACAAGTTGGTAAGGGGTTGTTATAGGATCAATGATGGAGAAGTTCTACAGAGAATAGTGGGAGATCAGGGGAGAACCAGAGGTCATCCCTGGAAACTGTATAAAGAGGGTGTGAGTAGGGGAGTGAGAGGCAGGTTTTTTTCGTGCAGAGTTGTGAATGATTGGAATGCCGTGCCTGAGAGTGTGGTGTCTGCAAGGAGTTTGAATGTGTTTAAGACCCGGTATGATGAGATGTGTGTGAGATAAAAGGACCTCCTAGATGAGTCTTTGACTCCATGAGGTCTTGTTTAATAATAATAATAATGAATTAATGGATTGTTAATCAGAATGCCAAGATAACTTGACACACTCAGGATTTTTATGTAAATGTATAATATAATCAGTAATATTTATAATACAATTTTCATTCTGATAAGAGCAATTTAAGAGTGCCATTTGAAAAGATTAAATTTAAGCTTTGTATGGCTAGGTAGTTTAGATATATAATTCTAAACTGCAGCAAACGTTTTCACTGAGTTGAACATGTGTTATACCCTATGGGAAATTATATTCCTGCTTTCATTCATATTTTGTCCTAGCATAACCAAACAGAAATTTATACATGAAACATCATCCTAACCAACTATATAAAAATTAGCTGGCTTCATAGTTGTTCTTCATTCCCATAGTCCCCAACACACACAGATGTATAATGCCATACTTAATTTAAAGTTAATTCCTAGTTGAGTTTCAAACTTTATTGGTCTATTACTGGAAGCCAAACCTGCAGGTGACTGGATGGTTCCCATTATTTTGACTGCTCTAGCCATTCCACCAGATAAGACCGCAATAAAATGTGGGTATGGCTCCCACTGATGAGCTTCAACAAAGGTCAAAACCAGTCTGGGTAGTGACCCTTCCCATAATGTATAGCATTATACATGTCCATAAGGATATGTGCTTTGCATTACGGGTTACTAAGGCAAATGATGTGAAGTCATTAGCCTCTATATATGAGTTTCTCAGTCGTCAAGTTACTTCATGCACAAACTTTGTTTGCATACACTTGGATAAAGGATTAAACCAAGAGTATAATTTCTTGGCATCTTTAATTTATAGTATGACCAAGTGGAAAACTTTCAACATCTATCTCTAATTCAGAGTATTTTAGTAATAAGGTGTGAAACCTTTTGGCTACTTGTGTATGGAAATATGACTTCTACAACACTTCTGGGTCTGGCTCCCACTATGAGCCCTCAAGTCTTCAAAAAAAAAAAAAAAGTTGAAAAACCTGTATAAAGAGAAAAGCTGGTTCATAGCAAACCAATGGTATTGAATGTAGTAACATCATTAGAAACATTAACAAAGAGATAGAAGTGGAAAAGCAGAAACAAGTAGAAGAAAGAAATTTTAAAATAAGAATACAGCAGCACTTAGCAGATTGCCCTTCAGCTGCATTCTTTAATAGATAATTTGCTAAATTCTGCAAAGAAAGAACTATCCCTTAAATCTGAGTTGATGGTGAAGAGATGTCCACCACCCAAGACATCCTTGACTCCTTTCAAAAACACTCAAAAATCTGTTTGAAGACAATAGTACTGTGGGAAATTATAACTCTTGGAGCATTAATGGCATTCCTGTTCATATCCAAGATGGGCTTGACAGACTTATTACAGCATCTGCAATTACTACAGCTTATAAAGAATGCCAGACAAGAAAATCCCCAGGACCTGATGGTATAGGTACAGAACTTTACCACGAGAATTAGGATCTTATTCTTCCAATTCTAGTTATACCATACTGTCCTCATTCCAAAACCTAATAGAGATCACACCTTAATCAGCACCTGAGACCAATCTCTCTATCTATTGATTACAAGATATTTTTCCACATTATCAATAACAGTCTCAAAGTGGGAATGAGATATATAATTAAAAGCACACAGGTATATAGAGTTCCAGGCTGAGCAGTAGAATTTAATCTGTTTCTGCTACATGATCTAATCTGTTTAGTTAATACAAATTAATACAAGGCAGTTAATAGCAGTGCTATCAGTGGACCTTTGTCAAGCATATGATAATGTCTGGCATCCCTTTCTATTCCACATCCTCCAACAAATTGGTGTAGGTAAAAACCTGCTATCCATTATCAAAGGAGCCTAAGCCAATTCAACTACCCACCTCCTAGTTAATGGGTTCCTGTCAGACCCAATAAAAATTCGAAAAGGAGTGAAGCAAGGTTGCCTTCTTAGTCCATTGTTCTTTGCATTGGTTCTTGAACCTTTCTTACAGGAAGTCAACAATACACATGCTGTGTGAGGAATAACAGTTCCTTCAACTAAAAAGAAAAATTAGGTCATTATCTGCATATGCTGATGATGTAGTGGGCACTTTGAAGGATAATGATTCCATATATATCTTTTTTGGTATTTTGGAAAAATTCAGGAAGATCAATGGATTAACTACTAATGCAGACAAGACAAAACAAAATTAAAAGTTTTTGAAAAGGATCTAGGAAGGTCCTAGTTTAGAGGTTAGTCCAAAGATCCTTTGGACTAACCTCTAAGAGAGAACTCCTCAGCAAAGGCTGGTCTATTGGTAGAGCCTCTACTACTAATGGCTCAGTAAAAAGTTAATCCAAGTTTGAGTGTGGTTAGTTGTTGGAAGGGGCCATTCGTTCGATGCTGTTGGCACACTCTCCCTCGATGAGTCTTTGGAATCCCTGGAGGTGTCAAATAATAATAATAATACTTGGAATTCCCTTCTCCACTTACCCAATATTACCAGTAACTTATGCACAAGAACATTGAAACCTTAGAAGACTGGAAAATTGGACCACTTTCATTTTCTTATAAAGCCACAGTACTCAAAACCATTATCTTCCCTGCTCAGTTATATAGTAACTGAGTAGGGAATATAGTAAACTATAGTAGAATATAGTATATTCTACTATAGTTTACTTTATTCTACTTTATTTTACTTTATTATTATTATTATTATTAAACAAGACCTCATGGAGTCAAAGACTCATCTAGGAGGTCCTTTTATCTTACACACACATCTCATCATACCGTGTCTTAAACACATTCAAACTACTTGCAGACACCACGCTCTCAGGCAAGGCATTCCAATCACTCACAACTCTGCACGAAAAAAACCTGCCTCTCACTCCCTTACTCACACCCTCCTTATACAGTTTCCAGGGATGACCTCTGGTTCTCCCCTGATCTCCCACTATTCTCTGTAGAACTTCTCCATCATTGATCCTATAACAACCCCTTACCAACTTGTAGGTCTCTATCATATCTCCCCTCTTCCTTCTCTCCACTAGACTCTGCAAATTACATCTTTTCAATCTTTCCTCATACTCGACATTCCAGAGGTCAGAAACTACCTAAGTCAGTCGCCTTTGGACCCTTTCCAACATCTCTTTATCCTTCTGAAAACCAGGTGACCAAATCTGGGCACAATAGTCCATGTGTGGCCTAATCAAAGCCTTATACATTGGAACAAGTATCTCCCTACTTCTACATGTCAGTGTCCTCCGCATCATTCCCAGAAGTCTTTGTGTTGTCTTCACAATTTTGGCGATGTGTCCCCTAAATTTTAGATCCTTATCCACTATCACCCCCAGATCTCTTATTTCCTCTACTTCCAACAATATATTCTCACCAAGCATAAATTCTGCATCCCATCTTTGTTTTCCAAATTTTAAAACTTTACATTTTGCAACATTGAACTCACATCCCCATTTGCTTGCCCAATCACTCAATTTATTCAAGTCTTCTTGCAAAGCCACAACATCTTCACTACTCTTTATGGTTCGTCCCAACTTTGCATCATCTGCAAACAACTGAATATCTCCATCCAAATCTTCACCAATATCATTAATATATAAGTTAAATAGTAATGGCCCTAAAACAGACCCCTGAGGCACTCCACTAGTGACTTTCCTTTTCCTGGATATTGCACCCCCATACACAACTTGTTGATACCTATCAGATAGCCAGTCTCCAATCCAATGCACTAATCTAATATCCAACCCCATCTGCTCTAGTTTGACTGTCAACTTATCATGAGGTACTCTATCAAAAGCCTTTGCGAAATCCAAGTATATTACTGTGTATCCTTCTCCTCTGTCCAAGGAAGCAGTCACTTTATTGTAATAAGTAAGTAGATTACTAAAACATGACCTCCTTTTAGCAAATCCATGCTGTCCATCAAAGATTATACCATTGTTGTCAACCCAACTCTGGATCCTAGTTCTCACAAGCTTCTCCAACAACTTAACCACAACACCTGACACACAGATAGGCCTATAGTTTGATGCTTGAGTTCGATCACCTCCTTTATGAAGTGGCACAATCTTGCCCTCCTTCCACATCCTACTTTATTCTACTATATTCTACTATAGCAAAATATAGTAGAATAAAGTAAAGGCAATTATATAGTAAACCTGTGCAATGTTGGTCCAGCCGATACCTAGAAGTTAAAAAGGAATTTCTTCAACTATCAAAAAAGCATAGAGGATTTGTACTTCTAGTCTTAAAATTCTGCTATTTAAGCAATACAGCTTCTAAATTCCATAAAATATTGCAGACTATTCACAAATGTGCAGACCTTCTCCAGTACTACTTGGGTTTTCATCTTCTCCTGTTTGGAGTTAATGATTATAAAAGTCTAAAAGCTGAGATTGTTCCTGAACACTACGACACTCTGTGCTTAACTCTAAGACTGTTAAAAAAAAGTAAAATTTGGTATAAAGAAATCTTGAATCTCTTTTGCTGTGAACTTCCAGAGTTGGGTACTGACAATAATACTTTGTCATAACTTATTGAAGTTCCAAGAATGCCCTAACAAGAGGGATCTTGCTTGGAGAATTGCATATGGCCGCCTTCCAGTCAGTACTACCAAATGGAGATACTTTAATATCAGAGATCTAATCTGTGACATCTGTCACCTGTTGGAAAAAGTAGAACATGCATTCTCCAGCTGCTCTCTTGCCCAGCATATTTGTAACAGATTATGTAATGTGTTCCATTACTTAAAACAGAACAGGTTATTTTTTTGCAGTGCCCACCACTTGCCAGCAATGGGAGGAGAATTTAAGTTTTTATAATTAATGAATTAAAATATCATTTATGGAAGGTTAGAAAGAAACAAGGATATTTTTGTATCTCTGTATTTAGAAAGAAGCATTCTAGGAGATATCAAATTTTTGACTAGATGGTGGTGTAGACCACCTGCATAATGTGGGTGGTTTACATCAGAGGGGGAGATAAAATTCTGTTTATTCTTGCTATGAGAGTTTTTTTAAATGGTTCCATCCTCTTAATTCAGTGTGGTCTTATAGTCAATTACAGGGATGACTGGAGAGCAATCCCAGGCAGAGAAGACCAACTCAAGTGTCTTGAGTTGGCCTTCTCTGCCAAGACAGATAAGGCTAACCACTTAGGCATCAGTCATCTTTGCGCTTTAGTTTCAATTGGTCTTTTGGTCATTGATCGATATGAGATTGATGAAAAAGGTAAACTGATAGCTTTTGGCTATGATAAAAAGAGCTGAGGCCTTTTCTCTATCTCCCATGCTATCTATCTGTCTTTTCTTTCTCCTAATACTATCAGGCTCTCTTGCTCCCTTATACTAACTACTCTAGGCCTATGATGAGCACCTCTTTACTTTTTCACCTCAGTAAAGGTTGAAACCAGTCTGGATAGTGACCACTTCCATAATGCATAGCATTATACATGTCCTCATACAGCTTCTAGGTATGTCCCCTTTGTTCTAACTCCTCCTATTCTATGAAAAATTTCTTCCATATTAACCAGCTAACAATCCTTTACCAACTTAAATGTCTCAATCATATCCCCTCTCTCTTCCTCCTATTCACAAGGCTTTGCAGTCTGCAAAGCCTTGTGAATAGGAGGTCAGTATTAAAATAAAATATTAAAAAAAAAAGAAAAAGATTTATCTGAGGGCCGCATCACAAATGCTTATCTAATAATTTGGTGAGCAGCAGCAACACAACCTCGATAACTGAACAAACGAACAACACTAATCGTGTGCTCACGTTCTCAGTGAGCACCCAGAGCATACAGGTTGGAACAAAACAGTGTAAGAACGCTTCTTTGACATATCTAATATTTGAAAAACACATGGGAATATAGTGATGTAAAAACACCAAATAAAATTACCAACATTGAGATTATTGATTAGTGATAATTAAAATATCTAATGTGTATTCGATTCAATTTGTTATTTTATTTTTTCGCTTGTGAAAATCAAAACCCACTGGTGGGCCACACAAAATCACCTGTTCTGCCTTATACAATAGAACCTGAACCTCTTTATTTCTACAAGTTAAGGTCCTCTGCATCATTGCCATAATCTGATGTGATGTCTTTACAATTCGTGCAGTGTAACAGAAGTTACACTGCAGAAATGTGAATTTCAGATCCTTGTCAACCACCACTCCAAGGTCTCTTATCTCCTCATCTTCCTCCAAAATTTCCCTGCCATGTGAATACTTGGCATCCCATTATTGCCTACCAAATTTCAGAATGTTACACTTTGCAATATTGGATTGACAGTTCATACTGTTGTCCAGTCATACAATATATTGAAGCCCTCCTGTAAGGCCACAACATCTACTTCATTCCTCATCACTCTCCCCAGTTTTGCATCATCTGCAGTTGTATATCACCAGTTACATCTATTTCACTATCATTAATATACAAATTAAATAATAATGGTCCCAAAACAAACCCCTGTGGCACACTACTAGTGACTTTCCTCTTTCTAGATAATGCTTATCCCTATACAGAAATTGCTGATACCTATTTGATGGCCAGTCACCTATCCATTTCACTAGTCTGTTATCCAGTCCAATCTGCTTCAGTTTAGTGACCAACTTGTGGTGTGGCAATCTATCCAAAGCCTTTGCAAGATGCAGTATCTAAGAATAGCCTTGTATATGCACCTTCCTTGTCCAATACATTCGTCACCTTGTTATACCACTGCTATCAAGCCACTTTTGTATCCTATCTCTCACCAACCTCTCCAATACCTTAGCTACCACTCAAGATATACAGATTGGCCTATAATTTGTTGCCTTAGCCTTATCACCACCTTTGTGAAGTGGAACAATTTTACCTTCCTTTAGTCTTTTGGGACTTGTGCTGTTGCAAAATTCTTGTTAAACAGGTGGGCCAAGGCTGATGCTGATTTGGTGCTAATGCTTGGAACATTCATCAGATCCTATTATTACCTTGTTGATACCTATCTTACTTAAATCCTCATATACCTTACCTCTTACTCACTCACCATTGTTTGTCTTCTCTCATTTCATTCTCTTCACTTGAGCTTCTGATTTCACACTGAGGATGAAACACCCTCATGAACTGCCCACTGAATACTTCAACTGTGTGTTTTGTAGTATCAGTCGCCTATGTCTTCTACCAATCTCCCATTTTCAGCCATTAACAACATCTTACCATAATCATTCTTCTTTCTACTTGTCATATATCCAAAAAACTCCTGAGGGTTTTTTTTTTATATGTGGTGCTGCCTCCAAATTGGCTTTTTCCCCTTCCAGATTTCATGCTTAATCTCTTCATTCATCCATTTGACACCTACCATATTCAGCTTATTTGATCTTTGTAACATTGGTGCTGTTAAACATTTCTTGACTAGTTCCCTTTTTTATCTCCTTCCTCCTTAACTCCTCATGCTATACGATAGCTCCAAGCCATCTCCTAAGTTTCTCATAATCACCTACCTTTTAATTCCACATATATCCTTTCCTCACATAACTCTTCATATCACTAGCCACAACCCAGGTAATCACTTCATGATCACTCTGACAACTGGAGGGAAGTGCAAAACCCCATTCACAATTACATTCTCTGATGAAAAGATCAGATCTAAAACTCTTGACCCTTGCATGCTCTTTTTTTACATACAGCCTGAGATAGTTGACTCTCAAGAAATTCATTTTCGTTATTCCCAAATGCTATCTTTTTGTTCCAGTCTATACTGCCATAATTAAAATCACTCATAATAATCCCTTCCCTTGTTCACTAACCAAAGTTGCTTATATATTTCAACATCCAACAAAATATCTCTTCCTGTCCTTTATATCACCAAATATTTCACCATTTGTATAATTTTATCCTGACTCTTGCTCTCTAAATTTCAAAACTTTGCTGCAGTGAACTGTCAAAAAACAAAACAAAAAACTGGACAACACAATCACTAGTGATTATCTTCTTTCAACACTCTTCGCAAACTGCTGGTACCTATTAGACTCTACCTGGTGCAAGGAAGCTAGCATATTATCTAACTTCATCTATTCAAATTTAATTATTTAATTAACAATTTGTAATGTGGTAGTCTATCAGAGGCCTTTGCAAAATGTAAATATACTGCTGTATATGTTCTCCCTTTTCCAATATGTAAGTAGATGGCTAAAGCATGAATCTTCCTTTAGCAAACCTGTACCTACCATTATAAACAATGCTGTTGTTATCAACCCAATTCTGCATCCTAGCCTTGTCATCCTCTCCATGAGCTTAACAATTCCAAACACACAGATTGAACCTATAATTTGAGGCTTCTGTTTTATCAGTTATTTCGTAACTTGGAACTATTTGTTCTTCTTCCACTCTTTTGGAACTTGTTTCCATTGCAAGGCACTTATCAAAAAAGTATATGAAAGTTGGCACATTCCCTTAAAACACATGGTGGTGTGTCATCATGTCCTATCACCTGAACATCAAGCTTATTTGACTCCTCATATTGAGCATGTCGAGTGATATTGAGCAAGCATTCCTGCTTGCTCAACATCGGTTCCTCCTCCTGTATTCCTTCCTTCTGCACTCAGGCTCTGGATGATATCACACTTATCAAGGGAAAATACTTTAATGAATTGTTCATTAAATGCCTCAACTATATGCTCTTCAATGGTTACCATTCTGTCATTTTCACCAGCTAATATCATTCTCCCATAATCATTCTTCCATCGTATCACCACATACTAAAAAAACACTTGAAAATTTTTCTTCGCCTAACTACACTTTTGCTTTCCTTATTTCTGTCCTGTTATTTGTGCTCCTCATGCAACTGATTATTATCCTATTCATCATATACTGTCTCGCTAATGCCTTCTTCTTCCCCCCCCCCTTCTTCTAGATTGCACGCTTAATCTCTTCCTTCATCCAGTTTACACCTACCTTATTTCACCTCCTGCTGTTTGGAATACATTCAGACATTGCTCTGGTTAAGTTATTCTTGACTTAACCAGAGAATCAACCATGATAGCTAATCATGGCTGATGTTCATCAGCCTTGTGGTTCTACGTATATAATTTTCTCACAGCAATCTTCATAGGGCTGGTCACTACATTAGTGATTGCTTCATGGGTATTCTCACCAACTGGAAGGAGGAGATTCAGCACCCAATTTACATTAACATATGATAAAATCCAAGACTCTTTGATCACATGCCCTCTGCCTAAGGTGGTTAGTCAAATTAATTTTCTTTTTCCCCAGATGTCATCTCTTTATTCCATTGTCTATTACCATAATTAAAATCATCCATATTGATCTATAGGAGTGGGAATGTGGAAGGATTCCATATTCCCAGCTCTATTGCATCTTCTTAGATACAATTGTCTTCAAGCTATAATTAACTTGTCTAATTTCATGATTTGTTCTAGCTATTTTACATGGAAAGGTTAACTACAGAAAAAAGTACATGACATTTCTATCAGTGTTTTTTCACTATTTTCCATCCTCGAAAGATTATTATGGTTGATGGAGAGAAACAGCTGTTAAATACCATCAGTGCTAAACAGCTGCTGGATCTAAACATATCCAGTGCTTGTCACTTTGTGTTTTTGTGACATAGACCATTACTGATTTGGATCAATTCTTAGTCAATTTGAATAACTTATACTCTGGAATTAAATTTGCTATTGAAAAAGAATTTAACTGCTTGTCCCCTCTCTTTTTTTCCAAACTGGATTAAGTAGTATGACCAAGATAATTTGCTTAATTTTTCAGTATATTGTAAGCATGATTTCATGAAATATTCATTGATACCTTGCAAAAAAAAAACTGGAGATCATCAAAACTATGCACAAAATATTCTATTTGCTTTTCTAATATTTCTTTTCAAAATGAAATCAACTATGTTAAGAGCACTATGATAAACAATGGATATAAACCTCATAAAATTCATCGCATTATTGACCATAGTTCATCTTCCAGCATAACTGTCTCTAAAGGAAGTGTATGTTCCTTACTTGAAAGGCATGTCTGAATGGATTTCAAGGGTTCTTTTATGAGTTTCATCATATCTTAAGTTTTTGTATCCTGTTCAAGTGAGTGGAGAAACTTTCTTCTTTCCTTCTTCCTTCAGCAAAGTATAAACAACTCCCTCCCCCCAATCAGTCTTATCCTGGAGTATCTCTGCCCATGTCATCTTCATATTTTGATCACCCTAGCTGCTCAGCTCAGAAAAGGATCTCTGAATTATATGGATTACATAACTTTCACACCTGACAAATCAGTTTGTCTGATCAGAGGAAATTAGCTAAGCCTATCATGTCTAGTAGTCATAGAGTTAAAAGAACCAAACAGATCTACTATAGAAACTGGTACAAGTTGGCATCTCTCTTCACAGAAAACTAACACCGCCCTTGGGAATTATTCCAGTCTGAATTGTAATGGTAATTTTTACCTTTCATATTTAGAGGAAGTGAAAGGTAAAATTATTATTGTCAGTCACTATTTTTTGCGTACTTATAGTTCCATTTCTGTTATAATCATATTTTCTTTAAATTAAGTTGATAGCATCTCTTACATTCATTAGTGAACCTGAAACAATAAATTTATAGGTCAGAAGAGGAAAATGGATAGTACATCAGAGGCACAGAAATTTTATGAAAATGATTTTGAAAGGAAAAGTGATGTGTAAGAGACAGCATGGATGACCAAGTCAGTCTGCTGCTCTACAGGCACTCACCTCATTGCATATCTCCTGACTTTTCTTTTTCCTGATTCTTTAGCATTCCATCTTCAACACACACACACAACAAATACACAGCACTATATTTTCCCTCTCTGCAGTAATTTCTGTACTTGTTTTTTTGGTTATGCATTTCTGAATACTCATATGCATGCATGGTTGATTATGCATACAAATATGTTTCAGTTCTAAATATGGATAGTTTAATTATGATAACTTGATATAAAATGATTAATTAAGAAAATTTGGATATTTATTTAATATTTGTCATCTGTTGTATTATCATAATAGACTGTAAAATGTTACAGGTTCTGGAAAGTTTCAAGGGTTGTATTAGAAATTTCAAAGTGAATGACCAAGATCTATATTTGTCCAGTGGTATTCTTCATGGTGTTAGACCTTGTTTCTCCACAGTTGAAATTGGAGCATACTATAGTGGAGATGCTTATGCAATTTATGGTAAATAAAATGCTTAAAAATTGTTAAAAGGACGAGTAGTTTAAAAATGCATAAATAAATGATATACAGTTATTTCTCAATTATCTAACCTTCAAATAAATGAATCTTCGATAACTGAACCTTCAGTTATTGGACTAGTAAATTCACATCCCACTGCAGTCAGATAATTGTGAGATTACTGTAGTTGTGAACCTCCTTGTAATTTCTTCATTTTTTAAGTAATAAAATCAATAATTTAAGGTTGATGCTAATATCTGGATCACAGCATATCATTATGTACATTTATTTATTTATTTTTGGCACATCATTTGCTGAATGTTGGAGCCTCTTCCCCCCCCCCCTTCTCTTTCTTTCAGTATCTTTCTTGGATCTAGTTGAGCATATATGAAAATTATCCAAAATGTTTACTTTATGGAACATAATACAACTAGCTTATTCCTCTTTCTTAATATATTTCAATGATGTGGTGAGCATATATCATAATTATCTAATATGCTTATCTTACGGAACATAACAGCTTATTAAATTTGACTTTCTGCTCAGAAGACATGAATAAACTGTTAGAAATGTTTTTGAAAAATTACAGTAAGTACAATATTGATTATTAGACACATGTATTCTCAGGAATAAAGAATAATAATTTTATTATTGAAAACATTTTGGCCAGAAACTAATAGGCCATCATCAGTGCCTAATGACAAGGTGAAGCTAGAACAATGAACATTAATACTATTTACAGAACTCAGCCAGGTGCTTGAGTTTCATCATGCAGGTGGTTACATAATAAAATGAGATTGCAATTAAAACTAAAAGTAAAATAATTAACTTTGAAATACAATGAAACAACAAAAATTAGATAAATAAAATGATTGAATGACATAACATTACATATTTAAAAAAAAAGGGAGAGGGGAAAGAAGAGAAGCACTCTATTGCTTGCCATTTAGGAGGATGAGGCTTTCCCAAATTTTGGTAATGGATAGACAGTCATTCTGATTTAAGTTTGAGTGGTGCAGAAGTGCTTCAACATGCTCTTTAAATAGCAGCTCAAGCCTAAACCAGTGCCAGTGTAAAAAAAGTGATTTATATCAACTTGTTGTTAATATAAGATTGCTGTTCTTGTAGTCATTTTTCAATTGAACATCCTGTTTGTCCAAAGTAGGAGTGAAAGCAATCACGCTGAACCTGATAAATGCCAGGGAGGGAAAGAGGGATATTTATCTTTCGTGGATGGTAACCAGGAGGAGATTTTGTTGATAGGAAGGAATATGGAAACTAAACTGTATCTTTTCAGCATCTTTGTAATTGCCTCCAAGATGCCTGCTATGTGTATGTGATAGGGACTTGCCATAAAGCTTCACGGTTCTTAGGGATAGGCATGTAATGTAAGCATCCAGGATGCATTTAAACTTTCTTGAGGCGAGACCATTCTGTAGTGTAATTCATTGGATGGTGCTCAGTTTTCTTGTTGGCAACCCTCAGATAATATGCTCTACTGAGCAAAGATTAAGATTTGTCTGTTTTCTGAGATGGACCCAGAATAAAGGCTGAAGTTGTATTGTGGAGAATACAGAGTCTTGAAGCTGTTCTGAGTAGAAATTGGTAAGTGCACATAACATAGGGTTTCCCCCATAGCAGTTCGTTTGATCTGTTTGTAGAGCTGCTTTCTGCAGATGAAGTATCTTGAGTATATGACAAAGTTGAACAGTTCAACTGTCTGGAGGGCACTTCTCTGATAATAGTTGGAGAGTGTTGGCCAGAGGTACACTTTAAAATCCTCTGTACCTCTGGCAGTGCTAAATAAGGACTGGATGTCGAAACTGACCATGATCTGTAGGCTGAAGGATAGGTTTTTTATTATTATTATTATTATTATTATTATTATTATATTTGTCAGAAATTCTGATGTATTTTACACAGAAACTCCTGTATGGGAGCTTAAAAGATGAGCTAGGAATTTGGCTAGGCAATAGGTGGGAGCGTCTATGTAGTTAACTTGTAGGTCTATGTGACTCCTTTGTGGATTTTTGGTTGGAAATGTGGGGGTTCTTCCAAAATGGTTCTTCAGTTTTTTGATGGTTTCTTCATTCCATCTGATTACATTGTTCATACAGCAGAATTCAGTTTATTGATTTGGCCATATGTAGAATTCTTAGTAATCTCTTAGTGGTTTGATTTTGTAATAGAAGGAAAATGTTTCTGTTGTACTCATTAGTGCCCATGATTACTGTAACTTTTCCTTTGTCTGCTTTTAGGTGAATTGGGTGTTATGTATCAGGGATTTTAGCTAGAGAAAAGTTTTTGAGGGGAAGGGAGAGCAAATTTGGCTCAGATAAGTACTGAAGTGACTTCAAGTCTCAGTTCATTTGCATCGCCACTCGAGAGGGGTGGATAAGTTCTCTCATTGTTATGTAAGAAATTTCAGTATGGAATTTTTTTTTAGGCATTATAACAAAATCATGTCCTTTGGCTAGTACTAAAGTTTCTGCAGGAGCGAGGGAACATCCAGATATTTGCATCTATTTTTATTTCAAGATCATTGGAGAAACTATCTAGATATGTGGAACATTGAAAAGTTTGGTGTTTAAGATCGAGGATATTATCTCTTGAAGATTGGAGATGTTTGAATAAGATGAATGAGGATATCCTATTTGGTATGCCCATTTCTGCAAATAGAATTAATGTTCTTTATCCTAGCTTCACCTTGTGCTGATGCACTAATGATGGTCTGTTAGTTTCTGGCAGAAGATATACTAAACTCAATAATAAACTTATTATTCTTTATCAGAATTACTATCTATCCATTGCCAAGATTTGGGAGAGTCTCATCCTCAAATGGAAAGCAATAGCCTGTTTCCCTTCTTTCCTCTCCCTTTTTTTTTAAATATATAATGCTATGTCATTCACTCATTTCGTATATTTCTAATTTTTAAATTTCATTGTATTTCAAAGTTAATTATTCTAATTCTAGTTTTAGCTTTAAGTGCAATCTCATTTTATTTTGTAACCACCTGTGTGGTGGCACTTTGGTAAATGGCTCCATTCTGTAAATAAGGATTAACACCCCAACCGGCCATGATGTCTATAGACATCCAGCTAAATCTGGATACGATTCTGTAACACCCATTGAATAACATGGATAAGAGGTGCAAAATATTTGCAATAATAAAATCATTATTATTTATTCTTATGAATATGTGTGTCTAATAATCATTACTATGTCACCAGAGCCGTTAAACTCGTTTAAAAAATAATGATTATCATCATCATTATTATTAAAACCTCCTAGAATCAACAGACTCATTGTGAAAGTTTTTCTCTCTTGGTCAACTGGGGTCATATCTGTCATATTGTATCTCTAACAATGCAATCAACTCAACCACATGCTTTCCATATAAAATTTTATATACAGCTCATTCCTATGCTTACCACACTCTTCATACTTACAAGGAGGTCCCTTTGTTCTTCCACACTATGCATAATCTTTACCAGTTGTAAAATTCCTTCACCAACTTAAAAGGTTTGTGGTTCACATTTCCTCAGCCTATCCCCATAACTGATATTCCAGAGTCCTGAAATTACCTAGGGCACTTGTCTCTGCACCCTCTTTTTATCATCACAGCACAAAAGATGACCAAGTATATGCATAGTTCTTCCACAGTGATACAATTATCTCTTCATCTCTGCTTGGCATTTCCTACTAATAACAACAGCAATATTATTATTATTATTATTCTAAGACCCCATGATGTCACACTCATCTAGGAGGACTCATTTATACTGTATGGTCTTCAACAACTTTTGAAGTATGTGTATGTATTCTGAACTTCATGTGTTTCACAACCATCACCCCAGAATCCTGAATCTCATCCCTTCCTGGAATGAAGCATTGTACAGCATACCGTTTTACATTTCTGTAAAATGATGGTAAAAGTAAATTCATCATATAAAATAAACAAGAAAACTGTTGTTGCTGTTATTATTATTATTATTATGGATGTCCAAGACCTCATCGATGGTGGGTCACTTATTCCCAAATAGCTATTACATCTCTCTCTCTCTCTCTTTCTTTGAATACATTCACCAAAACTATAGTCACATCACCTAATAGTAGCTCATTCCACATCCTAACCATACACCATCAAAAAAAAGAGCCTGGATCTGGCATGCTTCATAACCCTTCATCTTTCAGAGATGATCCAAGTTTTATTGCCTAGAAAACTTTTTATTTAACACGTTCGCTGCCAACTACGAGTATACTCGTAGTGGGTAAACCTGCTTCACAAGCCAGCTACGAGTATACTCGTATGACGCTTACCGCCGGGAACGAGATTATTGTAGTGACCTTGAAGAAGTGAAAATGCTTGGCTTGTGGGGCTAGCATCAAAACTGTGTATTCTCATAGACCGTATATGCTCTGCACAAGCCAACTACGAGTATACTCGTAGGACGTTTACCTCCGGTAACGAGATTATCGTACTGACCTTGAAGAAGTAAAACTGCTCGGCGTAGGGGAACAGACCATTCCAAAGTAGCGTGGCAGCGAACGTGTTAATATATTTATTTTATATAACTTTTATTTAATACCATGTTGGACCTCCTTTGGCCTGAATTACAGCACATATGAGGTTTAGCATAGATTTCACAAGGTGTTAGATTGCATCTACATCCACAACATACCAGGCATTCACTAGACAGTCCTTTAATTGGCTCAGGTTTGACAGAAGAGGACTTTGCTCCCAGATCTGTTTTTCTAACATGTCCCCATACATTCTCAATGGGGGGGGGGGGTCAGATCTGAGCTTTGTGGCGGCCAGGGAAGATGGTGGAAGTTGTCATGCTTGCTGAACAATTCTTGTGCAATAGGCAGTAGCACTATCATCCATGAAACAACTGTCACCTGATGGATAAAAAGTCAACATTGCAGGATGAACTTGATTGGCAACAATGTTTAGATATTCCTTGGAGGAGGACATCCTACCTGTCAGCAATATCAGGGGACCCATTCCATACTAACAGAACATGCCCCATACCATGACACCACCTCCAGAACCTCGAGTTGTGTTTACAAAGCAAACCGAGTTTTTTACTTCATGAGTTTCCTGCCAAACTCTGCCTACTATCAGTACAGAACAAGGTGTACCATGAGTTGTCAGACCACATGACTCTTTTCCAGTCTTCTAGTGTCCAGTCACAGTGTTCCTGACACCACTGTAGATGAACTTTCTGGTTCTTCACAGAATTCAGTGGATTTTGTATAGGCATGCAATGCTAATACTACTACTCCTTCAATTCCATGCACATAGTTTGGTGAGATATGGGTTCGGAACAGCCTTCATTAAATAGTCAATTGCTGCACACAGGAAATTCTGTTTGTCTGTACAAAGCTTCTCAGATGACAGAAATCTCATTCCTGAGAGACTATTTTGGACTACAGTTATGTCTTGTAGACAAGCAATGTGGGTTATTTTTCTAATGATTAAACATTCAGGATATCTCACCTTTTCAGAAACTAGTCAGCTCTGCTGTTTTCAAAATCATGCCAGCAGACAACCCACAATAAGCCTTTTATTAAACTCCAAAAGATCCTTCATTTTTTTTCCCCGTTATGATCAACACTATTGACAATTACTGGTCAGCAGTATTCTTAAATAGTTACCTAGAATATGGTGACACATATGACCAAGTATTTTGTATATACACTGTGTAAGTAATGTTTATGTACATCTACATAAAAGTTTCTAATTCAGTGGCTGGTATGTGTATAATGTAAGATTTCTTTATTAAGTTTCTAGTATATTTTTGAAGACCATATTACCTTAATTTGTCCTCATATGCAATTTCATAAACCAGTCATCATCCTGCTTATCCACCATTTGCCTAACTGCTACTGGATCTTTTTTGACTGTTTGTTATTAAGTATAAAACTTAATACATTGCTAACAAAAAAGAAAGAAAGAAAATTGTATGATATGCATATCAGTCATGTATAATGATAAATTACTGGTCAAATTATTGCTATACTCAGCATGCAATAAAATCAATTTCACTAGTCATAGAAAGAGAACTTCTGTATTGATTTCCATTATTTTTGAATGTGCATGTGCTATAAACAAAGAGGTAAATACTAATTAAATTTATTAAACACTAGACCAAAGCCATCAGTGCAATGCAATGATTAATTATTATTATTAGCTGGGCATCTTTATGAAGATGCCTACACTAACCATTATTCTATTAATACCGATCAGACCTCTCCTTACAGCCATTAACTAACAATGCATTCACAACCACCTTGGTTATCGTATTCTAAGAAGAAAAAAAAACTAGTCTTCACATTGTTGCTATCCACACTTTCACTTGATTTCCAAGATGGGTGATACCTTGTCTTCTACCATCCTATCATGTGTTGAATTTTTTTTTCTACATCTATGAGACTCCTATAAGATTTCCTATTCATTTTTTTTTTCATGTCATCCACTTATTAAAAATTACTCAAAGGGAAGATGTGAACTGTTAGTGACAAGCTGATAGGCACTTGTGGGATATGTTAGCAAAGGTGTGGCAGCCAAAACCCCATTCTTTTTACTCCCTTGAGCAATAAGGAAAATAAGTTATTTAAATTATTTGGAGATTAGAAATAAGTGCTGAATTAGTGATTACAACTCTTGTTGCCCATACTATATTATAAAGTCTGCACCTGTCTGACCACTGCCATGTCAAACCACATGACTATTCTAACTAATAACAGAAGAAGTCTGCATTACCAGTTAGAATAGTGAAGGGGATGGACAGAAATATGCAGATTTCATTAAGAAAAAAAGAGTGATGTTGAAAATCTGTAATTCTTGGTACATAGCTCAAGGTCGTTTAACAATGATATTATCCAATGATAGATGGATAAATAGAAGGATGAAAAGAAGATGAGTGACTTGTGAAATTAAGCAGAATTTTCAAACAAGGAGAATATTATAGAGGAGGTATAAAGAGAAATGTAAATTAAATTAAACTTTATAAGGAATCTTATTCTTGTTTAATACTTTATCGAAGTATAAGCAAAGAAGGTTTCTGCATGGGAAGTATCTTCATGACTAAACTACTTGTATATAGAAGCTGTCGACATCACATCAGTTTCCTTAGTATCCTATAATACAAAGTTAGTATCCTATAATGCAAGAAGACCCAATCTGCACATTACTGTGTGCAGATTGGGTCTTCTTGGTTCAAAGGAGATAAAGAAGCTGTGCAAAAGGTGCAAAGAAGAGTTATTATATTAGGATTATGAAATGTAGATTATAAGGACAGATTGAGAGCATGTGAACTGCAGATCCTGGTAAACAGGAGAAAGAGTGGTGATATGACAGATGTGTATAAACTTCTGAATGGGCATTATAGATTATTATCTGATGAAATTTTTCATCAATATTTCATTACTGAGGAACACAAAGAACAGTCAAGGAGAGTGACTCAGTTGGTAAGGGTAGCAAAATTCAATATGAGCAGTGATTAGTTAATGAAGCTAAAAAAAAAAAATCTTAGGGAGTTCTTTCAATATGTAGCCAGCAAAAAATAAGGACGATCATGATAGAATGGCATTGAGGAAAAAATGGTATAAGGACAACAACTGTGGAGGATATAGTTGAGATATTTAATGAGCAGTTCATAAGGTTCTTTCATCCTTGTAAATGTGACATCATGGAGAGGTTGAGAGCAGTGGATGATAAGGAGGTAGAGACTGACTGACTGTGAGTGAGATAGAGATGTATGGGGAATTAAGTAAACTTGATATTAATAAGGCTGTGGTACTTGATGATATATTACCACATATTTTGAAGGAATGTGCCAGGGAGATGACATCTGCCTTTGACATATTTGTTTAACACAAGTTTTACACTGGGTCAAGTTCCAAAGGCAAGATTGTACTGCTTCATAAAGGAGGTGACAGAATTCAGTCATCAAATTATAGGCCAATCTGTGTATCAGGCATTTTGGTTAAAGTGTCGGAAAGACTGGTGAGAATCATGATCCAGAATTGGGTTGACAACAATAGTATTATTTTTGATGGACAGCATGGATTTGCTAAAGGGAGGTCATGTTTTAGTAATATACTTATTTATTACAAGAAGGTGAAAGCAACATTGGATGTGGGAGATGGATACACAAGTAGACTTTACAAAAGCTTTTGACAGATTACTACATGATAAGTTGATGGTCATACTAGAACAGATGGGATTGGATATTAGACTAGTGCATTGGATTGGAGATTGGCTGTCTGATAGGAATCAACAAGTTGTGTATGAGGGAGCAATATCCCAGAAAAGGAAAGTCACGCATGGTGTGGCTCAGGGGGTCTGTTTCAGGGCTATTGCTGTTTAATCTGTATGTTAATGATATTGAGGAAGATTTGGATGGGGATATTCAGTTGTTTGAAGATAATGCAAAGCTGGGACAAACTATGAACAGTAAAGATGTGGCCTTACAAGAAGACTTGAATAGACTGAGTGAATGTGCATGGGAGTAGGGATGCCAGTTCAATGTTGCGAAACGTAAGGTTTTAAAATTTGGAAAACAAAGATGGAATGTAGAATTTACTCTTGTTGGGGATATATTGTTGGATGTGGAGGAAATAAGAGATCTTGGGATGATGGTGGATAAGAATCTAAAATTTAGAGGACACATTGCCAAAATTGTGAGGACAACACAACGAATTCTGGCAATGATACAGAGGACACTGACTTGTAAAAGTAAGGAGATTCTTGTTGCATTGTATAAGGCTCTGATTAGGCCACCTAATAACTACTGTGCACAGATTTGGTCACCTGGTTTTCAAAAGTATGAAGATATGTTGGAGAGGGTCCATAGGCGATTGACCAAAATAGTTTCTGATCTCTGGAATCTTGAATATGAAGAAAAGTTGGGACAATGCAGTTTGCAGTATAGTGGACAGGAAGAAGAGAGCTGATATGATAGATACATAGAAGTTGGTATGGTGTTGTTATAGAATTAAGATTGAAGAGATTTTCATAAAATGGAGAGAACAAGAGGTCATCCCTGGAAGTTGTATAAGAAGCGTGTGAGCAAGGGAGTGCAAGTATTTTGCATGGAGAGTTGTGAATGATTGGAATGCATTGCCTGAGAGTGTGGTGTCTGCAGAGAATTTGAATGTGTTTAAGGTATGGTATATGATGAACTGTGTGTATGAAAAAAAGGACCTCCTAGATGAGTCTGTGACGTGACTCCACAGAATCTTAGAATAATAATGATAATAATAATAATAATTGTATGGAAGGGTAGGAGAGAACTTGAGGCATCCATGGAAGTTAAGTTTGTGCATAGTTAAGAAAGTAGTAAGATCTAGATTTTCTCTCATGGAGCAGTGAATGAATGGAACACTTTCTCTGTTGAAGTGGTGAGTTTTAACTGTTTCTCTGTTAAAATTTGCACCTAGTGTGAATGCGTTTAAAAGACAACATGATAGCTGGTGTAGTGATGTATGGATGCCCTCAATGAATACTTGACTCCCTAGAGGTCACAAATAATAATAATAATGATTAAACAAGTATATAATTTCTTGGTAAGTTTAGTTTAATTTGTAACCAAGTGAAAATACTTTCTACAAGAGGCTTTGTACTTAGAAGCTACATGAAGAGTATAAGGTTCAGGCCAGAAAGTAACAGACATAGTGAAAGAGGAAAAGTTACCATATGCAAAGAGATTGGTAGAAAAAGTAAAGCAAAATCTGACAGAATTTTTTAATTTTGTGGCTGGTAGAAGAAAGGTTGTGCATGGAAGACTGCTTTAGTTGATGTTCATTGAATAACTTTGAATAATATTTTAGGCAAATAGCATTGAATATGATAATGGAAGAACTGACATTGAGAAATGTGAATTGGAATATTAAGTCGGCCAGATGTTAATAAGATGAAGTTTAATGGATTTCATTGTATTTACTAATAGCTTGCACAAAAACACTGTTTATCTTACAAACAACATTATCTTCAAACAACTGAATTGTTTCCTGAAAATAGGAAATAAGCCACTGCAAGGGTTGGAAGGGTGTGGTGTGGTGTCGTGTCTTCAGTGAGAGAAGAAAATTCAAAATTAATAGCAGCAGATCATAAACTGGTTTGTGTTTTCGGTGTGGAAGTAAAAAATTGATTAGAAATAGAATACAAAAGTGGGTTGATGAGAATAGGAATATTTCCAGTAAACAGCATTTCATAAAGAAACATGTATGTATATACTTTAAAATCTAGAAAAATTACCATAATATGCATTGTTCTTGTCCAGCATAGGGTAACAGCTGTACTGGACAGACATAATATATGGTAATGTTTCTAGATTTTACTAAGTCACTTGATAAATATCACATGGCAAAATATTGTTGAAACTGAGGAGAGCAGATTAGTAGCTGGTAGCTTGGCTACTGAGATGGCTGACTGAGTGATGCCAGCATTTAGTGTATGTGGAAGCAATATTCTGATGAAGTGTGATGTACTGCAGAGGATTACAGATGTCCAGTGTATATATTGATATAGATAAAGTTGACATTGATATAGTTTTATATTTATTATTATTATTGAAAGTTTATTTTTCACTTGGTCAGACTATAATAAATTTAGTTTAATCCTTTATCCAAGTGTGTGCAAAAACGTTTGTGCCTGAAAGTATCTTCAGGACTGGGGTAAAGTGGTAAAACACCAGGTGACTCCTTGCAAAGGTGGAGCAAGCTACCAACACTCCTGTCTCAGTATCTCCCATAATGCAAAACACATCTCCTTGCGGATATGTATAATGTTATGCATTAAGGGAAGGGCCACTACCCAGACTAGTTTCGACCTTTATTGAGGTCTCTTCAGTGGGAGCCAGGCCCAAGTGGAGATACCAAGGCAGAAGCATTAGCAAGGTCATCTCCTCCTATAGGAGCTGCCAGTGTGCCACCTTTTTATTAAATTACTCTGGATTTAGAGAAAGATGTTGAAAGTTTATTTTTCACTTGGTCAGACTATAATAAATTATACCAAGTATACCAAGCTACCAACACTCCTGTGTTGGTAGCTTGGTATACTTGGTATACAAACACAACAGCTCATTTCTGGATCTACAGCTAGTTCCACTGATACCACTCACTCGATGTGATCTCTCCATGCTGGACTGGGGCCATTTCCCTTTCTGCTTCTTCATTTTAGAACCCTTTTCAATTTCATCTGTTTCCTCTTGATCCCTGGTCATTCCATTTCTTTCCTGCCTATACATGCTCTCACCTCCTCTTGGAGCATCCACTTTTCTCACGCTGTGTATCCCTGTCCACCCTGAGCCTCCCCGTTTCCCTGCTCCTCTTGCACACCCATTCTCTCATTTTCTATACTCATACCACTCACTTCCCCATTCATTTCCCCTTCTTCAATCTCTCCTGTCTCACTCTCCTGCTCTTCCACATCACTCCCCTCTCGATCTGATTCATTCTCTCTATTCACTTCTCTACCTTCCAGCAGCAAGGACTCCAAGCGACTCACACCATAACTACTCAAATGCAGTCCATCGCTCCCATACAGCTCACTTCGTCCCTCAAACTCATTCCACACATTAACAAACTGTACTCCCATCTCCTCACACATTTCAGCCAGAATATCATTCATAATCCTTGCTCTCCGCCTCATTTCACCACAATCATACCTAGGCAACACACTGACTACCCTTCCTGTCACACTATTCTCTTTTATCTTTCCAAGCAGCCTCCTGACATTCATTCTGACATGCTCTTTGTACTCTCTCAAATCATTTGTACTAATTAATACAATTAACTCTTTTGCTCGCTCTCACCTCATATCCAATGCCTCAATCACTCTACTCGTTTTACCGCCTGGAAAACATACCTTGTGCATCTTATCCTCTAGCACACCTTTAATAATGGAGTTGCCATACAACGCCATTCGCTCATCTTTCGTTAACTCTTTCATGCCATCATGATTTATTTTAATAGTTTTGACCTGAATTCTCTTAATTTCATTCCGCATCCATTTCATTTCTTGCTTCATCCAATCCAATTCACTTTCCGAATCTTGCGACACATTCTCTCTATCATTAAATCTTTCTAACTTTCTAACTCTCGACCCCATCTTCTCACTTTCCTTCTCATTCGTCCTTCTTTGTTTCAGTACTTTCAGTCCAACATGTGTCCAACTTTTGCCATCATTCATTCTTTTTTCGCTATCATTTATTCTTTCGATTTTTTTCACTTACGATTTCTGCGTCACGCCATTTCTACTTTCATTCGTTCTCTCAATTTCATTTCTTTCTGCCACTCTCGCCTCACTTTTGTCCCTTTAACATCCGTTCCGGTTTTCAAATCGCTCGTTTTCTTTTTTCCTGATTTTTAAAAATTTTTTGCCTCTCCCACTCGCCATCCTTCTCTTTCAAACGTGCACTCGTGACACAATTGTTACTAACACTTTCTGTCATCAATTTCATATTTGCATTCATCAGTTCCTCATTCAGATCACACTTCGCACACACCCTTCTTCCATCCACGCTAAACATCCACAGATCATTTATGTAATCGAAGGAATACATATAACACACCTCACACTTAACGAAACGACTGAAATCCAAATTAAAATCATGGAATGACAATGCCGCCGCCATTTTTTTTTTTACTGCAGGTTACTAGGTCTAATAATAACGATTTCGTAATTAAGTTTAGGCAAGAAAAATCCCCCACACTAATAATACTGGTAGTGCACAACGTTTACAGCCACTCTTACTCAAACAATTATGCATATATAATTAATTATTCCTAGAATAACTTATCTGAATCAGGAGCTCTTCTTCACAGTGCTTGGCTCACTGAATTGAATGTTTGAAAAATTATGCACTGAACAGATACCAAGAGAAGGAAAAGTTGCCAAAGAACAAGATGGAGGTGTTGTGTCGTACATCCTGGGTCTGAATCTGCCATCTTGTTAGAACGTAGTTCTTATTTAAATTATCTGTTTTTCATTATTTTAATTAATTGTTGGTTGATTACTAATCCAAATATAGAGAAATTTATATTATCCTGCGTCACCCTATATTCAGATTAGTCTATATAGTATAGTGGAATCAATCATCAACTAACTTCAGCAATCTCACTTTTCTACAGGCAGAGTTTAAAATTAATATTTAAGGCTTCTGCAAGGTCCAATATGAGCAGTGCAATGAAGAAAAATCAGGCAAACAACAAATTGAATCCAATAAAATAAACATTTAATACAGGGTTATAGAACATGTACATTTAAGTAAAACTTTAAAAACAAGCTAATGCAAATCAGCTTAGTCCAAATACTCATAACAAACATAAAACATTAGGCATCGCACATTCAGCTGTGAATAGTATATTCATCCAAATAATTGAAGATGGTTCACACAGTTTAATGTTACAGAATCTTACAGTAAATATTCTTAAAGTAGAATTCTCTAATTCTCTCTTAGTCAACAAACACTTAATTCAATTATGAGGCAGTTATCACTTCAAGGGGGAAACACTTGAAAGCTCCATACTTTGGCTAATTTTAGTAGAACGCCACAGTTGATGTTAAGATATATCGGAGCTAACTCTTATTTCTTCACGCTGAAATATAAAAAAATGGACTGCTCTTACCGGGTTACATCCTTTGCCCATTGGATTCACTATAGGCACACTTAAAACTGAAGTTAACTATCACTTTGAAGTAACACTATTCAAAAGGAATCGTCACTATATAACTGAAATATTAAACATAGAGCTTCACAAGTCTTGACACACTCGTTTCAGGTAATCTACTTATTCCTTATTTTCTTCTACGCATTAATTTCAGCTTTGCACTATTCTTCCTCAAAACAATTGGAATTCGACGTAATTTTAGAATTCCGTAGAAATATTCCTAATTGCCTATTAATTTCCCAGTCCCTTCTTAATTTATTTATGGCATTTCCAAATTCCTTTTACTGCCACCCGTTACTTCACTCCATGCTGTCCTGAATGCTTCTTCTCTGTTTACTTTCGTTTTCCAATAAAATACCTTCATTCTTCCCACCAAAATCTGGTTCTAGCCAGTTCAGCTCATATCAACTCCTTCTCCCTTCGAACACCATAGCTCACGCTCCACGCACGCGCTATCTAAAATTAACTCCGTTTCCTTGACAACAGCCAATCAAATTCAATCAGAAGAATTGCATAAAATTACTTTCTCTTTCATTTACAATAAATAAAATGCACATATTACAGTCCACTTAGGATACATTTACAAATTATATAATGAATTTATACAGAATAAATAACTAAAAAAAATTACAATTATTATTTTAATAAAAAAATAACAGTAAGTATTTAAATTAGAATTTACTTAGGAGTAAAATTAGCTCAGGATATGCAATTTGTGTTAGATCTTGAATGAAGTATTAATAATCATAAAATTCTTCATTCACAATTTAACAGAGGGATGATCTACAAAGGTTTGGCATGAGGTGGAGGATATCGGCTAAAGACAGACAGAACTATATGCTCAATCTAGTGGAATCTGGAGGAGGCTGTAATGATAAGTATAGAAACAGTGACAATGCCTTGATTCTTTATACTAATGCCAGGAGTATCTGGAATAAAGGAGTTGAATTCATGATGCTAAGAGCATCAGCTTGTCCAAAGATTATTGGGATCTCTCAGACATAGTGTAGCGCAATTCGCCTCCGTAGCGCAATTGGAAAAACGACGGCACATTGCGCCCTTCGATTGGAATAGGCCTACGTTCGATTCTAGTCGCGGCGGGAGGAATCTTTATCTGGATGATTTCAATCGAAGGTGAGTTAGTCGATCTCATACGGAGGTAGCAGTGTTTTTTCTCCCGGAAACTCGGGTTTTTCATCCCGCATACAGACAAATCGGCCCCTCAGAACACACGCAATTTACAGACAAAAAATACTAGTTGTGGTGGTGGAGGAGGTGGGTGGTAGATGGCGTTGATGGAGATGATTCGTAATGGAGGTTCGGTGTAGTGGTTGAGACAGTTGTAGGTGTCCTCCCGCGATGAGTCTTCGGACTCCTTGGAGGTGTCAGGAATAATAATAATAATAGTTGATGGAAGATGACATACTGACAGGAATAGATGTAGCAGGGTATAACATTTTTCGACAGGATAGGATGGGCAAATGCAGTGGTGGGGTCCTGCTTATGATAAATGATGAGTTATGTCCTCTCAGATTGGAAGATTTGGAGGGCATTGACACTAGTGGTTCTGAAAGCATGCTGTATAAGGTAGAGATGGGCAGGACAGGATATTTAGTGTTATGTTGCTATAAGCCATGCAGCATAGAGAGTGAAGAGCAGAAGATATTTAGGGAATCAAGCTTGGTGAGTGCAAAAAGAATGATTGCTACAGAGATTTTACCTACAGCAGTATAAATTAGGAAGAGGCAACTGCTGCATGTATTAGTCAAGGAATGGAACTTCTGGGATTCTTGAGGGACAAATATCTTAGGCAACATGTACTAGAAGGAACGCAAGGTTCAAGAGTTTTAGATTTAGTCATAATATCAGAAGATTTGATTATGACTGAGATAGCATCTCTGGCCCCTTTGGAAAGAATGACCATGTGGTTTTGACTTAGAAGATGAAGATATGCAAGAGTATCAAAGATAAAGGAATTAAGGTGGAATTATAATTCAGATGATTATAATAGTCTTGGAAATCAGCTTGGAGCAGTTCCATGGATGGAGGAATTAGAAGGACGATATATCATCAGTGCTTGGGAACTTGTGAAGTAATATTTATAAGCAGCAATAGCAAATTGTATACCACGAGCAAAGAGAAGAACACAATTTGGTGTAATGTGGATGGCAAACACTATCAAATTGGAACTGCAGGTAAAAAAGAGGTTATAGAAGAGATATAAGGAGAGAGGTGGAGGGTAGTTACATGAAGAATATAACACTGTAGTCAGGAGAGTGGCTAGTATGATAAAGAAGGCGAAAGTAGAATATGAGAAAATACTAGCCAGAGATTCAAAGAAAATCCTAAGGAATTATTTTGTTATGTGACCAGCAGGAGAAGAAATGATTGTGGAAGAATACCATTGTTGAATAAAAATGGAATAGAGTGACAGTGGAGTTGTTCAATGAACAATTTCTTGGATATTTCATCCTGAAGAAGTAGGTTTTAATACTAGAGGGATAGGCCAGATTTGAAGTTTAGAAGTACAAGAAGAGAATGTGTTTCAAATACTGAGTATTCTGGATTTTGCTGTGGATTTTAAGAGAATGTTCTAAAAAACTGAGAGCTCCATTGACCTGGCTTTTCAATGGAAGTCTGGCCAAAGGAAAGGTGCCCAAGGATTGGAAGATATTGCATATGGGTGTATAGCAGACTGGAAGCATCAAATTATAGATCAGTTTGTGTTTCATTAGTGGTTGTAAAGATCTTGGAGAAATGAGTGAGGGACCATATACAGCTTTGGGCAGATGAGGGTAATGTTATCTGTGAGAGTCAACATGGATTTGTTAAGGGGTGCTCTTGCTTTAGTAATATGATTGTCTTTTATAATAAAGTGATAAGAGCAGTTGATGAGGGAAAGGCATATTCTGCCATTTTTTTTGTATTTTTCAAAGGCAAGGCATTTGACAGGGTACCATATGATAAGCTGATATTTAAGTTGCAGCACATGGGTTTAGATATCAGGTTGGTGAACTGGATTCAAGATTGGCTATCTGATAGTTGTGTGTGTGGGGGGGGGGGGGGGGCACAAGGAGGCAGAAGGTTACAAGTGGGGTCCTACATGACTCAGTACTAGAACCTGAATTGTTTAATCCTTATATCAATGACACTGTCAGTAGATTGCAGGGGGAAATTCAGTTGTTTTCAGATGATGTGAAGCTGGGAATGGTTATTAGTAATGGTGCAGATATGGTAGCCTGCAAGAGGATTTGAATAAACTGGACAGAATGGCAAATAAATGGGGGGTATCAGTTTAATGCAGCAAAATGTAAAGTTTTTGAAGTTTGGGATACATCGATGGGAGGCTATATATACTTCAGTCTATTTACTCTGTGGGAGTAAATAGACTGAAGGAAGTGGGAGAGGCAAGGTATCTGGAGGATGATGATTGATAGAAAGCTGAAATTCAGGGGAGGTAATGCAAAGGTAATGAATAATGAAAGTAACCCAGAGAACTGATGCAGGATGCCAACCTGCAGAGATAAAAGAATTGTAATTCTATTGTATAAGGCCATGATCGGACCACACCTGAACTATTGTGCTCATATTTGGTCCCCAGGATTTGAACGGGATAAGTTAACCATGGAACAAATGCAGAGGTGGATAACAAAGATATCAGCACTGCACAATGTTAGCTATGAGGATAGGCTGGAGGAATGTGGATTGTAGAGTTTGGTAGATAGAAGGAGGGGTGATATGATTGAGACTTTTATACTGTCGAGAGTTTGTCATAGAGTTGACACCGGGAAGTTCTTTAGTTTGGTGGAACAGGAGGAAGGAGCGAGGATAAGGAGCCATCCCTGGAAGTTGCAAAAGGAAGTCATGAGCAAGAGGGTATGGAGTGGTTTCTTTGCATGGAGGATGGTTTAACCATGGAATGCATTGCCTGATAGAGTGGTGAGAGCACGAGGTCAGTGGTTCAAGGTGTGGTATGATAGTCTGTTTTCTAGGGTGGGCCTCCCCATGATGAGTCTTGTGACTCCATAGAGGCCTGAATCATAATATTAATAATAACTAGAAAGTTTAGGGGGAGATATAGGTTCAGTATCAGGTGGAAAGAGGCTTAAGAAGAAGAATATATAACAGGTATTATAGTCCAGGAAGATTTCTCCCATTGAATCTTGTTATTATCCCATAGCACTCTAGAAAATGATATTAATATATTTTATTGTAATGTTCACTCCTAGAATATGTCAGTGAATTTTTTATACATAATCTTGAAACACTGTGTGTGAGAGAGATACCAATTATTAACAGAAATGAACAATAGCCACTGTGTGTAATGTCAGATAAATTCCTGGTATATTAATGTGTGCAGATATGCTTAGCATATCAACAGACCTTGCAGTACACAAGTATTCAAAGCTTCAAGAACATCTGTCACCAACTCTTTATGCTATGGCATTACACTTCTAGTCTTCTCTAGCACACATCCACGACATAATACTTATGAAGAATTTGGGGCAAAAGCATTATTCTTCTTATTCTTCCTCGGAATTCTGTACTTGTTTGTCCATGAAATGTAGAGCATATTAAAAATACAGGAAATGCAGCCAAATTAATATTTGTTTTTATTTGATGCATAATTTTTTTTTTGTTTGTTTAAATTCACTTTTATATAATTTGTTGGTTATAAAAATGCCAAACAATTTATTCACACAGACAATGAATTCAATCTTGGAATGAAGTTAGACATTCAGTTCGAGTTCAAAACCACAAGGCTTAATGGTATTCTTCTCAGTCTTACAGAAGCTAATGAAACTCCTTCTTTAGGACTGGAAATCTATAATGGAAGTGTAAGTTCTTTCTTACATTATTTTTAATTTATATTAATATAATATGAACTTTTCATAAACACTAATAGAATTTTTTCCAGATTTTTTAAGAAATATTAAAAGACTTATTGCAATTATTCTAATACTGTTAAACTGGAAGCATCTGAGAATCTTTAATGTCACACGCAGTGCCTATCAAGCAATGTCTTGAACTGATTGCCTGTTTCTGCACTCACTGTATTCCCAGATAATGTATTCCATCAAATCACTACTCACCAAGCAAAAAACTAAAAATCTTGCACTTCAAAAGATGTCCTCCTGTTCTACCCCATCTCTTTCTACTCAACAAAAAATTGTTGAGTAGAAAAACATATTACCTCTTCTTCTCCTCCCTCATTATCCACCAGTTTTTGCAAATGGTATCCACTCAGTTTGACCTCATACCAGAGACCCTAAACACCACCTTAAGTGCTTCTCTCTCTAGATCCTTTTCAAAAATTCATCCTTTTGAAATCCAGGTCACCATTATCATCAGCCATTTTTCTGTCCACTGCTGGACAAAGGCCATCCCCAAAATTCTTCATTCAGTCCTTTCTTGAGCTTTTCCATGCCACTGAGTTCCAACCATCTCTTTAATCTCATCTTTCCACTATCTCTTTGGTCTTCCTGTAGTTCTGTTTCCATCTCTGGAATACCACTCAGATATCAACTTCACTCATTCTTGAATGTTACTTCTTGCAATATGACCAGCCTATTGTCATTTGGGTCTTTTAATGGCTATTATTGTTTCTCACCCTAGTGTGAGCTCTGACCCAAGTATAGTGCTTTCTTTCTTTGGTGGTAATACTGAGAAGTGATTTTTGCAATTTCCTCTGGAAAATTGTTGATTAATTTTCCATATGTCATGATTGGAATATACAACTGTCAAATATTTTTCTTTTGAGGCAGATTGGAATGTTTCCTTTGTGTGCTTCATGGTGTTTTTCCATAGGCCACCCAACAAAGTTGAATTCTATGTATAATTTCTTCTTCTTCACAGCTACCTTCTACTGTGATCTTTTGTCCTAGGTTCTGTTTCCATCTCTGGAATACTACTCAGATATCAACTTCACTCATTCTTGAATGTTACTTCTTGTAATATGACTAGCCCATTGTCATTTGGGTCTTTTAAGCTTTGTTTCTCACCCTAGTGTGCTCTGACCCAAGTATAACCCTTGGCACACATGCCAAATGTGGTATGCCAATGACTTTTTACCAGCACATAACCCAGAGCTCACCTTAAAAATAATTAAATAAATACATATCCAACATCTTCGCTGAGTTGTATATTTTAACTTAATAGAATACAATTTTATTAAGTAGAGTGATACCAATTAAAAATGAGATAAACAAACAAGCACTATCAACTGTTTTAGTAATAATAAGTAATAAGAAAATGAAACAAACATCTTATTTCCAAGCCATCTATCTTTGCTATATATGGATGTACAAGTTTTGTCCTGTTCAGTTGTTGCATCATTCACCAGGCAGCCAGTAGCGACGATGTGACTCCTTTACCATCATTCACAAAGGTAGTCAGTGGTCTTTGGAATGTGGAGTACGAGGGACAAATTGAGAGAATAAGTTGCAGAGCCTTGTGAATAGGAGGAAGAGGGGTGGGGGATAGGATTGAGACATATAGGGTTGTTATCAGGTAGACATGGAAGAGATTTTTCATAGAATGGAAGAGGGGAGTAGAACAAGAGGCCAGTGCTGGAAACTGTATAAGGAGGGTGTGAGCAAAGGAGTGAGAAGCAGGTTCTTTGCATGGAGGGTAGTTGGTGAGTGGAATGCATTGTCTGAGTGTGTTGTGGATGTAGACACATTGAATCAGTTTAAGACATGGTTGGATGTATGCAATAGTTGGTACCTCCCGTGATGAGTCTCTGACTCCATGGAGGTCAAATGTTAATAATAATAATTTTTTTTTTTTTTCTTGTTTTGTAAAGAATTTATCAGTTTTCTAAAGTGTGTACATATGTGGATTTGGATTTACTTAAATCATAAGTCATTAAAATATGGATTGGAAGTATTTATTGTCAATTTAATGGCAAAACCACCAGCAAAGAAACAAAGACATTTAAATGAAGAAGACAATAGAGAATTTAAAGAATACTGGACTGAAAAATTTGGTATGATTAAGAAAAATTTTTTTTTTTTTATATCTGAAGGACAGATAATTTTATTTGCTTCCTCTCCTTTAGAGATTGTGCAGAATGTCACAACCACCAGCAAATTAGAGAATTAGAATTTAAAGAATACTGGACTGAAAAATTGGTATGATTAAGAAAGATAAAGCATTATACGTTTTATGTTCCAAATCAGTTGTTTGTAGGACTTCTTCTGTAAAGTGACATTTTTAAACTGTTAATAAGAACTTAAGCAATAAAAGTGAACTAGAACAAAGAGAATTAATTTCTCATTGACTGAGCAAGACAAAAAAAAAGTCCAATACTTGGAAATTTACTTCAGGTAGGCCTAGTTCCAATTTAGTTGTAGCTAGGTTTGAGGTTTCAAAAGTCATTGCCCAACATGGAAAAGCACTCAGTAATGGGGATTGTATTAAAGAAGCATGGCTAGAATGTGCTCCTTTCCTTTTTAAATCTTTCAGAAAAGGTAAAAATTATTCTGCATATTAAACATTTGTCTGTGAGTAGAAAAGCAGTTAAGGATAGGATAATTAAGATGGAAAGGAATATAGCACAACAATTAATAAAATATTTGATTTCATGTAAGTTCTTTTCTATTTGTGTTGATGAGAGCACAGACATTACATCATCAGCTAGGCTAGCAATCTTTGCTCGATTTTGTAGGGTTGACAAGTATGCGAAGAGATGATTAACCTTGTAACACTACCTGAGCATTCCACTGGAGTTGAAATATGTAAAGCAGTTATGAACAAATTATCTATTCTGCAAATTGATATTTTGAAAGTGGTATCTGTCACAACAGATGCACCTAGCATGATTGGTAAGGAAGCAAGAAAGGGACTTCAAGAAGTGATGCAAACAGTAACCAAGGTTTGAATGAGGTGGATTCGGTGTACAAAGGAGTAATAATGTACAACAATGTTCGTTGGCTTAGTCGAGGTCTTGTTCTGAAACGATTTGTTAGATGCCTGGATGAGATAAATCTCTTTTTGACTAATCAACAAATGTCTTATAAAGAAATGTATGACATTGTGTGGGTTTGTAAACTGATTTTTGCAGATTTTTGCAAACATTAAATGACTTGAATGGATCCCATCGGGGCCCAAGATATTAAATTGATTTTTGGAAAGAGGCGGAGTGCTTGGAACTTGCTCCACCTCCCTCTGCCATGAGGTGCCCTGGTATTGCATTATTTCCAGGGTCAACTCATCACTAAAAGCAATCGAAGAATAGTCTGGCTGGCTCATATATTTTATTTTAACAGTAGAAGAGAAGGAATGAGAGAAAGTTATGTGAATGATAGAAGAGGAGAGAATAGGATAAATGGAAAAGGGGGAATGAGAAAGAGATATGGGAATGATAGAAGAGGAGAGAATGGAAACAGTAGGAGACAAGGAATGAGAGGAATGCAAGGGAGTACTGGAACCTGGGATATAGTGATGTCAGTAAGGCAGGTAAGTAGGGGAGCAGAGAGAGAAAGTGTTAGAAGAGAGAGAGTGTTAGAAGAGAGAGAGAGAGAGTGAGGGATGCATGTGGCCAATCGAGGAATAGGGTGGTAAGAGGTGCAATGTATGGGGACTCGATCTGTGGTGTTCAAGATAGGATGCATGAGGAGCGTTTGGCTGGAGGAACGATAGAAAGTGGCTATGGCAATTAAGAGGGGTGAAAGGGTGGATGAGATGATTGTAATAGTGGGAACAAATTACTTGAGAGGTAATGGAAATTGGGCAGTGAAGGATATTAGATTCTTGCTTATGGTTGTATGAAAGAAGACGCAGAGAAGAAAGATAGTGTGCATGTTGCCTAGGTATGATAGTGACGAGCTGAGCAAAAGAGCAGTAATATTGAATAACATAATAGCTAGAATGTGTCAGAAGAGAGGATTGGAATATGTAGATGCTTGGAGGCTGTTTGAGGACAGAGAGGAATTGTATGTGAGAGAGACCGCTTGCATTTGAATGAGGAAGGATGTAGGCATCTGGAGAGATTGCTGTTCTGAAGGAGTCATCTGTCCCAGAGTGGATGATAGTAGCAGAGGTGGCCCCTTGTGGGAATGGGTACTTGAGGGAAGGGGGACGGCATCAGGTAACACTGAGCCCGGTGAAGTCTAGAGAGGATAATGCTAGGTATAGAAACAGTGGCATTTTTATGCTTTATACTAATGCCAGGAATATCTGGAATAAAGGAGAGGAATTGGTGGTGCTGATAGCATCATCCTGGTCAAAGATTATTGGGATCACTGAGACATGGTTCACAGAAGAGGATATAATAACAGGAATAGAAGTAGCTAGGTACAGCATTTTTTGGCAGATTAGGAAGGGAAAGCATGGTGGTGGAGCACTGCTTATGATAAGTGATGGCTTATGTCCTTTAAGGCTTTGGAAGGCAGTGACACTAATGATTCTGAAAGCATATGTTACGAGGTAGAGGTAGGCAAGACAGGATATTTAGTGGGATGTTGCTACAGACCAAGGAGCACAGAGTGTGTGGAGCAGGAGATGTTTAGCCAGTTGAGCTTGGCAAATGCAAGAAGAATAATTGTTATGGGAGATTTTAACTACAGTAGTATAAATTGGGGAGAGAAAGATGCATGTAGCAATAAGGGAATGAAGTTTCTAGAATTCTTGAGGGACAAATGTCTCAGGCAACATGTGATAGAGGGAACAAGAGATTCAAGAGTTTTGGATTTGGTTATAGCATCAGAAGAGTTGATAATAACTGAGATGACATCTCTTCCACCAGTAGAAGAGAATGACCATATGGTTTTGACTTGGCAGATAAATAGACATGCAGGAGTATCAAAGAGACAGGAATGTATGTGGAATTATAAGGCAGGTGATTATAATAGTCTTAGACGTCAACTTGGGGAAGTTTCATGGAGGGAGAAATTGGAAGGATGGGATATCATTAATGTTTGGGAAATTGTGAAGGAATATTTGTTAGCAGCAATAGTAAGTGTATTCCACGAGTGAAGAAGAGGACACAATTTGGAGTAAAGTGGATGACAAACAATATTAAACAGGATCTGCATGCGAGAAACAGGCTATGGAAGAGATATAAGTAGACAGGTGAAGATAAGATGCATATAGAATATAAGACACAGTCAGGAGAGTGACTAATATAGTAAGGAAGGCGAAACTCGAATAAGAGAAGAGATTGGTCCTAAGACACAAAGAAAATCCTAGGGAATTTTTTAGCTATGTGGCCAGTAAGAGGAGAAACGACTGTGGAAGAATGACATTGTGGATAAAAATGGGAATAGAGTAGCTGAAGCAGAGGACATAGTGGAATTGTTCAATAAACACTTTATTGGAGTATTTCATCCTGGAGGAATAAATTTTAATACTAGAGGGATAGGACAGGTTTGAGTTTTAGAGGTGCAGGAAGAGAGTGTGTTCCAAATACTGAGTACTCTGAATGTCAGTAAAGCTGTGGGACTGGATGGTATTTCACTCCAAGTTTTGAGAGAATGTGCTAAAGAACTGACAGCGCCTTTGACCTGGCTTTTCAATGAAAGTCTGGCTGTAGGAAAGGTGCCCAGGGTATGGAAGAAAGGTAAGATAGTGCCATTGCATGAGGGCAGTAGTAGATTAGAAGTGTCTGATTATAGGCCAGTTTGTGTGTCATCAGTAGTTGTTAAGATCTTGGAGAAATTAGTGAGGGACTGTATACAGCATTGAGCAGATGAGGGTAATGTTATCTGTGAGAGTCAGCATGGATTTGTGAAGGGGCACTCTTGTTTTAGCAATATGCTAGCCTTTTATAATAAAGTTACGAAAGCAGTAGATGACGGAACGGCATATACTGCCATTTTCTTGGACTTAGCGAAGGCATTTGACAGGGTGCCACATGATAAGCTGATATTTAAGTTACAGCACATGGGTCTGGATGTCAGATTGGTCAACTGGATTCAGGATTGGCTGTCCAGTAGGTATCAGAGAGTTGTGTATGTTGGGGAAGTTTCAAGGAGGCAGAGGACTACAAGTGGGGTCCCACAGGGCTCAGTACTGGGACCTATATTGTTTAACCTTTATATCAATGACATTGTCAATTGATTGCAGGACGATATTCAATTGTTTGCAGATGATGCGAAGCTGGGAAGGGTTATTAGTAATAGTACAGATGTGGTAGCCCTGCAAGAGGATTTGAATAAGCTAGACAGATGAGAAAATGAATGGGGATGTCAGTTTAATGCAGCAAAATGCAAGGTCTTGAGGTTTGGAACACATCGATGGGACACTACATACTCTACTGAAGGAGATATACTGGAGGAAGTAGGGGAGACAAGAGATCTGGGGTTGATGATTGATAGAAACCTGAAATTCAAGGAACATATTGCAGAGGTGGTGAAGGTAATACAGAGGATTGCTGCAATAATGAGAAGGACGCTGACCTGCAGAGATAAAAGAGTTATCATTCTGTTGTATAAGACCCTGATGATCAGACCACACTTGGACTATTGTTCTCAGATTTGGTTCCCAGGATTTGAAGGAGATAAATTACCTGTGGAAAGGGTACAAAAGCAGATAACAAAGATGGTTTCAGGACTGTACAATAATAGTTATGAGGATCGGCTGAGGGAATGTGGACCACAGAGTTTGGTTAATAGAAGAAGGAGAGGTGATATGATTGAGACTTTTAAACTGTTGAGAGGTGGTTACAGGGTTGACACTGTGGAGTTCTTTCACTTGGTTGAAAAGTGGGAAGGAGTGAGGACAATGGGCCATCCCTGGAAGCTATGAAAGGAAACTGTGAGAAAGAGGGTGAGGAGTGGTTTCTTTGTATAGATGGTGGTTGAACCATGGAATGCTTTGCCTGATAGAGTGGTGAGAGCGAGAACGGTCAATGCATTTAAGGAGTGGTATGATAGACTTTGTGTTTCCTAGAAGGGAAACTGGGATGAATCTTGATAGACTTTCTGTTTCTTAGGAAGGACCTCCCACGATAAGTCTTTTGACTCCGTGGAGGCCTGAATAATAATAATAATTAAACTACAGGGCTCTAGTAAGACTTGATATTATGTCTTATGACATGAAGGCATTTGAAATGAAACTAGCAGTTTTATAAGAGGAGATGTAGACAGTGCGAGATTTAGTTATTTTCCAAACTTAATGAAATATATCAATGATCTCCAAAAGGATGACAAAACAGACTGCCGGTGTCTTCTAAAGCTATTTTTAAACATCACTGTGCAACTGTTGAGCAGTTCTCTCTAAGATTTGTTAAGTACAGAGAATTAGAAGAGACTGCAAAATTCATTAAGTTTCCAGACACTCTAAAACTGGATGAATTAAAGTTGCAGGTGTTTTTGTGAATAAATGTGGATGATTTTGAAATGCAGTTGATTTATTTTCAAAGTAGCTCAATTTGAAGGCAAGAATTTGTTGACCTCAAAGTTGACTTGGAAAATATTGAAAAGGAGTGATTAGAGTAACAGAGAGAAGGGTGGAAAACGAGGTACTAAGGACTTGGAATACTATTACAGAAACTTTTGTATGTTTAAATACCCTTGCAACAGCATTACTATCCATTTTGCATCTACATGTTCTTGTGAATCATTGTTCTCAGTGATGAACTTGGTTAAGTCTCGTAATAGGGGCTAGCCTTATAAATGAAACTAGTAGTGCATGCATATCTCTACAGAGTACAAAATATAAACCTGATATAAATTATTTGTCATCAGTGATGCAGCAGCAGAAGTCTCATTGAAGTTAAATAAAATGTCCACTATTTTCTTTCTCTAGTTGTGATTTGATGTTTTCTGCTAAAAAATGCTAAAGATTAACTTCTTTTTAATATATTGTGTGGATAAAATAACATTTTATCTGTAATTTTTATGTATTACTCATAAGGGATTAAGAATTAATAAAAGAATATCGATAATTTTATTTTCTTTTATTTTGCTTTAGTCAAGTAAAATGATTATGAGATTGTGCACTGTAAGATATTGGAAAAACTTGAAAAAAAACCTATGTCTGATTGATCTTTATAAAAAAATAAAAAATTCAGAATTATTGTTTACTGTTTTGCTGATGTTAAAAATTGTATCTTTAAATTGTGTGGCTGTATATGGCAGCTTTAATTATACTTAAAGGGAAATAAATATCCACGCTATCAATAGAGTAGAAGGACTTTTAAGTAAAAACTCCGTCATTAATTTTTACATTCATTCAATCTTGCATGACTTACAATATTCTTTGATTTTACTGCTCTAGTGTGATTTTTGATTATTTAAAAAGGTTCTCCCAATATTGAAAAGATACCAAATAATATGTTCTGCAAAATTTCGGTTGGCACGTGAGAAAAATTTGCATCAAACATTTGGCGATTTTGGCACGCACACTTAAAAAGGTTGCCCACACTGTCCTAGGTAAACATAGGAGGTTACTATATCAATTTCCAAGTGTTCCACATATACTGGTTTTTTGGTTATATACTTATTATAACATTATTTTTGTTTTGTCTTTGTTTATATTTAATCCTTTCTTTTTGCTCTCTGCATTCAATGCATTGATCATTTGTTGAAGTTCTTCAGAATTCCCTAAAAGAACAATGTCATCAGCAAATTGTAGGTAATTTAGTTCTTTCCAATTTACTATAATTCCTCTATTTTTCCATTCCAAATTTTAAAAAATTTCTTCTAGGACTGCTATAAAATGATTTGATTTTAATAGATGCAGCTGAATTTTTATATATATGACCAAATACAGGATGGTCTGATATTGCATTTCCTCTACTTACAAATATTCAAATTAATGAAAATTAACAAATCAACAACCTACCGAAATAAAACAGAAGCATAAGCCTTGCATGTTGACAGCATTTGCAATTGTCGGGTAGAAATTACAAAACAATTTACATATTGGTACCCATGAACCACATTGTAAAGGCTGCTAAAAAAAAAAAAAAAAAGTGAGTTGTACTAATATTAGTATTTAAACAATAAATTAAAACTGTCATGTAAACATAGAGTAGATTTAATGTCTTCCTCAGCTAAAAAAGCAGAAAATCACTTACTATTTGAAAAAAATTGAAAGTGGTTCAATGCATTGAATCATGTGAGAGTCATTCTGATGTGTATAAATACATTAAAGTTAATGCCTTCTACCATTTCAACAATAGTAACCGATGCAGGTAGTGTGTTCACTTGCAGGAATTATTAATGCAGAAGTGTTAAGAACAACATATTGAAGGATTATACCGTCGGATATAGCTAACAACATCAGACTTGACGTAACCAACATCCTCGCGCATTCTTCGCTGCCAAAAAGTAATTTATCATATGCCCAACGCACGGCTCTCCTGAAACTACGTAAAGAAAAAAGTATCGTCATCACCAGAGCAGATAAGGGTAATGCCACAGTCGTTCTTAATACCAGTGAATACAATCGTAAAATGAACATTATCCTCCGCGATCGCGCTACCTACATCTCGCTAGAACACGACCCCACAAAAACACAAGTTAAGAAACTAAAAATCTTACTCAAAAAAGTATCTTTCTGGCCCCCTGACGTCACGAAAAAACTTAAACCTTTCCGCTCCAGTCCCCCCCGAATATACGGTTTACCAAAAATCCACAAACCCAATTCCCCACTCAGGCCTATAGTAGATGCCACCAATGCACCTTGCTATAGACTATCTAAACAGCTGGCCAACTCTGATCTCCCTCACCGGAAGGTCCCCTTCCTATATAAAAAACTCGACCCACTTTAAAGCCCTCACAGAAAATTTAACCTTGAATAAGACAGACATATTGGTAAGCTTTGATATCTCCTCTTTGTTTACCAATATCCCCTTAATTGACACCTTATCTCTCTCTTAGAAAACGTTTTGCCCTCTGACATCTTAAATCTCTTTTCCTTTGCCATTAACTCTGGGTATTTCTCTTGGAACAACAAAATCTACAAGCAGATAGTGGAACTGCCATGGGTCCCCCCCCTCTCACCCCCCTTGCCAATTTCTATATGGAAGATTTCAAAAAACGAGCCATAGACTCAGCCCCACTCAAACCTTCTACCTGGCTAAGATATGTAGATGATGTGTTCTCTATTTGGCCTCATGGCCCAGACACGTTAGACTCCTTCCTCAGTCATCTCAATAGTCTACATCCAAGAATCCAGTTCACTATGGAAAAGAACAATTGTTTACCCTTCCTAGACACCTTAGTCACACGCCTGCCTAATGATACACTGACCTTCACCGTATACAGAAAACCCACACACACAGGCAGATACAGTCACAAACTCTCCCACCACCACCCCTCTCAACAATATGGCATTATTAAAACTCTTACCAAGAGAGCCCACAATCTTTGTTCCAGTGGAACCGCCCTCACTACTGAGCTTAACCATATACACAGCACTTTCCTCTCCAATGGCTACAGCGATCACAGTATCAAAAAAAAAAATAATCAACTCCTCCCCCATTCCCCGTCCTTCTCGTCAACAAGATTTTAAAAATGCCATCACCATACCCTACATCCGTGGCACATCCGAAAAAATAGCCAAGATACTAAAACAGTACAACCTACACACATCATATAAGCCCCACCGCAAACTTGCTACCCTTATCCATTCTACGAAAGATCAGCTCCCTCCTCTCTCTCTCTGCCTGGAGTTTACAAAGTACCCTGTTCCTGTAAGCTGGCATACTTTGGACAGACAGGCAGATCAGCATCCATCCGTCTAGATGAACACAAGTCTTACATCTTCAAACACAACTATGGCCATTCAGGCTTGGCTGATCATGTTTTGGACACCACCCACAGGGTATCATGGAAGAAAACCAAGATGCTCCACCACAGCAAATTCAAGAAAAAGAGACTTTTCTTAGAAGCAGCAGCAGCTCTCAAAAACCAACCAAATCTCAATAAATACGGTTGCATTAAGCTTCCGAAGATTTGGGAAACACTCATCACCAGAGTTCCCACCTTACATTCCAGTCCACCTACTACTGCCCTTAGAGGGCGCTCTACCTAGATAGGACTTTAGTGTCACCCACGTGGTTGGGCTTAGTATTGTTTGTTATTTGTGTATATGTTACATTAATTGTTTTTGTAATCCCCGTAGATGTCCTAGTGACTAGGATGAAATATAGGAAGTATTAAATTCTATTTTAATCCTTTTTGAGTGTTGTTAAAAAATCCATTAAGCCTCCAACATGATGTCCTCACAGCACTTAAGCCTCTACACACGTATATTGAAGGAGTGAAGTAATGGGGAAAAAAAGATTAGTGTTGTGGATTGACGATATGAATCAAAACAACAGTCCTGTAACCCCAGATAATGACCCTCAGCTAGACCTAGCTGATTAAGGCTTCTCCATTATGCCATTATCTTTAATTTTACTTTAATTTATAACATACTGTGTTATGTTATTTCTAAACATTTTTATGTAAAATAATTATAAAAGAACATAATTCTTTATAGAAATTGCAAAAATATTAACTTGTAGAGGTTATTTATGTACAGAAGGAACTCAGTCTAATTTAATTATATTATAATTTTACTTCAATTGAAGAACTTTTTTTTTCCAATTCCTTAATTTTTAGGGCTTCTAAAATAACGAACAGTGAGAATAATCAAGTGCCCTTTCAAAGTCAATAAATGCCAAACCTAGAGATTTTGGTATTCATTTGACTTGTCAATAATTTGTTTTATTACATATATATGATTAATGTACCGTAGTTTTTCTGAGTCCTGCTTGTTCTGGAGTTTAGCAAAAATCTAGTTTGTTTTGTATTCTGTTGATAATAATTTTTGTAACAATTTTGTATAGTGTGGAGAAGAGGCTGATGGGTGATAATTTTTAATATCTTCTCTGTCTCCCTTTTTAAAAACTATAAATAAGGATAGCATTATTCCAACTCTTTGGCATTTTCTTCTGTCTTAGGCAGGATAACGTAGTCATGAATGGTTCATCGCTTGTTTTCTGAACTATTATATCATATTCACCTGATGTCTTTCCATTATTTATGCCAGGTTCATTCATCGGATTAGTGAATTGGAATGGTAACTGGCTTTCTGATATATATATATATATATATATATATATCAGAGAGTTGTATACGAAGGAGTAGCATCAGGGAGTAGTTACAAGAGGAAGTCCGGTCCACAGGGTTCAGTACTGGGACCATTACCATTCAGTCTTTATGTCAATGATATTGTTACTTGGTGAAGTTATACTAGAAGAAGTGGAAGAAGCAAGGGATCTTGGAGTGAGTGTAAATAAAATTTAAAGTTCAGAGGGCATATTGCAAAGGTTGTGAAGGCATCTCAGAGAACTGCTGCAATATTAAAAAGGACATTGACCACAAGAGATAAAAGGGTGGATGGTCCCATTTTATAAAGCTTTGATCAGACCACATCTGGATTTTTGTACTCAGGTCTAGTCCCCCAGGATTTGAAGTGGATGATGTAACCTTGAAGAGAGCACAGAGATGGTTAACAAAAATGATATCAGGACTGTATAATGTTGATTATGAGAATAGACTGAAGGCATGTAGACTGCAGAGTTTGGTGGGTAGAAGACAAAGTGACAAATATCATTGAAGCATTTAACCTACTGAAGGATTATTATCATGATAGTGGAGAATTATATGGAGAGTGGTAGGAGCATGAAATGTATTGCCTGATGAAAGTGCAAACAGTGGATACTTTGTTTTGACTAACATTGACCTCTGACAATGAGTCTTGGGACTCCATGGAGATCAAGAAAATAATAATAACAATAATAATGATTTCTTCCTCTTCTATTTGAGGTATTAAGTTTTTGCTTTTATATTGGTTTAAGTTGTGGTAATTGTCATAATTTGGTATAGAATATAGTGACCAAATTATCCAAGGACCAATGCTGGACACATTCCACTGGTTGCATAACTTTTGTTTCCTGCTTTGCAGGTTTGCCTTCCCTCCAGGCGTATATTCTAAAATTGCCGTATTTCTTCTTATCCCAGCAGAAACATAATCATACCTTTTCGATAAAATATTCTGCTTTCATTCTTGTTATTATTACCGATTAATAATATTGTTACTGCTAAACTATCAAAAAACTTATTTATTTTATCCTTTCTTTTAGTGTTACACGGTGATCAGCATTCATTTTAGAAATTATGGATTTTACAATTTATAACACAATTGTAAAATCCATTATTTATTTTATGTTATACAATGAATAGATATTTGTTAAAAGCAACTTTCATTTAAATTCTTAATAATATATGTAAAAGTAAATGTCACACAAAACATATTTATCTTATACAATGAATATCTATTAAAACTCTCCAAATGAACAATTTAAACATATTTTTCAGAAGAATGAATTATTTTCAATAATTCATCATCTTCTGATATTTCACCCATAAAATCTTCACAGAAATTAACCATATTATATTTCATAATAAGAATGGCCTTTGTCTCAAGTTTTAATTGTGTTTTCTCTGCAGTCCATAATTTATTCACAACTGAAAATACTCTTTCTGTAACAGCATTTGTCCCAGGTAAGCAAAGAGCAAATTCCACTGTTTTTTTATATTACTATAAGGCACTTTTTGTTTCTCAAAAAACTAAATATCTCAACTTATCCATCTCCTGTAGGAGTTTTTTCTCCTTCCATTCTTAAAAAAAAAAAAAAAAATCAGCTAACGCCTTTTTATTCCTGTATACGGGAGTAGGCGAGGCCATTTAGCCCTATCTAACTTTTGGAGACTGAATGGGCAGTTCAATCTCCACTGGTACCAATCAGAGATAGATGGCCCAAGGCTATCACTAATTAAGCGGTACACAGTGAAGAGAGACGGCTCAAATGTGCCGCCATCTCGTGGTCCCTAACCCTAACACAATATATTTAATGTCTGAAAATAATGTGGGTTCTACCGTCGATTTTCTTGAGTTTACAGGACGAAAAACCCGAGTTTCCGGGAGGAAAAACCCGCTTGCCCGTGCCAGAGATCGACTAACTCGGGAACCAGTCGAAAAAAGGCTTAGAAAAATTTCCTCTAGTTGTTGACTAGACTCGAAACCAAGTCTTCCTTCGTGCGGCCAAGCGCCGTAGTGTGTAAACGCCACATCCACTGAGCTACACAGGCTCTCTAACCTTCTCTCGCTAACCTTCCATTCTTCAAGTTTTGAATCAATTATATACTTCTTTAAACAAGAAACTTCACCAAAAAGGTTATTTTCATATATTCCATGATTTTTTCCAAAATTAGAATCTATATACTCCAATGATACCTCAAAATCATACCATGATATCCTATTTTTAAGGTTCACCCATTTAAATGTCTTAATTTCCAGGAACTGGATGACCACATGTCCAAATATTCCAAACAGTTACTGTAAAAAGTTTTAACATGAAAAATAAACAATTTTTTTTTATGCTTCCATCATCTTCTAAAATTCTTAAATCTCATCTTATGTATATAGAAAGCTGCATATAGAGCTTTCTTATGCTTATCAGAAGCTAAATACCTTGTGATATCTCGCTTTCCTCCAGAGGTTACAGAAAATTTTCCCAAACAGATTGTACATGAAACATATCCCTCCTGTTCATACTCCTTAATAAATGGATACTCTTTTTTCAAATGATCTGTCAGTTTGCAATCCCTTTGTTTTCATTTTACTGACATGGTTTAAACCTGATTATTTAAAAAAAAAAATATTTTAAAATAATTATAAACTTTCCAATTTTTAAACATATAAAAAAAAAAGGATATAACAAAGTATCACTTCTGTGAATACCTGAGATCTATGATATCAAAAACAACAATTGTAATACTATGTCTATAAGTGAAACTTTGATTTTAAAACATACAACAAAATATCATTCTTTAAATTACCATTACTATAACCATGGTCGATATATATCATTTCGTGGTTGCCTTTGCTCCAAATCGATTTTATATCGACATGAGTGAGGTACTGAAAGACCTCAAACTAATAATTACCTTTATTATTAAAAAAGGGAAAATACAATTTTTGCTGTCATGCATAATTGTTTATTTTATGAATGAAATTTAAAAGCAACAGATATCATTAAACTTTGTGTGATTTTCTTTCTTGACTACTTGTATAATAACTATAACACATTTTTTGAAGGTTAGTCAAGTGAGTTTTAATTTATCGTCCTACATGTTTCACCGATTTTTCATAATCAGGGAATACATTCACAAAGGCAACAATACTGTTTTCTTAAATACAAAAGATTATGAAGAAAAAATTAAAAATCTATTATCAGACACGTCTGTCTATAATGTTCTCAGTACAGATCCCATGCAAAAAAACCATAACGACACAAATGAACTATTACGTGGAATGACTAACTGGCCTATAGACTTAACAAGAAAGCTAAAATCCATGCACCCGTTGACTCCAAGATTGTATGGCATTCCTAAAATACATAAAGAAGGTACCATTACGTCCAATAGTTGATGGAATCTATTCTCCTACTTACCAACTGTCTAAATATCTAGCCAAGATTTTACAACAACACATTCACAACTCGTATACTTATATTAAAAACTCACAACATTTTATTGAAAAATTAAAAAACACCCCTATCTCTGAAGATGATATACTAGCAAGCCTTGACATCACATCTTTATTTACAAACATTCCAGTTGTGGAAGTTATCAACATCTTAGACAACTTGTTCCCAAGAAACATCATTACTTTGTTCAATCATTGTTTAACTTCGAACTATTTCGTTTGGCAAAAAACAGTCTACAAACAACTTGCCGGATTAGCCATGGGTAGCCCCCTCTCTCCTTCTTGTGTTGACTTATTCATGGAAGACCTAGAGGATAAAATCTTATCTCAAATTACCCCAAAACCAAAAACTTGGTACAGATATGTTGATGACATATTTATCATTTGGAATCACACAAAAGAAGAACTAATGGATTATCTCAACCAAATCAATAGTTTTCACCATACCATCAAATTCACATTAGAAATTGAAAAAGATGAAAAACTTCCATTCCTAGACATCCTAATAAAGAAACAAACCAATAACAGTATCAACCTGTCTGTGTATAGAAAACCTACGAATACTGGACGTTACCTCCATTTCAACTCGTCACATCATATATCCAAGAAACTTAGCATTATCCATATGCTTAAGAAAAGAGCTATACATTACACAACAGACCAAGATGACTTACAAAAAGAATTAACTACAATATCCAGAGAGCTATCCTTAAATGGTTATCCAAAAAGACTCTGCAACAAGATTCTCTTTTCAGATATACCACAAAGACAATGTGATGACACCCAATACATCAGTACTATAACTATTCCATTTGTCAGCAGCATTTTCAAAAAATTGACTATTCTTCAAAAAATTGACTAATCCAACTAATGTAAGCATCTTCGTACCTTCTAAAACCACACAATATTAGAGTAGCATTCAAGCCGGTCAATACTATTCGGAAATTGTTAAGATCACCGAAAGACCCTCATCCATTCTACAAGTACTCTGGAGTATATAATATACCTTGCTCCTGTGGTGTTAGTTACGTTGGTCAGACCTCTAGAAGCTTCGAAACGAGACAGAAGGAACACATAGGATATGTCAGAAACAACAGACAAGATATTTCAGCTTTTCTTGCCACTTCGCCTCTACCAAACCATCTCATTGAGTGGGATAAGAGTCGTATGCCTTATATAGAAGAGAATTACCATTCCAGAACCTTCAAGGAGGCTGCTATGGTTGCCCGTTCAACAGGAAACCTAAATAAGAATCAAGGTCTAATCCTACCGGGAAATTTGGAAAGCTTTAATCAGATCACTAAACATCAAAGAAATGAACTTTCACGCCAATTACATTATGTCTCGTAACAAATAAATCATGTTCCCAAGACACGTGCATTATCTCGCACAATACTAATTTTTGTATGAATTAGAACCGTCAGTTAAAAACCTAGTCTGTTACTTTCATATAGCTTACTGTATTACCTGAAGATGCCGATAGCAAAAATCGGTGAAACATGTAGGACGATAAATTAAAACTCACTTGACTAACCTTCAAAAAAAGTGTTATAATCATTAAACTTTGTTTTATGATAATAATAATGTTTATTTACAGGCATTAGCCCAATTACAATTTGTTACAGATAGTTGTGAATTGCACAGTAAAAATAGGTAATATTTTTACAAAACATAAAACGTTAGTATTACATAAATTTAGATTACATTGATTAAGGATGATAATTTTGTCGAACTTTAAAATAAAAGTTTGGCATATAATCAAAAAATAATTTTACATGAAAAAGTTCCTCAGAATAAACAACTAATGTAAGTATCTTCGTAGTTTACTCTTTCTCTTAAGGTGAATAAAATATTTTAAATGCTCTACATTTTGCTGTACACATACTACTGCTGTACAGGACCGGTAAATGCTATACAATACAGCATAATGCTGTGCATCTGGTCACATAAGTATAGAAGGAGTCTATTCTTCTTATGATCTGTTCTTTATCCTTAATTAGTACTCCATTCTCATATTTAAGGGATATTAACTTATTCTCTCCCATGGACAACTCTCTTTTCATTCAGTTTAGATTCATATTGCTTTTTATCATAATTCTGAGTTTTATTGTTCTAAAATTTCTAATTTCTTGTCATTCTTTTCCTTATCGTTTTACATAGCTCGGAGAATTCTGTTCTACTTATCTTGTTTAGATCTCTTTTCATTTCTCTTCTCTTTCTGAGAAAGTTTAGGGTTTCTTCAGATAATTTTTTTCATCCTTCTTTTTGTTAATTCCACCAATCTATCTGGTATTATTTAGTTACTATTATATGCTGTTATTATTTGGTAGTTAAATTTATCTGTTTTCATTCATATCAATATTATGAAACTTTTCTTCTGTCTCTTGTAGGAAGAAACTCTTCCTCCCTCCCCCCAGATTTGGTAAATTAATAAGGAGACATTTAATAAGTTTGTCTCTTTCCCATCTTTTGTAGATAACAATTTTGATCTCATTAATCTCTGATCACTAACTGCATTCAAACTATTTATTATATTGAGTCTTAGACTCAATATAATATATTTTCTGTTGGTTAAAATATAATCTATTTATTACTCACCTCTCCATTTGCACTTCTCCACATCCATTTCCTTCTTCCTTTTTTTGAAGGACGAAATGGAAATGGAGAAGTCTATGCAGTAACTCCATGTAGTAATCCATATTTAACCTGATCACAGTCTTGTACATTGGAATCGTAACCTCTTTACCTCTATATGTCAGTGTCATCCTTATCATAATGTATAAAACATTTACTTCGTTCAATATAAAAATAAGAATTAAGCCCGTGAGTAAGAGGCATCTTTGTTCAAAGTTATATTTCAGTGCTCCCATAAAATAGAATTTGCAAATTAAAATTAAATTAATTTCAAGAAACTATTATTTCATGGCTATTTTTCCTTTCGTTTAGGAATGCCCCTTTTTTAATGTCATTGGCATTTTACTCAAGAATTCTTAGGGCATTATAGATATTTTAGAGACAAATATATGCAGAGTAATAGAAGAAGAAAATTCGCACATACCTTTTTTTGGATATTGTTGGTTGTCTTCTTTCTGCAATATGCATACTTCTGCTGTTAGGCTGTTAAAAGGGAGGGGGTTGGAAAAAGTGGGGGGGTTGAGGCAATGTGGGAGAATTAATTTGAAAAAATCCAGGTTTTTTTTTTTTATATAATATATACATATATTATTATTTTTAAGGGCACTTTTTTGGAGCAGGTGGAAGAGTGGGTTTTAGAAATGTTGCCGATTTTTGGTTTGTGGTGAATACTAGCTTATAGTCGGTATGTTTAAAAATGTATTTGTAGACTTCGTATGTGTTCTGGATGTATGGCAGCTTGATAACTTTTTATGATGTGAAGTTTGTTTTGGTTGTTGGGTTGTTTTGATGGGTTTTTGCTGTATTTCCAACAACCAAAACAAACTTCCCAACACAAAAAATTATCAAATTGCCATACATCCAGAACACATACAAAGCCTACATATACATTTTCAAACATACTGACTATAAGCTGATATTCACCACAAACCAAAAATTGGCAACACTTCTGAAACCCACTAAATCTCACACACACAAAAAAATATTAGAACACCACAACGTAGTCTAAAAATTTCCTTGCCAAAAAGACTGTGATATCAACTACACAGGTTCTACTATCAGGTCTTTATGGGCAAGACTACAAGAACACTTCCATTACTGTAACATCCCTATTCCAGAACATTTAAACACTAAAAAATGCAACATCAAAAAGAAAATAGAATACAAAGTACAGGGAAAACAGAAATAGCAGTTCACGCCCTTGAACAGAAACATATCCTGCAAATCGACAAGGCCGTGATAATAGACAGACAAGACAATGAAACAATGCTTAGAATATCAGAAATGATAGCCATAAAATGTGACGAAAACTCAATGTCCACTAACCCTACATAATCTCCGAGTGTTGGACGCTCCATAACATAAAAATTAGGTCACAAGTCCGACCAATAGGCAATAACACAAGCACTTCAAAGGCAGAAACACCAGGCCGACATGACATAGCCTACACTTCTCCATGAGTTCCGATGTGCAAATCAGCTTGCACCCCGTTAACCCCCTCCCCGGCCCCTTTTCCCATAAACCCTTCCCCTTCCTCAAAAAACAATTTCTATTTTCAGCCCCTCTTTCATCTCTTCCCCCCCTCCAAAAAAAAGCACCCTTAAAAATAATAATAATAATATATATATATATAATAATAATATTTTATAATAATATATATATATATATATATATATTATTATAAAAATAAATGGATTTTTTCAAATTAATTCTCCCACATTGCCTCAACCCCCCCCCCCACTTTTTCCAAAACCCCCTTCCCTTTTAACAGCCTAACAGCAGAAGTATGCAGATCACAAAAAGAAGACAACCAACAACATCCAAAAAAAAGTATGTGCGAATTTTCTTCCACAATTATTCTGCATATATTTGTCTCTAAAAATACATCTGTAATGCCATACGAATTCTTGAGTAAAAAGCCAATGACATTAAAAAAAGGAACCACTCCTAAATGAAAGCCAGGAAAAATCAACATAAAATAATAATTGTTTTTATTATTATTATTATTATTATTCGTGACACCTCCAAGGAGTCCAAAGACTCATCGTGGGAGGACACCACTATACAACTCTCCGTCTCCACTACTACATTGAACTTCTACCACCTACATCAACTCCATCTACTGCCCACAACCACCACCACTAACACAGCTAGTATTTTTGTCTGTAAATTGCGTGTGTTCTAAAGGGCCGATTTGTCTGTATGTGAGATGAAAAACCCAAGTTTCTGGGAGAAAAAAGCCTGCTACCTCCGTATGAGATCAACTAACTCACCTTCAATTGAAAAAGTCCATATAAAGATTCCTCCCATCATGACGAGAATCGAACTTAGACCTTTTCTAATCAAAGGGCGCAACGTACCGTCGTTCTTCCAATTGCACTACGGAGACGCTTAAATTTAAGAGGAGTAACATGGGAATTTTCCCAGAAATAATACCTATAATTTCAAGAAATGTTTATTTAATTAGTATATAAAGACAAGTATGTGTACATAAAAATAGCACATCTCAAAAGAAAGATTTTTTTTTCAGTTATCACAAAAAAATCATAACATAAAATAACCAATTATATATGAATAACAAAAACTATTAATCAGATATTCATTCCAAATTTAATATGTAAGAAAACAAGAATAAGAATCCATAACTCAATAGCAAAACCTATCTTAAGATATGGTTCAGAAGTCTGGACCATAACTCAAGCAGATAGAAAAAGACTGATTAAGTTCTGAAATGAGATTCATGTGCAAAACAGCTGGATATAATAGACTAGACTTCAAAAGAAATGGCAATATCTTAAAGTAACTTGAGGTGATATCTGTTTTAGACAACATCAATCTTTATAGAGTGAGAGGAGACAACATACAGAAAGAATGAGTGAAGTCAGATTCCCCAGGGAGATACAGAAATATTGACCTTAAGAGAGAAGGAATAGAGAACAGCCTTTGAAATGATGGGAAGAGACTGTAACAGAACAGGAATGAAACCTTGGAGATTCAGTGGCAAGCCTTGAAGAAAACACTGATTGATTCAGCCAGAGAGGCATGTGGTGAGGTTGTCTGCAAGGATAGAAAAATCAGAACTCCATGGTGGACACAGGAAGTTAAAGAGTCCCTTTGGGAGGTGGCGCTAGTGTCCTTGGTAAATGTGGCGGTCGAGTTAAGCTAGTCTAGAAAACGTGTTTTTAAAGTTAAATATAGTGTGGCTTTTTGTCACAAATTGTGCTAAAATTGTGCATCGGTTAGAAACAAGTGTCCTTCAGTGGTATTATTGTTTAGAACTGTGTTGTATATATTGTGTTTTCACTGCCGTTTGTTTCACTATATCAACGTGTAAAGATGGCGTCCAACAAGAAACGTACGTCAGCGGCGCGCAGGACTTCTACTACTACACGAAAGGCTGGCTCAGCGTTAGATTTTTCGCAATGGATGCGTTGCGGAAACTGCTACATGTATGCACCGAAAAATGTGAAGGATCTGTGGTCGGTCTGGCAAAATGAAAAGAAAGAAAATGTCGACGTATGTGAGAAGTGTCGGGATAGGCTGGAGCGTTTAGGAATGGAAGCTGACATCGGGACCGTAGCGGAAGAACTTCGGCGGGAGTTTATGAAAATGAAAAATGACCTTCATCTTCTTCATGAGGAAGTGGAAGTGATCGGTAAGGAGATACTGGAAGTTAAAGCTGAGTTTAATGTGTTAAACAGAGAAATTAGGACTATAGAGATTACTTTAGCTGAAGTAACTAGAACAGGATTACATATGGGTGAGTCTTTGGTGAATGATTCAGTAATAAATAGTATGGGAGTGATTGGGAGTCAACATAATAAAACCACAAGTGGCCAAGAAGAAATGAGATGTAGTGAGAGTGGGGGGGTAAGTAATAGAGAGTTGAGTAATGAAGCTGGGAGAGTCATGCTGAATAGTGTAGAGAATGAGTCCATGAGTGTGAACTTGAATGAAGTTAATAGTGGTAAAATATATGGTGATTCTATGATTAAGGGTATGGAGAGTGGTATGCATGAGGAGTGCTTGGCTGATGGTACAATAGAAAGAGTGGCTTTAGCAATAAAGAGAGGGCATGAAACAGACAAGATGATAGTTATGGTGGGTACGAATGACCTGAGAGGTAGTATAAATCGGGTAGGAAAAGATTTAAGAACATTATTAGATATTGTGAAGAGGAAAAGTGTCAATGGGAGAATAGTGTGTGTGCTGCCTCGTTTTGACAATTACGAGTTAAGTAGACGAGCAATGATAATGAATGATATGATTGCAAGAATGTGCAGAAAAAGAGGTCTGGAGTTTGTTGATGTTTGGAGTGTGTTTGAAGGAAAAAGGCAGTTGTATGCTAGAGATGGACTGCATCTTAACATGGAAGGACATAAGAGATTGAAGAAGTTATTGTTTTCTGAACAGGTTGAAGTTATTGGGCAGGGAAACTAATATTGAAAAGGTTGAGTGTAAGAGAGAGAAACTTTAGCACTGATTGTGTATTTATTGATCCTTACAGGCAGAATAAATTGCAGAAGAGAGGGGGAAAAAATCGGCATAGGACTACGGTAGTTAGTGACTTATATATCAGTTCTAAAGCCGGTACAAGATCTAGAGGGAATCTGCAATTTTTGTATACCAATGCTAGAAGCATTAGAAATAAGAGAGAAGAATTTTTGGCATTAGTCAGTGAAATCTCACCAAAAGTTGTAGGCATTAGTGAAACTTGGCTGTCAGCAGAAGATGTGGTCACTGGAATTGAATGTGATGGGTACAGTATTTTCAGGGAGGATAGAGAAGATAGAACAGGAGGAGGAGTACTGTTGATGATAGCTGATGTGTTGCAGCCAAAGAAAGTAGTATATCATGATGATAGACATGTGAATGAGAGTTCATTTGAGGCAGTCTGGTGCGAAATAGTGACCAACGCAACCAAATATACAGTTGGATGCTGCTATAGGCCAGGGAGTACAGGGGGAGATATTGAATTCATGCATCAGCAACTTAGTGCAATGAGTGAAGGCTTAGTGATTATTATGGGGGATTTTAATTATGGTGATATCAATTGGAAGGAGGAAATATCACGTAGCAAAAAGGAAATGGAGTTCATACATCTGCTACGAGATAATTACTTGAAACAGCACGTAACTGAAGGGACACGTGGTGTGAGAGTGTTGGACCTGGTTATTGGTTCAGAGGTTATATGCATAAGTAAGGTGACCTCGTTACCTCCAGTTGGTGAAAGCGATCATGTGGTATTGACTTGGGAGGTTGCAAAATCTGTGGATTTTTCTATTAAAAAGGGGTATGTACGGAACTACAGGTTAGGCAATTATAACAAGCTTCGGAGTGAGCTTGCAGCCATCCCATGGCAGAACATATTGCAAGGGAAAGATGTTAGCAGTGCTTGGGATAAAATCAGCGGGTATCTGAGGAAAGCAATATCAGATTGTGTCCCCATGGTCAGGAGGTCAAACAAGGCAGGCATTAGATGGATGAGCAGTAGTATCAAGCTTGAACTACAAAAAAAGAAAATGTTATGGAGAACTTACAAGGAGAAGGGTGATCAGGACACCCATGAGCAGTACAAGGCTCAAGCTAGGAAGGTTACCAGCATAGTAAGAAAAGCTAAATCAGATTATGAGAAGACCTTAGCCAAAGAGATCAAGGGTAATCCCAAAGAGTTCTTCCGCTATGTGGCAAGTAAGAGGAAGAATGACTTCGGAAGGATAACCTTAGTGGGTGCTGATGGTATTGAGGTGACAAAATCAGATGTAATAGTCGAGTTACTGAGTGATCACTTCTCAAAAGAGTATCACCCAAGTGAGGATATCTCTATACCTATAGCAATACCTAATGTGAGAATTGAAGCTAAAGAATCAGAGGTATTAAATATATTGCGGAACTTAAATGCAAACACTGCGGTAGGCTTAGATGGAATATCAGCTCGGGTGTTGCGTGAATGTGCAAATGAATTGTCAACCCCTCTTACCTGGATATTTAATTTAAGTTTGAACTCTGGTATGGTCCCTAGGGAGTGGAAGTTAGGCAAAGTGGTTCCTTTGCATAAGGGTGGCTCTAAAACTGCAGTATTGAATTACAGACCAATCACCATCTCAGGAGTAGTGGTAAAAGTATTGGAAAAGTTGGTTAAAGACAAAATTCAAGAATGGGTGGATCAGGATATGATACTCTATAGAGGCCAACATGGTTTTGTTAAAGGTAGATCCTGCCTTAGCAATCTATTAACTATCCATAACAGAATAACATCAGAGTTGGACAAAGGAACTGGCTACACAGTGGTACTTCTGGATTTTGCTAAGGCTTTTGACAGGATACCCCATAGAACACTGTTACGCAAATTGGAGCAGATGGGAATGGATATTAAATTGGTGATATGGATAAGAGAATGGCTCAGGGAGAGATACCATAAGGTGGTGTATGGAGGAGCCGAGTCCAGAATGAGGCAGGTGACCAGTGGTTTGCCTCAGGGCTCTGTGCTTGGGCCAATGTTGTTTAATTTGTATATAAATGATATAGGAAACGGCTTAAAGGGAGATATTCAGTTGTTTGCTGATGATGCAAAGTTGTGTAGTGCAATAAAAAATCAAGCTGATGTTGAAAGTTTGCAGGAGGATTTAAATAAGCTGGTAAAATGGGCAAAAGAAAATGGATGTCAGTTCAATGTGGAAAAGTGTAAAGTCTTGCATTTTGGGATTAAAAGATTACCAGCTGTGTACTACATAGATGGAAAGGTACTCCAAGAGATTGATGAGGCTAGGGACTTAGGGGTATTGGTAGATAAGGAGATGAAGTTCAGAGGACACATTGCTAAGGTGTCCAAGATTGCACATAGGATTACTTGGTTGTTGAGGAACACACTGACATCCAGAGATAAAGAGGTTATTATTCCCTTTTATAAAGCATTGATACTTCCACATTTGGATTACTGTGCTCAGGTCTGGTCACCTGGATTCCTTGGAGATGAGGAGGCTGTGGAGAGGGTTCAGAGAAGAGTGACCAAGTTGGTGAGTGATATAAAAAATGCTCCCTACATTGAAAGATTGAGAGCTTGTGGATTGCAGAGATTGGTTGATAGGCGAAGAAGAGGGGATATGATAGAAACATTCAAATTACTAAAAGGTTTTTATAGGATTGATGCAGGGGAAATGTTTCAGCTGTGTGATAGTGATGGAAGAACAAGAGGTCATCTCTGGAAATTAAAGAAGAGTGTGGTTAACAAAGGTGTCAGAACAAGGTTTTTTGCCTGGAGGGTGGTGAATGAGTGGAATTCATTGCCTGACTTTGTTGTGAGCTCTTCATCTGTAAATGAATTCAAGAAGAGATATGACAGATATTGTTTTGCTAGTTTGGGTCTCCCGCGATGAGTCTACTGACTCCATGGAGATACCCGTAATAATAATAATAATAATAATAATAATAAAAAAGAGGCAGTGAAGGAAAAGAAGAAAGCATATCAAAAGTTCCTGGCAAATAAGTCAGCTTGTGCTCTGAGAGAATATAGAGACAAATGTAAAAAAGCTAAACACTGTGTAAAACTAGCTCAACAAAAGTCATGGGAGGACTTTGGCAAGAACATAGAAAATAAATATCAAGAAGGTGGAAAAATATTCTGGAGGTTGTTGAAAAAGCTTAGAAATGGAGGAAAGAGTGCAGTAAAAGGAATTATTATTATTATTACGGGCGACTCCAAGGAGTTCTTAGACTCATCGAGGGAGGCCCTAAACATCATGTCCATCACAACTATTCGACATTCACACAGTATCTATCATACTTTGCCTTGAACTCATTCACTAGCACCCACAACACCCAGCACTCATAGCACCCACAACAGACTCTGGCAGCTTATTCCACTCATTCACCACTCTAAAAGTAAAAAACCCAGCTTTAACTCCCTTACTAACCACACTCTTGCCCAGCTTCCATGGACATCCCCTAGTCGTCTAGTCCTCCCACCACCAGTCCTGTTCTCAAAAATATCCTCTGAATTAATCCTATAGAAGCCCTTCAGCAATTTGAATGTCTCAATCATATCTCCCCTTTTCCGCCTATCAACCAGTTTCTGCAACCCACAAATCTTCAACCTGTTTTCATAAGATTCATTCCATAGACCTGCTATCATCTTGGTCATTTGCCTCTGGATTCTCTCAACTTCCTCCCCATCAAGAAGAAACCTAGGTGACAAGATCTGGGCACAGTAATCAAGATAGGGTCTTATCAAGGCTCGATACGGAGGAACAATAACTTATTTGTCTCTGCTCATCAAAGTATTCTTCAGTAACCAAGTGATTTGATGAGCTGATTTAGCCGCTTTTGCTATGTGACCCTACCTCTACCTCACACCATACTGCCTGAAATCCACTGTTACTATTTGTCCCTTGCATCCACATCTTCAATGAGTATAATTTCTATGCTATCTTCATTCTGCCCTTTTCCTTCCTTTCTTCACAAAAACCATCATACCCCTCTATCTCTATTCCTATCAAAATGTCATCCCTGTCCCACCATTTCTCATTTATGCCAACATTTTTTTTTTTTAATCTATGAGTTCTATCAATGTAATGGTCTAATTCCCCTTATTTCTGATATATCTAACAAACAGTTCATTTCTGGTTGTATAATAAGGTCCACTGACACCACTTCTCAGATGTGACTCCTCCAAAGCCTCTGCCAGGCTATTCTTCTCTGTTATTGCCAAGCACACTTACCCATCCCTTTCAATGCGCACGCACACATATATATATATATATCCCAGGCAATCTCAATTCTTTCTTGTCTGCTCACATATTTTCTTCTGCATCCAGCATCCACACTTCTCATGCAGTGTCTCTCTGCCGACAGAGAAAGAGTGGATCCCACTGTTTCCCTGTCCTGCATTCCATTCCATTCATTTTCCAAAGTCTTCAATCTCTTCTACCTAGTTTTCTTTTTTTCCATATGACCTCTTCTTCAGATTTTCTGTTCATTGCATTTGTTACTCTCCAGTCCAGCAACAACTTTACATAAGAGTCACATCAAAACCTTTTAAATATATGAAACTTTATATATGAAAATTTTAAAGATAGTTAAAATTCAAGAATATAGCTAACTAGAAATAAAAATATTAATTTTTATTCCATACCATGATAATATAGTTATAACATTGGAGATTGTTTCAGGAGCATATGATGAAAAATAAACTGGTAACTTAGATAACGTAATGGTTGATTGACAATTATCACATTGTAGTATATTGAGAGCAGAGTCAAAGAGATTAAGGATAATCATTCTTTGGTCATTTTCTGTTCGTTTTGTGTGTTAATGATATTGATGTGGAAAGGAATTATCCGGGTTTTTTTTCTGATGATATACTAAGTTGGAGAATGATGAATGATTCTGATAATAGATGTCACTTTTAACTGTTGTTAAATGTAAAGCTGCACATTTTGTTTTGAATAAATTCCAGAAGACATACTATATTCATTGGATTTTGCTCCAAGAAACTGAGACTTGAAATCTTAGGGTAATAGTGGATAGAGAACTGAAGTTCAGGGGGGCCGAGAAGAATATTAACACAGAAGAAGATTTTGTTGTGACTAGATATAGCTGCATCTGGACTCTGATCCTCCAATCTAGTTTCTAGAATTTGGGGAGGGTATGAAAAGGTGGAGAGGGTAGTACAAATGGAAGTAAAACAAAAAGATCTTAAGATTTTGGATGTTGAATATAAGAGCATACTCTGTTGTGGATAGGCAGAACAGTGATATGATAGGGACATATAAACTGGTAAAATGATTTTAAAGGTAGGATATAGGTGAAAGCTTTCATTATATTGTAGGATGAAAGAGGCCACCACACGAAATTCCAATTTTCAGCTTGGCAATGAACGTGTTAATCCTTTATCCAAGTGTAAGCAAACATAGTTTGCTCCTGAAGTATTTTCAGGACTGGGGCAACTTGTATAAAGAAGTTAAGACTTCACATCACTTGAATTAGTATCCCATAATGCAAAGCACATCTCTTTGTGGACATGTAAAATACTATGCATTATGGGAAGGGTCACTACCCAAACCAGTTTTGACCTTTATTGAGGTGAAAAAGTTAAGGATTGCTCATCACAGGCCAAGAGTAGTTAGTATAGGGGTGCAAGAGAGCCTGATAGTATTACGAGAAAAAAAGACAGATAGATAGCATGAGAGAGAGAAAGCCTCAGCTCTTTTATATCATCATATAGCCAAAGTGGTAGCAGTTTTCTTTTTTCACCAATCTCATATAGATGAACAACCAAAAAAACCAATTGAAACTGATATCCAGGTGGTTAGCCCCATCTGGGTTAACTGCCTTGAGTTGCCTTCTCTGCCTGGGATTGCTCTCCAGTCATCCCTGCAATTGACTATAAGACTACATTAAATTAAGAGGATGGAACTATTTAAAGAACCTCTCATAGCAAGAATAGACAGAATTTTATCCCCCCCCCTGGCAAATATTGCATAATGTCTACACCATCTAGTGATAAATTTGATATCTCCTAGAACAGCGCTTCCCAAACTGTGGGCTGCGGCCCCCTTGGGGACCATAGGTTTTGTTGAGGGGGGCCATGAAATAATGAAAAGAAATTGAAAATGTTTTAAGACTAAGTAGATTTTTTTATCTTAAAAGAAACGTATTTAATTTTTATTATTTATTATTTCTTTTTTGTTATTTTTTATATTTTAATAGGAAAAAAATCGCACAAATTTTGCTTCCTGCGTATTTCAGCGCTTAATGAATATTAGTAAATATATGCTTATTCATATAAGTTTCATTTCAAAGCAGAAATCTAAGAATTGCAGTTTCAAATATTTCACCTGATATTGACTTTTCGTGTAGCAGTATTGAAACATCCATCACATTAAATTGTTATTAAACTTCTTTTATGTTTTTAATTCTTTTTTTATTACTTATCGTTTTACGTTTCATGTGCTTGTACTGCAAATATACAATAACAATGTATCTATCTATATAAAAATATGAGATAATGTGCCATGTCAAATTTGTATGTAAGATGCTAAAAATGTAATATTTGCTGTGTATGTTTTGTATTGAATATAAATACAATAAATATTATAATATTTCTTGTATTTACATATTATAATATGTCTATATTATGATTTTTTTTACAGGGGGGGGCCGTGAAATATTTTAATTTTTCCAAAAGGGGGGGGGCCTGACATCCAGAAGTTTGGGAAGCACTGTCCTAGAATGCTTCTTTCTAAATACAAAAAAACGTCTGACTGAACAATAAAATTTCACAATATACTATTATAAAGCTTTTGGATGTCATATTGCTGGTTTTCAAATCCATGTTTTTTCCTAACCTTCCATAAATGGTATTTTAATTCATTAATTATAAAAATCAAAATTCTCTTCCCATTGCTGATAGGTGGTGGGTATTGTAAAAAAATAACCTGTTCTGTTGTAAATAGTGGCATACCCAACACATTACATAATCTGTTCCAAATACAAAGAGCAAGAGGGCAGCTGTAGAATGCATGTTCTACTGTTTCCAATAGCTAACAGATGTCACAGATTGGATCTCCGATGTTAAAGTACCTCCATTTGATGTCATTGACTGGAAGGTGACCATATGCAATTCTCCAAGGAAGATCCTTTCTTTAAGGGTACCCATTGAACTTCATCAAGCTATGAAACAAAATATTGTTGTCAGTACCCCACTGTGGAACTTCACGGCGAAAGAAATTTAAGATTTCTTTATACCAAATTTTACTTTTTTTACTTTTTTAACCAGTTAATGATTATAAAGGTCCAAAAGCTGAGATTGCTCCTGAATAATCATTAGCTCCAAACAGGGGAAGATAAAAACCCAAGTAGTACCAGAGAAGGTCTGCAGATGTGTGATTAGTTTGCAATATTTTATGGATTTTTGAAGCTGTATTGCTTAAATAGCAGAATTTTAAGACTGGAAGTCCTAATCTTCCATGCTTCATTGATAGTTGAAGAAATTCCTTTTTAACTTCTTGGTATCGGCTAGACCAAAAAAATGCACAGGTGTAATATATAATTGCTTTTCTTCAGCTTCTGTGATGTCTGTAATATTTATTATGTACAACTGAGAAGGAAAGATTATGGTTTTGAGTACTATAGCTTTAGAAGAAAAGGAGAGCAGCCCTATTTTCCAAGTCTTCTAACGTTTCCAAGTTCTTGTGTATATATAAGTTCTTGGACTGGTAATATTGGGTAAGTGGAGAAGGGAATTCTTAGTATAATGAGGGGTTCTCTCTCTTAGGGGTTATTCCAAAAGGAATGCCTCCAAGATCCCACTTTCTATAACTTTTAATTTTCTCTCGTCTGCATTAATAATTAATCTGCTGCTTTTGCTGAATTTTTCCAAAATACCAAAAAATATATATATGGAATCATTATCCTTCATAGTTCCGACTACATCATCAGCATATGCCAATAATGACCTTATTTTTCTTTTTAGTTGAAGGAACTGTTGTTACTCACACAGCATGTGTATTGTTGACATGTTGTAAGAAAGGTTCAAGAACCAATGCAAAGAGCAGTGAATGGAGAGGGCAACCTTGCTCGACTCTTTTTTTAATTTTTACTGGGTCTGACAGGAACCCATTAACTAGGAGGCAGGTAGTTGAACTGGCATAGGCTCATTTGATAATGGATAGCAGGTTTTTACCTACATCAATTTGTTGGAGGATGTGGAATAGAAAGGGATGCCAGACATTATCAAATGCTTGAGTAAGGTTCTACTGATAACACTGCCATCAACTGCTTTTTCATATTAACTAAGTGGATTCGATCACATAACAGAAATAGATTAAATTCTACTGCTCTATCTGGTACTTCATATACCTGTGTGCTTTTAATTATGTATCTCATTCCCACTTTGAGCCTGTTATTGATAATGCAGAAAAATATCTTGTGGTCAGTATTAGATAGAGAAATAGGTCTCGAGCTGCTGATTAAGGTGTGATCTCTATTAGGTTTAAGAATGAGGACAGTATGGCTTGCTACAAATTCACTTGGTATGTGTCCTTATGAGAAAAAGGAAATAAACAATGTAACTAGAATGGGAAGAATAAAATCCCAGGCATTGCAATAAAGTTCTGTCCCTAGACTATCAGGTCCTGGGGATTTTCTTGTCTGACATTCTTTATAGGCTGTGGTAACTTCAGATGCTGTAATGGGTCTGTCAAGCCCATCTTGAATATGAACAGGAAAGCCATTAATGTTCCAAGAGTTATAATTTCCAACAGTACTATTGTCTTCAAACAGATTTTTGTAGTGTTTTTGAAAGGAGTCAAGGATGTCTTGAGTGGTATATATGTCTTCTCCATCAATGCAGATTTGAGTACTAGTCCTTTCTTGGCGAATTTAGTGAATTGTCTATTGAAGAATGCAGCCGAAGGGCTATCTGCTAAGTGCTGCTGTATTCTTATCTGAAAATTTCTTTCTTCTACTTGTTTTTGCCTTTCCAGTTCTATCTCTATGTTAATGTTTCTAATGATGTTGCTTCATTCTATACCACTGCATTGGTTATTACAAACCAGCTTTTCTCTTTATACAGATCTTTCAACTTTTTCCTTTTGAGGAAAGCCTGTTCCTTTTTCCCATTCCATCATATTCTATTTTACTGCTTGTTTGAATTTTAACCACATATCCCAATTCCAGGTAACATATCCCAATTCAAACAGAGGGTTTGGAATTTAGTTTAAAAGATCAACAGAAAATTTGGTGGAAGTCTCCATGGTTCCAGAAGAGATCTCTACTTTTTCCATGCAGTGGAACTTAAGTAGAACTGGATTATGATCTAACGTGTTGATGTCAAGATGTTTTATCTGAATTATCCTATTTATAAGGGAAGAAGAGATATAAATTCGATCAATACGAGTACCAATACTTTGATTCATGTATGTGTATGCCTGGAGATTAGGATTGCAAATCCTCCTTATGTCTACTAGTTGAACATTGTCAAGACATGTTAACTGTGCATATCCCACTTTTCCACTCCTGGGGTGTCCTATTTTGTCTAAGGGGTTTTCAATACAACTCCGGTCTCCAACTGCTATGATGTAGTGGGCACCATATAAATATGGCTCCAGTTCCTGGAAAAATTTTTTGTCTAACTGTTCCATTGGATGGATGGAACCAGAACATATGGAGGTAGCAGGGTTTTTCCCTCCCGGAAACTCAGGTTTTTCATCCCGCATACAGACAAATCGGCCCTTCAGAACACACGCAATTTACAAACAAAAAATACTTGTTGTGGTGGATGGCGCTGATGTAGTTGATTGGTAGTAGAGGTTTGGTAGTGGTGGAGACGGAGAGTTGTACAGTGGGTGTCCTCCTGTGATGAATCTTCGGACTCCTTGGAGGTGTCACAAATAATAATAATAATAATTGTCAAGATTCTCCATTCTGCATCCCTTTGGATATTACAGAATGACCCAAGAAGGGGGCAAGAATAAGGGGGCATACTCCTACTCCAGCCCTGTTAAATCTTCCAAAACTCCAATAAGAAATAAGTGGATATATATATATCTGTTAGACTTTTTATATCTTTATATCTACAGAAGTATGTTTCTTGGAGAAACAAAAACCTGATATTATGGCATAGCATAAGTTTCTATATAGTTTCTTGTTTAATTAGCCTATGGAATCCTCGTACATTTAATGACACAATGCAGAAAGAAGATGCTATGATTATTGAAGTGTTACTGGTAAGTCTTTAACTTCTAAATTTTGGGTGAACCCGATGAGGTCTTCAATCTGTGAAGAAGCAATTGTGTAACCTGCTTCTTGTAAACTGTTTTCCAGTTTTTTACTGTTGCTTTCCATTACTTCAATTTCATGGCTATCATTTTTGATTTGCAAGCTAGTTATTCTCTTTTCATGTAGATGATAACTGTACTGAGAAATCTTTGAATCAGTAAACTTTATTATATTTTCTTTAATTGCTTCTCTTGCTTTCTCTTTATTAGCATGATTTGATTCTTCATAATCCATAAACTCTTCTGTGCCTGAAGAGTTTTCATTTAATGATCCACAGTCTTCTCCATCTTTACATTTTTTATTACTTCTTTTTCTTTTAGTGTAGTTCTTTTTTTTTAATTTTTTTTTTGTTTATCTTCATTTTTTTATTAATTCGTCTTTCCTTTTTGATGATCTTGTGTGCATATTAAGTTCTTTCAGTTGTCTTACTTGCTTTTCTGTTTCTTCTCCAGTTTCTCCTTTAGAACAGTTGAATATTTTTGCATTTCATTGCATACTTGTTATTTTGCATACTTGTTATGTTATTTTAGGTTTATTATTGGTAATTTCAACTGATGTTCCATCATTTGACTGGAAAAGTTGTTCCTGCAGATCTGGAATTTTGGGGCTAATTTCTAACTGATTTGGTCGCGCACTTTTTTGTAATTTTACCAAGCGTAGGTTGCTTAAAAGTGCCGTCTTTACTAGACTGAATTGGAAGATCCGGGAATATGGTGCATATATTCCCATATATGATATATATGGTGTTCTAATTGGCTCTACAGGAGCTCCCACTCTTTCTGCAAAAGTTCTAAAAGGACAGGTGTTAACGTGGTGTTCAGAACTTTCACATTTCTGACAGGGTTTGAGGCACTGATTAGCGATATGTCCGATCTCCATGAAGTTGAAATATTTAGATTTGGGACACTTACCACCTAAGTGACCATATGAACCACAACGCAGGCATTGATGTACTCTGGGATAGTTTACCATAACTCGGGTTGTACCGATGTTGACAAAATTTGGTACGGGTGTCTTCATATCCATTGTGAAGGTGACATCACCAGAAACCCAATTTGTATCTGCACTTGACAAACCCTTTCGTATATTACTATTCTTATCCCATTTCGAAAATGTCTGTATAAGAATTTCATTACTATTATATTCTATATATTGCATTGGAAATCTTTCTATTTTTACTGTTTTACCTGGCTCCTGACCATTACAGGAATAACTATGTTGCCTTTGAAAGTAAAACTCTGTAATAGTTTGTCCCTTGTTTCCACATCTTTAACTACAATTAAATATTTCCCTCTGTTGTAAGGGGTGAAAGAATAAATCTTGTTTGCACCGACTATCACTTTTAAAACCTTAGTTACCCGTCTCGCTTCATTACATCCAGGAATTTCAATTTCTTGACTTCACGCCCTTGGAGGAATTGGTACCATTATCTCAAGTGGGAAAATTACTATAACCTCTGCATTTAATTGGAAGAAAAAACTTTCAGTCATAAGACTGAGAATAAAATAATCCTGTCATACAGAAATAATTCTACACCACCAGCAAATGTTTGTTTGAGGTACTATAAATGGTGGTCATGATGCCACTAAAAGTAATCCTGGAATGCAGATACTAACTGCACTACCAGCAGTCCTAATATTTATTAACAGAAACCAGTGCTAGTGGAGACAAAACCACCACTAGTACCAGTAAAATAAATTAAAGTGAAAAACAAATGCAAGAAACCTAAGTACTTATCTTGCCGAAAACCGAGATCTCATCAGTGGGAGCCAGACCCACAGGCAGGGTGACCACTCAACAAAAATATTTAGCACCAACTTATGCAGGAAAAAAGGTACTAGATCTAAAAAAAAAAGTATTAAATTTTTATTTGCTTTCGTTCCAGTCACTCTATTTAGGGCATTTTACGGTATTACTACCTTATTATCATAGATGAACTCTATGTAAAACCGCTAAATTAACACGTGTATTACAAATATGAAAAAAAAGTCAAACTTGCCTCACTGTAGTCATCTATGAGTCCAAAGAGCTGCAGTTGTCAATCATCATAACAGAAGTCCCAATTGGTACAGCTACTCTAGCACTTAACGTGTATTAATTTAACATATAATTTTTGTCTCATTTTAATGTTGAAAATAATGTAACATTAAATTTTCAGTTATTTAATATGCTATTTACATATGTACAGGGGTTTCCACTCACAAGAAAAACACTGGAAGTATTTATTCATTATTTTTAACAGAACCTAAATTAACTCTTCAGAAATAGTAAAATCTGTAGCTGATAAATGTTTCAATTTTTCTTTTGTCAAAAGGAGTCCATTCATCAAGGTAGTTTGTAGTTGATTTCTAATTTTATTCTTATTTATTTTTGTGCTGAAAATATTCTTTCAGTTGCTGCTGATGAATGAGGGAGGCACAGTACAGCTTTAACTAATGTTGTTAAATTAGGAAACATTTGTTCTCCTACACCATTTTTCATTTCAAAAACTATTCCAAAAAACCATGAATTCTTAGCCTTTTTTCAATGCTTTTAAAGTCTTCAAAGTTGTCATTCTTTATATACATTTTCTATGTCTAAAAACTCACCATTGTCAGCTGTATTTCTCTTTTCAATGGGGTTCAAATTAGGCTGTGCATCAATAAAAAGTGGTTATTCATATTAAAATATTTAATTTTTCCACTTGTTTTCATTATTGTAATGATCTTATAATGCCAAGAAGTATTTGAATAGCAAAGAATATATTTTCATTGGCTAATACCATCCAGATTGCGTGGGTATGGGATCAGGGGGGAAGAGAAGGTTAGCGAACAGTGAAAAGGGAAGAAAAAAGTGGAAAAAAATAGGGAGGTGGGAGAAGAGAAAAATATTAAACTCATATGTCTAACTCTCATATTGTTATTTTAAATTATTATTATTATTCAGAAGAAAGAAAGTACTAGATCTGTTGGTGAACATTAAAAACTAGAACATTAAAAATTTATAAAAAGTACTAGTGGTGGTCACCCTGCCCAGAGGTGGTTTTAAGGTTGAAGTAATGCAGAAGTCATATTTTCATATACGAGTTGCCAAAAGGTGTCACACCTTATTATTAAATCACTCTGGATTAGAGAAGTTGTTGGAAGTTTTTTCACTTGGTTATACTATAAATTAAAGATACCAAGAAATTATATACTTGGCTTAATCCTTTATCCAAGTGTAAGCAAACAAAGTTTGCACCTGAAGTATTTTCAGATGCAGTTAACAGATTAAGCCAAGTATATAATTTCTTGGTATCTTTAATTTCTGATAAGAAGATAGGTTTTTCTCTTAGTGAGTGGAATGAGTTACTAGTAGAGGCACTGTGTGAACTAATTCAAGGAGCAGTACGAACTTAGTATGAGAGTTGAGTACATCATCTTGTGTAAGTCTGTAGATATTCTGAAAGTGCTTGGAAACATAATAATATTATTTTCCTTCCTAGCAGTATGCCAGTAATATTAAGAAATATTTCAATAAGCTAAGGATCATTTTATATTTCCATATCATCATAGTATACTTTCACATTCTTTGTAGGTGGTGCTCTCTGTGGACCTAGGAGATGGTTCTGGACCATTTCGTGCTATTAAGAGTTTCCAATCAAAATATGAAATGTGTGATGGACGGTGGCATACAATTACTGCTCAATATGCCCACAAGGCTGTTACTCTAAGAGTTGATATGTTTGATGTGGCATATGGCCTCAGTGAAAACATTCCTGCAAAACCTAAAACTGCTAGTTCTCTTTATATCGGAGGATTGCCAAGTAATTTTACATCAGTTTTGATTTTAAATTTAAAAAATAATTAATTTTTTACATTAAAAATATGTTTAATGAAAAAAAAAAGTCATGCTTTTTTATCTTGGAATGTGAAATACAAATTACTTTGATATGTGCTTAGTTGCTAATGTCAAATTTATCAATCCTACACCACACATAAGTATTTAATTCTTGTAGGTATAATATCCAACCACAAATGCAAAACCCCTTGACACTTCTGTGCATGGCAGAAAGCGAATTCATTCCAATAATAGGATAATCAATGTGTTTCATGGGATGAGTGTTTATATACATTAGAATTTTTTATAATTATTATATGTTGGAAAAATAGCTTTTCTTTTATGAAAATTCTAGTTTTTAAAGTGGTAACTATTATTAAAGTGGTAGCTAGTGATGAAAACATCAAGAAAAACTGCGGACGTGTTTTGAAGAGCTCCTGATTCAGATAAGTTTTTACTAGGAATAATTAGGTATATATGCGTAATTGTTTGAGTAAGAGCGGCTGTAAACGTTGTACGCTACCGGTATTATTAGTGTGGGTTTTTTTTTCCTTGTCTAAACTAAATTACGAAATCGTTATTATTAGACCTAGTAACCGGCAGAGAGAAAAAAAATGGCGGCGGCATTGTCATTCCATGATTTGAATGTAGATTTCAGTCGTTTCGTTAAGTGTGAGGTCTGTTATATGTATTCCTTCGATTACATAAATGATTTGTGGATGTTTAGTGCGGATGGAAGAAGGGTGTGTGCGAAGTGTGACCTGAACGAAGAACTAATGAATGCGAATATGAAATTGATGACAGAAAGTGCTAGTACCGATTGTATCGCGATTGCACGTTTGAAAGAAAAGGATGGTGAGCAAGAGAAGCGAAAAAATGTTAAAAAATCAGGAAAAAAGAAAAAGAGCGATTTGACAACCGTAACGGATGTTAAAAGGGACGAAAGTGAGGTGGAAAGAAACGAAATTGAGAGAACGAATGAAAGTAGAACTTGCGTAATGCAGAAATCGCAAGTAAAAAAAATCGAAAGAATAAATGATGGCGAAAGTTCGACGCATGTTGGACCGAAAGTACTGAAACAAAGAAAGATGAATGACAGTAAAAGTGAGAAGAATGATAGCGAAGGTTGGACGCATGTTAGTCCGAAAGTATGGAAACAAAGAAAGATAAATGAGAGTGAAAGTGAGAAGAATGATAGTGAAAGTTGGACGTATGTTGGACCGAAAGTACGGAAACAAAGAAGGATGAATGAGAGGGAATGTGAGAAGAGGGGGTCGAGAGTTAGAAAGTTAGAAAGATTTAATGATAGAGAGAATGTGTCGCGAGGTTCGGAAAGTGAATTAGATTGGATGAGGCAAGAAATGAAATGGATGCGGAATGAAATTAAGAGAATTCAGGTCAAAACTATTAAAATAAATCATGATGGCATGAAAGAGTTAACGAAAGATGAGCGAGTGGCGTTGTATGGCGACTCCATTATTAAAGGTGTGCTAGAGGATAAAATGCACAAGGTATGTTTTCCAGGCGGTAAAATAAGTAGAGTGATTGAGGCATTGGATATGAGGCGGGAGCGAGCAAAAGAGTTAATTGTATTAATTGGTACAAATGATTTGAGAGAGAACAAAGAGCATGTCAAAATGAATGTCAAGAGACTGCTTGGAAAGATAAAAGAGAATAGTGTGACAGGAAGGGTGGTCAGTGTGTTGCCTAGGTATGATTGTGGTGAAATGAGGCGGAGAGCAAGGATTATGAATGGTATTCTGGCTGAAATATGTGAGGAGATGGGAGTACAGTTTGTTAATGTGTGGAATGAGTTTGAGGGACGAAGTGAGCTGTATGGGAGCGATGGACTGCATTTGAGTGATTATGGTGTGAGTCGCTTGGAGAGACTGCTGCTGGAAGGTAGAGAAGTGAATAGAGAAAATGAATCAGATCGAGAGGGGAGTGATGTGGAAGAGCAGGAGAGTAAGACAGGAGAGATTGAAGAAGTGGAAATCAATGGAGAGGTGAGTGGTATGAGTATAGAAAATGAGAGAATGGGTGTGCAAGAGGAGCAGGGAAATAGGGAGGCCCAGGGTGGACAGGGATACACAGCGTGAGAAAGGTGGATGCTCCAAGAGGAGGTGAGAGCATGTGTAGGCAGGAAAGTAATGGGATGACCAGGGATCAAGAGGAAACAGATGTTGTTGCAAAGGGTTCTAAAATGAAGAAGCAGAAAGAGAAATGGCCCCAGTCCAGCATGGAGAGAGCACATCGAGTGAATGGTATCAGTGGAACTAGCTGTAGATCCAGAAATGAGTTGTTGTGTTTGTATACCAATGCTAGAAGCATAAGAAACAAGGCGGATGAAATGGTTGCACTAATTGTGTCTGTGTACCCAGAGATTGTTGGAATAAGTGAGACATGGTTAGATGAGGACGACATCCTGACAGGAATAGAGATGGAAAGGTATGATGTGTTTCGTGAGGATAGAAGGGATAAAAAGGGAGGGGGAGTGCTATTGATGATAGAGAAAGAGTTATGTCCATACAAGGTAGAGATGCAAGAGGGAAATAGGGCCAGTGGTTTTGAGGCAGTATGGTGTGAGATAGAGGTGAATAGAATCAAATACTTGGTGGGATGTTGTTATAGACCTGGTAATGTGGATGGTGGTGATAGTGAAATGTATATTCAAATAAGCCAAGCAAATAAGAAAAGGGTGATCATTATGGGTGATTTTAATTATGGCAATATAGACTGGAATGAAGAGATAGCGACTGAAGTAAAGAAAATGAGTTTCTTGAGTTTTTGAGGGATAACTACCTCAGACAGTATGTAACAGAGGGCACACGAGGATTAAGGGTCTTGGATTTGGTCATCTCATCGGAGGATGTAATTATAAATGAGGTGTCAAATCATCCACCAATTGGTGAAAGTGACCATGAGGTGATTACCTGGGTGGTTGCCAGCAGTGCAAGGACCCCTGTGAAAAAAGGGCATATGTGGAACTACAAGGGGAGTGATTATGAAGAGCTCAGGAGACAGCTTGCAGATGTAGCATGGAATGAGGAGTTAGCTGGAAAAGAGATCAATGCAGCTTGGGGGATTTTCAAAAACTATTTAGTAGATGCAATGTCTAAATGTATACCGCGGGTGAGAAGGTTAAATAAGGTAGGTGTGAGATGGATGAATAAAGAGATTAAGCATGCAATACAGAAAAAAAAGGCATTGTGGAGACAGCATAAGAGAAGTGGAAGTAACCAATTTCATGAGGTCTACAAAGACCAGGCAAGGAGGGTGACTTGGTTGGTGAGAGTAGCTAAAGAGAGGTATGAACAGCAGTTAGCTAATGAAGCCAAAAAGAATCCTAGGGAGTTCTTTCGATATGTAGCCAGCAAAAGAAAGAATGATTATGGAAGGATGACATTGATTGGAGGAAATGGTATAAAGACAGCTGTTGCAGAATGTGTTGTGGAGATACTTAATGAGCAATTCATAAAGATCTTTCAATCTTGTGAATGTGACTTCATGGAGAGATTAAGAGCAGTTGATGATGGGGAGGAGAGACTGACTGTAAGTGAGCAAGAGGTGTTTGGGGAGTTGAGTAAACTAGATGTAAATAAGGCTGTGGGACTTGATAATATATCACCACGTATTCTGAAGGAGTGTGCTAGAGAGTTGACACCTGCCTTGACATATTTTTTTAATACGAGTCTTGCACTTGGTCAAGTTCCTAAAGAGTGGAAGGAGGGCAAGATTGTGCCACTTCATAAAGGAGGTGATCGAACTCAAGCATCAAACTATAGGCCTATCTGTGTGTCAGGTGTTGTGGTTAAGTTGTTGGAGAAGCTTGTGAGAACTAGGATCCAGAGTTGGGTTGACAACAATGGTATAATCTTTGATGGACAGCATGGATTTGCTAAAGGGAGGTCATGTTTTAGTAATCTACTTACTTATTACAATAAAGTGACTGCTTCCTTGGACAGAGGAGAAGGATACACAGTAATATACTTGGATTTCGCAAAAGCTTTTGATAGAGTACCTCATGATAAGTTGACAGTCAAACTAGAGCAGATGGGGTTGGATATTAGATTAGTGCATTGGATTGGAGACTGGCTATCTGATAGGTATCAACAAGTTGTGTATGGGGGTGCAATATCCAGGAAAAGGAAAGTCACTAGTGGAGTGCCTCAGGGGTCTGTTTTAGGGCCATTACTATTTAACTTATATATTATTAATGATATTGGTGAAGATTTGGATGGAGATATTCAGTTGTTTGCAGATGATGCAAAGTTGGGACGAACCATAAAGAGTAGTGAAGATGTTGTGGCCTTGCAAGAAGACTTGAATAAATTGAGTGATTGGGCAAGCAAATGGGGATTGAGTTCAATGTTGCAAAATGTAAGGTTTTAAAATTTGGAAAACAAAGATGGGATGCAGAATTTATGCTTGGTGAGAATATATTGTTGGAAGTAGAGGAAATAAGAGATCTGGGGGTGATAGTGGATAAGGATCTAAAATTTAGGGGACACATCGCCAAAATTGTGAAGACAACACAAAGACTTCTGGGAATGATGCGGAGGACACTGACATGTAGAAGTAGGGAGATACTTGTTCCAATGTATAAGGCTTTGATTAGGCCACACATGGACTATTGTGCCCAGATTTGGTCACCGGGTTTTCAGAAGGATGAAGAGATGTTGGAAAGGGTCCAAAGGCGAATGACTAAGGTAGTTTCTGACCTCTGGAATGTCGAGTATGAGCAAAGATTGAAAAGATGTAATTTGCAGAGTCTAGTGGAGAGAAGGAAGAGGGGAGATATGATAGAGACCTACAAGTTGGTAAGGGATCAATGGTGGAGAAGTTCTACAGAGAATAGTGGGAGATCAGGGGAGAACCAGAGGTCATCCCTGGAAACTGTATAAGGAGGGTGTGAGTAAGGGAGTGAGAGGCAGGTTTTTTTCGTGCAGAGTTGTGAGTGATTGGAATGCCTTGCCTGAGAGCGTGGTGTCTGCAAGTAGTTTGAATGTGTTTAAGACACGGTATGATGAGATGTGTGTGTAAGATAAAAGGACCTCCTAGATGAGTCTTTGACTCCATGAGGTATTGTTTTAATAATAATAATATAACTATTTTGCTTGTGCAACATTTTTATGTAAAAGCAAAATTTTATGCAAAAGTACTTAATTTTGCATGTTGGTGATGAATTCGTATACACCTTATTCCTTTCTCCCCTTCAACATGAACTGACTGATTGTTCTTGGCAAAAATGCCAGCCAAGGAGTTCTTGCATTTGTGATCGGACAGTAGTCTGTTTTCTTTTACAGACTTACATATGATTACATAACTATTGGTGTACATAACTGTTGATTTCTAGCATTTTACTGAAAAATCAGCCAGGAAATGTTGATTTAATGCTCCCTGATTGGCATACTTGAAATTACATGCTTGTTTTCTATCCAAATGAGAGATATTAGAACATCATCTAAACTTTACTCAACTACTTCACTTTTTAGCAACATTCTGCTTCATCTGTGTGTACATTATAATAAATATTTCTATGATTAATGAACAGTGCCTTGGTGAATAATTTTTCAGCCTCCTAACATGTGCAACAATTCTCCATCCAATGCATCACTCCAATTAAGTTATCTAGTACATAAAGGTATTCTTTGTGAGTTAACAAACACTGTGAACTCATAAAAATTCTCTTCTGGAAGTATCATGCTGAGTAATTTAGAACTTCACTTTATTATTACTTTGGGAATATAATGCATTACAAAACTGATGTCTCAAATAAATTTAAGTGACTTACTCAAAAAAAAAATACATTCAATATGGTAGTAAATAAGCAGTTTAATCGATAAAATCATTTCATTCTATAGAGAAATATAATTTCATTTATTTTTTTATTATACTGAATCTTTCATTCACACTCATAGCATTCTCAACACACTTCAGCAATGCATTCCACCCATCCACTACTCTCTGTGTAAAAATCTCATTCTCCCCACTAACTCTACCTCTCCATGTGGAGCACCTTTATATAGTAGAAGGGAACTCCCCATGATGGTACTGGCCCTGTTAGTATATCAGTTTTATCTATTCTTGTCTTATTGTATTCTTCAATTTTCCTGAGACTTTTTTTTACTATCCTATCTTCCATACCACCATAATTAGGATCCAATGCCATGCAGTTAGGGTACCCCTGGCATTCCACTTCCATGTGAAAGTGGAATGCCATGTGTATTCATTGCTTGCCAGATGTTGGGCATACACGTGACATCATAGTGGGTTGCAAACTCTGTGCTGAATTTTTCCTTCATTTGAGAATGAGTCTTTCATCCTTGAGTTTATCAGAAGAGCTCAATGCAGTACAGAAACCATATGCTCATCGACCATCAGAAATAATAGACAAAAGGCATCAGTGTCACCTACAATTATGATGAGTTGGATATTGGATTGGAGACTGGCTATCTAATAGGTATCAACAAGTTGTTATGGGGAGGAGTGATATCCAGCAAAAGGAAAGTTACTAGTGGTGTGCCTCATGGGTCTGTTTTAGGGCCATTGCTGTTTAACTTGTATATTAATGATATTGGTGAAGATTTGGATGGAGATATTCAGTTGTTTACAGACGATGCAAAGTTGAGACGAACCATGAAGAGTAGAGAAGATGTTGTGGCCTTACAAGAAGACTTGAATAAATTGAGTGATTGGGCATGGGGATGTCAGTTCAGTGTTACAATATGTAAGGTTTTAAAATTTGGAAAACAAAAATGGCATGCAGATTTATGCTTGAGGAGGATATATTGTGGGAGGTGAAGGAAATAAGAGATCTGGGAGTGATAGTGGATAAGGATCTGAAATTTAGGGGACACATAGCCAAAATTGTGAAGACAATACAAAGGCTTCTGGGAATGATGCAGAGGACACTGACTTGTAGAAGTAGGGAGATTCTTGTTCTTCCATTGTATAAGGCTTTGATTAGGCCACACATGGACTACTGTGTGCCCAGATTTGGTCACCTGGTTTTCAGAAGGATGAAGAGATGTTGGAGAGGGTCCAAAGGTGACTGACTAAGGTAGTTTCTAACCTTTGGAATGTCGAGTATGAGGAAAGATTGAGAAGATGCAACTTACAGAGTATGGTGGACAAGAGGAGGAGGGGAGATATGATAGAGACCTACAAGTTATTATAGGATCAATGCTGGAGAGGTTCTACAGAAAATAGTGGGAGATCAGGAGAGAACCAGAGGTCATCAGTGGAAGCTGTATAAGGAGGGTGTGAGTAAGAGAGTGAGATGCAGGTTTTTTTTCATGCAGAGTTGTGAATGACTGGAATGCCCTGCCTGAGAATGTGGTGTCTGCAGAGAATTTGAGTGTGTTTAAAGCACGGTATGATGAGCTGTGTGTGTTTGATAAAAGGACCTCCTAGATGAGTCTTTGACTTCATGGGATCTTGGGTAATAATAATAATATGAACATCCATTTGAGAAAAAGTCACCCTTCATTATCCAGAAGGGTTTGGAAGGGTTGGCAGCATCTCCAAAATCAGCAAAAACTCTGTTCAGGATACATTCTTGTTGAAACAATCAAAGCAACTCCTTTGTGCAACATCATTTGAGAGAATAACAATCACAGTAATCTCCCCCCCCCTCCCATCACACACACAAACACACGCTTTGAACTTTTTTACTTGAGTAGAAATATCAGAGTGTGACCTCCTGAATGATCATGATGAGAAGATCTGCTCCAAATTGAAAGGTCAAAGAGCAACAGCCATAAGAAAAATTCTGATACACAGAACACAGCCAAAATTGTGAAGGCAACACAAAGGCTTCTGGGAATGATGCGGAGGACACTGACTTGTAGAAGTAGGGAGATTCTTGTTCCGTTGTACTGAGCCTATCTTACATTTAATACCCACCAAAACTCAACAAAAGTAAGGTAACTGCGCTGTTAAACTATATACTTCACGATTTCTTTTACCACAAGGGTGGCACCTGCGCTATTGTGAGATCTGACATTGCTTGTCAGAGAGTGGCTAATTTAAAATCCCCTGCTTTTGACCTCTTCTGGTTTGAGGTTTCCTTCTCTTGCATTTACTGGTCTCCAAATTCTGAAAACCACTATGACTTATCTTCCTATCCTTGAAGATTAGCCATCTATAATCCAACTATCCAAATAGTAAGATCATCTTCTTAGGTGGCATCCACAATTCCAACTGGCTCCATTTTTCCAACACCACCAACCAATTAAATTAAAGATGCCAAGAAATTATATTCTTGCTTAACCTTTTATCTTTTATCCAAGTGTAAGCAAACAAAGTTTGTGTGTGAAATATCTTCACAACTAAGCTAAGTAGCTTAGTATATAGAAGCTAAAGACTTCACATTAATTGCCTTAATATTCCATAATGCAGTGCACATATCCTTTTGGGTGTATATAATGCAGTGCATTATGGAAAGGGCCACTGCCCAGATGGGTGTTGACCTTTATTGAGGTCTCATCAGTGGGAGCCAGACCTGATCTCAATAAAGGTCGAAACCTGTCTGGGCGTGCATAATGCATAGCATTATGCACGCCCAAAAGCATCCTATTAATTGCCTTAGTATCCCATAATGCAAAGCATTATGAGATACTAAGGCAATTGATGTGAAATCATTAGCCTCATACACAAACTTATTTTGCTTACACTTAGATAAAGGATTAAATAAGAATATAATTTCTTGGGATCTTTAATTTAATTTTTTTAAAATTTAATTTAATTTAACCAACTGAAAATCTTTCAACAACCATGAACTAATCTGGACAAGATGTGGAAGCCTTTGCTATAAGCAATGACCTAACACAAATTGTACATCTGCCTACTCTAATTCTTGATAATCCTGTTCACTCTCACAATAATTTCAATCTTTTCACCAGTTCTTCCAGATACACTGGTGTGTCTCTTCTCTAGCAGCCCCTTCCTCCAACCACTCCTATCCTTGTGCTCTTTGGCACAACATGGAAAGTGAAATGACCTTTTGAATTTTTACTCATCCTTTGCAACTATTGCTTCCACTCTTCTTACCCAAATTCCTATTCCAAGCAGGTCACAGAAATTATCATCATTGTCATGAATGTCTTCATTCCTCATTCTACCCAAAATTCTCATCCACTTTCCAAGTCCTGGTTCAACAGAAAGTGTACCAAAGCAGTTGAACAAAAAAAAATTCAGCTTACTACAGGTGGATTGCATCAAGAACCTCCATCTTCACACTCAGTTTACAATAATAATGTTCATATGGGGTTGCCCCCATTCTCTCCCATGCTTTTAGAGTGGGTTGAGCCCCTCCTAATGAGGTATTAAGTACAATAAATGCAAAAGGGTCATCAACAGATCTAAATCCAGCTTCACCAAGACCAACAGCATAAAACTTAGAAGAGGAGAAGTAGAAATGTTAGAAGAGGAGCTTACCACAATGTTGAACATTGACCTTTGGACGATCCTTTTTGACATATCAAGTGCTTCAACAGACAAAGAATTTCAAAAAAATACAATGTTGGCGCATCAAGAAATATGAAAATCTACTAAAAAAAACTCAGCTTCCAAGTCTCATCTAACACAGTAATAAAATTATCATCCTTCACCCTGAAGTAATTAGCATACTCGCACATGGCTATAACTATGCTCTAGCACCTAAAAAAATTCCCACAGAAGAAATAATGATCCAAGTACAATCAATAAGGTATCCTCAGCTTTTCCAACCATATTGCCAACAACATCAAACTGAACATAGTCAGTGTACTCACTCATGCTAAACCACCAAAACACAACCTCTCAAGAAAATAATTTGAAGCTCTACAAGAAATTAAAAACAACAGAATAGTAATTACCAAAATGGATAAGAGAAATGCCACTGTGGTTTTAAACCAAACAGATTAAGCTTGCCTCCAGATCATTCTACCTAACTAGCTTCCAATAGACTATGATCGCACCAGTATAATGAAAACACTCCATAAGCTCCTAAAAAGGTTACTTCTTGGCCTGTGGAAGTGATAAAACTAAAACCATATAACTCTAGCCCCCCCCCCCCCAGATATCTGGACTACCAAAAATCCATAAACAAAATGTGCCATTATGTCCCATTGCAGATGTCACTGATTCATCCAGTTACAAATTAGCCAAACATTTAGACAAAGTGTTCACACAATATACTGGTAACACACCTTCACACATAAAAAACTCAGCCCACTTTAAAGCCAGTATAGAAAACCTCACACTCCAACACACTGACATAATGGTCAGTTTTGATGTCTCCTCTTTATTCACTGATATCCCACTCGAAGATACCTTAGACTGCATTCAAGCCATATTTCCTCTCAATATCTCAGCTCTGTTTCAGTTCACCATGAACTCAGACTATTTTGTTTCCAAGGAAAATTCTACAAAGAAACAGCCATGGATTCTCTACTTTCTCCATTCATGGATAATTTCTTCATGGAGACTTTTGATGAAAAAGTCTTAAACTCTGTCCCACTGAAACCTACTGTTTGGCTACGCTATGTGAATAATGTTCGCTATTTGGCCACATGACCTGGATACACTCCACAATACAATTTTGTAACACACTTAAACAATCGACACCCTAGGATCCAGTTTACCTTGGAAAAAGAAAACAACAGTCTCTGATTTCATGCCAGCCTGATGGATCCCTAGCTTTCTCTGTTTACAGAAAACCTACACACAGGTAGATATATTCTCCAGAAGTCATGCCTCCCCCCTCCCAACAATATGGGATTATAAAAACTTATATAACAGTGCAAAATTAATCAGTTCTGATAACTTAAACATATTCTCAACACTTTCTTAGCCAATGGTTGCAATCTCCCAAAAAATATTAAAATCCTGTAACCAACTCCCCCCAACCTCTCTCACACACACACACACCCTTTCAGTGCAAAGATTACTCAAGATCTATAACCATCCCATATATCCAGGACACATCTGAAAAATTGACAAAAGTCCTAAGGAAACACAACCTTACAACCACATAAAAAATTGGCATCTGCTCTACCAAAGACCAGACACATTCCCTAGACCTACCAGGTCCCTTGCAGTTGCAAACTGAACTATGGCCGAACCAGTAGGACAGCCAATATCAGAATTTTTGAACACAAGGACAACATCCAGTTCCATGAAGAAAGCCTCTCAGGACTTGCTGAACATGCTTTGGACACCCATGCAGGATACACTTGCAGAAGGCCACTCTTTCTTACACCGCAGCAAATACAAATATGAAAGGCTATTCGTCAGATCTACCTCAGCCCTGCAAAACTTTCCAAACCTCCTCAAATTTTGGTGCATGAAACTGTCCCAAATTTGGGAAGCTCATTCTCAGATTTTGAGCCCAATGGCCAAGACTACCCAATTTAGCCCACTAGGGGATGCCATTTAGGACTCTAGGCCTGACTTTGGTTGCCTTTATTCAGCTTCATATGCCCAGTGTTAGCGCCTGCATGCACATATCATTGTTTTTTGTGATCTGTGATGATGGCAATGTAACGCTGCATTGTAATGGAACCAAGTGCAAAGTAGTCAGAAAAGACCCAAACAGAGCATGGGGTATATTTCTTAAATATCCTACTGCATCAAATCTGATGGCTTTTAAACATGCTCAAGCCAAAGCAAGTTATGTAATAATCAGAGTCAAAAAAAAAAAAAAAAAATCTTGGATGCAATATACATCATCGTTTAATCAAAGATGCAAAAATTGTATGGAATTCAAATGTGAAAAATTAAGGGTAAATATAGAATGCACCATTTGCATTCTATATCTACTTATGGATGTATTGTTGCTGATCTCAAAGCTATTGTTAACACTTTGGGAGAAAAGATTTCTAGAATCTGAGCAACAACTTCATGTCCTTCTGAGTTTTTAATATTGAAAGAGCTGTACATTCAGCTATTCATTATGGAGGAACTAAAAAGAGCTCTTTTACTATGTCAACCCAGTGTAGTAGGTCCTGATGACATCCATTATGAGATGCTTAAACATTTTCCATCTTCTTCTATGGATCTCCTAATCTTACTATACAACAGAATACTTCCAGATGAAGAGTTTCTAGATTCTTGGCATAAGTCAATTATCATTTCCATCCCAAAACCAAGAAAGTATCAACACAAGTAAACAATTATTGACCTAGTGCTCTGACAAGCTGTCTGTAATATATTTTGGAGAAAATGTCACATGGTGATATATCATCAATTCCTGCTGCCGTATTAACATCAAGTTTTCTTGGTTTCCCATATACTGCTTATTCACTCACAGTCGGTCTCTTCTCCCCCCCCCCTTCCATTTCCATTGCTCTCCAACACCACATGATGTCACATTCACAAGGATGAAAGACATCCATTGCAAGCTATCTTCTGAGCTTTTCATAATAATTAGCCATGTAGTTCCACATATATCCTTTCCTCACATGGCTGGCAACCACCCAGGTATTCGCTTCATGATCACTCTCACCAACCAAAGAGAGATTTGACATTTATAATGACATCCTCTATGTGAGAACTTAGATTCTTGGATCAAAGCCAGAATCTCAGTTCTCATGTACCCTCTGCTGCATACTGACTAAGGTAATTCTCTCTCAAGAACTCGAGAAATTCACTTTCCTTAATTTCAGATGCTATCTCATCATCCCATTCTGTATTTCCATAATTAAAATCATCCATAATCCCTTTTCTTATTTGTTGGTTAATTTGCTCATACATTTCACTGTCACCATTCTCTGTGTTATCATGTCTATAGCAACATCCAGCTAAATATTTCATTATATTAACCTCTATCTCACACTATACCACTTCAATACCACTGTCACTATTTCACCCTTGCATCTCTATATTGTACAAACATAGCTTCTTTTCTGTCATCTAGGGTACACCACCTTGTTTTTTAGTTTATCTGCAAGAAAAATATCATACCTGTCCATCTCTGTTCCTGTCAGGATGTCCTCTCCTCATCCAGCCACGTCTCGCTTATTCAACAAACTCAATCAATGCAACAACTTCATTCCTATGGATTAGAGATAGTTTTTGGAAGTTTTTCCACTTGGTTTAATCCTTTATCCAAGAGTAGGCCAACAAGTTTACACCTGAACTATTTTCAGGACTGGGGAAACTCGTATATAGAAGCTTATAATTTCACATCACTTACCTTAGTATCTCATAATGCAAGGCATATATCCTTACGGGTATGTACAATGCTATGCATTATGGGAAGGGTCACTACCAAGACTGGTTTTGAGCTTTATTGAGGTCTCGTCAGTGGGATCCAGACTCTAAGGTGATACCAAGGTTGAAGTAATGCAGATATCATATTTTCATATACGAGTTGCCAAAAGGCTTTAATTTAGTATAACCAAGTGGAAAAACTTCCAACAACTATCTCTAATCCAGAATATTTCAATAATAAGGTCTGATACCTTTTGGCAACTCGTATATGGAAATATGACTTCTGCATTACTTCAACCTTGGTATCACCTCTGTTCTGGCTCCTACTGACAAGACCTCAATAAAGGTCGAAACCAGTCTGGGTAGTGACCCTTCCCATAATACATAGCATTATACATCCACCGTAAGGATATGTGCTTTGCATTATGGGATACTAAGGCAAGTGATGTGAAGTTATAAGCTCCTATATAAGAGTTTCTCCAGTCCTTGAAATAGTTCAGGTGCAAACTTGTTTGCCTACACTTGGATAAGGGATTAAACCAAGTATATACCATATTTGCCGGCGTATAGGACGCACCCCCCTTTTTTTGTACACATTTTTTAGGAAAAAAAAATTTATCAGTATTTCAAATATAAAGTAATAAGTAGGTCTACTTTCAACAAATACCTAATCTAACTAAGAAAGAGTACCCACCTTTTAATCGTCAAAACCCTGAAATTCATCTCCAGAGCTAAATGAAGAGACACTTGATACCTATTCTAAATCAGAATCTGAGTCCTCTTACAACAATTTGTCCTCTGTACCATCCAGTGCATTACTAATTCCACACTTCTTAAATGATTTAACCACTGTCTCAGTTTTAACAGCATTCCATGAAGCTTTGACCCACTCACAAACTTGCGAAATGCTAGGCCTCTTCCTTTTTCCTGATGGCATAACCTCAAAATCTGAAGACTTCATCCAGCTGTTCCATTTCTCCTTCATAAATCCCTTAAATGGTTTATTAATACAGACATTTGAAGGTTGAAGCTGACTAGTTAGACCTCCTGGAATTACAGCTGAGTTTTCAATTCCTTGAGTTTATTTGTAACATCGTCTGTTCTGTGAGAATGAAACTGATCCCATACTAGCATGGCAGGCTTCTTCAACAGTCCACCAGGGCGCCTAGACCAATGTACAAACACTCCTTTAAGCAGTTTTTCTTTGGGTAGCGTCTTCCTTTTAAAAATCAATGGCAGCAGTTTTGTCCCATCAGCATAGCAGGATAAAACAGCCATGTAGTGAGTTTTTTCATGCCCCGAAGTTTTAATAGTAACACTTTTAGTGCCCTTGGAATATACAGTTTTGTTTGAGGGCACATCAAAAGTCAGCAGAACCTCATCCATGTTTCCTATTTTGCGCAAGTTCAAAATTTTCTCGTTTCCTTGCATTAATGACGAATCGATGAAATTCAATAATTTTTTCTTCATATTCATCTTCTGTGATATTTTTGTTTTAGTCTGCATACATAGCTGGTTTCTCTCCATGAATCTTGAACACCATGATGTTGATCCAGTAAAGTTGGCGATCCTTCTGTTAGTGGCTATCGCTTTCGCTTGATGAATAATCATTTTTGTAGACACTGAAAGTCCAGCTTTTCTGTGGTCTAAAATCCAAGTATTCAGTTCTGCCTCAAGTTCTAGCCATTTTGCAGTTCCACTTCGTAGGTTATGTTTACTGTGAGTTGCTTTTTTAAATCCTCTTCCTGATTCTGCCAAGTTCTTATCATTATTTATCAGTTTGGGGTGGTCCAAAATGCCTCTCTGCAGCCCTGTTTCCATGTTCTTTAGCGTATGCAATATTGTAACAGTGCCGACGTTTTTCAGCCATAATTTGCCAAGAAATTTAGAGAAAATTTAATGGCAGAAATTTATCACCGTTCACAACTGCGACAACAATTGGAAAGTTTAAATGAACAGGACACAGCTGTGATCATCGATGACAGCGCATGCGCATCCACTGAACTCTACGTCAGTGTTTCTCAAAGTATGGTATGCGTACCCCCGGGGGTACATGAAAGGTCTTCAGGGGGTCCATGGCAATTTTTGGTTATGCATCATTAATGCATGGAATAAAATTTAATGTATCCGTGAAGTTCGAGATCGTAAAACGTTCCTATTGTATCACTGAATAAGGTACAGAGACATCTGCAGGCTGTGCAATATGTTTCTCAACAAACAGTGCAATTAGAAACAACTGGAGTAAAAACGGCACTAACTAATGAATCGCATGTCTCCCTCCCACAGAAAATGCTTTATGACTCAAGCAAAACCACATGTTGCCGGTGCAACATATGATTTTGTTTGAGTGAACGTGTTAATATGAAGAAATATATAGTGAATGTGTTTCAGATATTATATAAGGAATTCAGTCGAAGAGAATTAGCATTTCAACTCAACTGTTGGCTTGTCTTTGTCATTTAGTAGCACGATCTTTTGTTAATACTGCACCAGTCATATGAACGCCTTATTTTCCTCAAAGAACGTCTAGTTTCTCAAACTTCAGTCATATGGATGTCTGAAGTTTGAGAAACACTGCTCTATGTAACTGGAATGCTCTCACACACACTGCAAGGAAGCCATAATAAAGAAATCGCATAACTCGGAACAGAGAAAATTTCCAGAAATGAAAATAATAAAAAACTAAGTATTGGCGTATAAGTTGCACCCTGTTTTTCAGACCCATTTTCAAAGAAAAAAGGGCGTCTTATACAGCAAATACGGTAATTTCTTGGTATCTTTAATTTATAACTTCATTCCTAGTTGTTTCTGATACTTCCTGCATTCATATACAAACATAACAGTTCGTCTGTGGATCAATAACAGATTTCACCAATATCACTTGTTAGATGTGACTTCTCCATGCCTTTCAAGCCATTTCTCTCTCTCTCTCTCACATTACCTATCCTTGTACCCTCATCAAACCTAACTGTTCCTCCCCTCCCAACAACCACCACCACCATATCCCAGGCCATCCATTCTTTTCTTGCCTTATCACATTGTGTCCTGCTGTCTATCCTGAATTCCCTCCTCCCCATGTCCCTGTCTGTCTTACACACTTGTTCTCTCATCCTCCACTCACACTACCTACTTTTCAATTAATAAGCACCACTTCAATTCCTCCTTCCTTACTCTTGTGATCTTCCACATTACTTCTTACTTGCTCAAATCCAATCTCTGCACTCATTATTATCCTTTCCAGCAACCACCTCTCCAAATGATTCATAGCAGGGTTTTTTCTCCCGGAAACTCGGGTTTTTCATCCTGCATACAGACAAATCAGCCCTTCAGAACACATGCAATTTACAGACAAAAAATACTAGTTGTGGTGAGCGGTAGATGGTATTGATTCAGATGATTGGTAGTAGAGGTTTGGTGTAGTGGTGGAGACAGTTGTATAGTAGGCGTCTTCCCACGATGAGTCTTTGGACTCCTTTGAGGCATCACGAATAAGAATAATATATGAAACCCGCTTAAATGCAGTATGTCTTTCTTATATAATTCTATTCATCCTTCAAACTGCACATTCACGTTCCACACATTTACAAACTGCACTCCTTTCTCTTCACATATTTCTGCTAACATATTATTCATAATCTTTGCTCTCTGCCTCATCTTATCACTATCATACATGTATAATACACTGATTACCTTTGTCTTGTCAGATGTCATCTCCTTCCAGGAGGTTGACTATCATGAGCTTCCACCATGTACAGTTTTATGCTTCTCTTTTGCATTCTTCATAGGACAAAAGGTCCAGTCCATAATGTTTCCCATCCAATCTGTTCTTTATCTTCCTCTTCTTCTTTTTCCTTGTATCATTCCTTCTAGAAGTGTTTTTTTGTAGGGATTCATGCCTTAGTATGTGATCAAGGTAGGTGGTTTTCCTTTTCTTAATGGTTTTCAACAGATTCCTATCTTCTCCAATCATTTCTAAATTAGTTTTTTTTTTGGCAGTCCATGGGACTCTAAGAATTCTTCTGAGGATCCACATCTCAAAGGCTTTTAATTTATTTTCACAATATTTTGATATTGTCCAGGCTTCTGCTCCATATAGCAGTGTTCACCACACAGCATTTGGATAGCCTAATTCTTGTTTTTGTGTGGATTTCCCTTCAGGTCAGAATGTTTTTCATGCTAATGAAGGGTGATCTAGCAATTTCTATTCTTCTTAATATTTCTGTTCACACTTTCCATTCTCTGTAATTAGGTGACCCAAATATATATAACTCTCTACTTGATCTAAAGTATTTCTTCTGATCTTAATACTTATATCAGGTATTTTTCCTTTTTCTCTTGTTACCAGCATGGTTTTGGTTTTTTTGAAGGTCTTTGTTATTTTCAGCTAGCAGTACTGTATCATCTGCATATCTTAAGTTGTTTATATTCCTGCCTCCTATGTTGACTCTTTTAAATTCTTCTAATTGCTGGAAGATATTTCCAGTATAGAGGTTAAACAATATAGGAGAAAGAACACAGCCTTGTCTGACACCCTTCTTTACTGGGAATTCCTCCGAGATTTCTCCTGATATTTTTATTGAGGCAGTTTGCTCCCAATATAGATTTATCAGTAATCTGGTATCTTTACCATTTACTCCTAAATTTCTGATGCATTTGATTAGTTGTTCATGTTGTATATTGTCAAAGACCTTTGTGTAGTCAATAAAACATAAGTAAATTTCTTTCTGCTTCTCCAGATATCTTTCTATAATAGTTCTAATGTTGAAGAGTCCTCTAGTTCCTTTATTTTCCTGGAAACCAGATTGTGTTTCATTAATTTCCATTTTGATTTTATGTTTATTTCTTTCTAGGATGATATATAACATAACTTTTTCTATCTGACTGATCAGACTGATTGTTCTGTATTCTTCACATTCAGAACAATCAGTTGATTTTTTTTTTAGGTATTGGTAGGAACGTTGAGTGTTTAAAATCTTTTGACAGGTATCCAGTTTCGTATATTTTATTACATATGTCAGTCAGTGATCTTATAGCTTTATCATCTAAAGCCTTTAGATATTCTGCCATAATTCCATCCATTCCTGGAGCTTTTCCCGATTTCAGTTTCCTAATGGCATTTGTTACTTCCCAGGTAAGAATAGTAGGTCCTTCCAAATCTTCTTTGGATTACCATCTTGATTACCTTTACTATTGCACTATTATCTTTTATTCTTCAACTACTGCTTTATGCATCTATTATTCCTACTATATCTAAATAGTAGAATGAATCACTCATCAAATAGCATTGCTGGACATTTTAGATAAAATTGTTTTTTTTTTCTTTCAGATGGTCGTCCACAGGGTGTACTTTATGAAAATAATAATTTTACAGGATGTCTTCGAAATGTGGCCATTAACGATAGACGGGTTGATTGGATAGATATGGCCTCACTAACTAAGGTTGTTCCTAATTCATGCCCCTCTTTCTAGCAACCAAATTCTGTGTTCTAAATAGTTGTAAAGTTAATTTATTTTGAAATGAGAGTTTCTGTGTGAAAAAGAGTGGTGCTGTATAGATGTATTTATGTAATTATATTTTCATGAATTCACCTGCCTTTCTTGTCACAGTCAAAACAGGGTAATTTATCCCATTCTCTAAAATAAGTAATGCCATATGTACAGTATAGTATCTTTTGTTAATCATCAATGTCAAAATGTGTTCAGAATCATTATGTTTCTATGTAATTAAATCTCTTCTTCATCACATTTTGGTTTTCTTATGTAAATCAACAAAAAACATTAAACTTACCTGTTATGCTATAAGAACAATCAACATGCTTTTTAACTCTTCACACAAAATAAATAAAATCATCTAGAATGGGGATTCCTAATCTTTGTCATTTTTTCAAATCCCTACTAAAATAAAATAAAATAATAATAAAAAAAACTCATACATTCCCTTAGTTTGGAGGGTGAGTGCAAAAATCGTCTTTTCTTATCAGCCGTTATATTAAAAAATTTAATAGTGATGTGTTCCCAAAATTTACAAGTTAGAGGGGGGAAAAAAACAAACAAACAAAAACTACTATTATTGACTAGAATAACTGTACAGGTCATTTTAACTTTCATGAAACTTATTTTTGCCTTGATTTAATTTTTTGACATCTTCAGGACAATTATATAGAAAGAACTATAAACAGAAATTTTGTAAACTACCTCTTATGTAGGTAGTGTTTATATATATATCATTCAATGCTCTTGAACGTTTGTAATTCTTTCTGTATTGGTCTTGAAAATAAAATTATGGCAAAATATACATAAACCTCTATTAACTGTCAATCTAATGATTAACTTTCATGTTTGTTTTCACAGGAAAACTAGTGATAATTTTGTCATTTAAAATAATTGATTTTTCAGTCCCAATATTAAAATTGTTCTCAAGAGCTAAACACACACAATACATACATCTTCAAGGCCCATCTTTCCTAATTGGGTTGTAGGAGCAGCAGCTGCAAGAGGAACTTCCAATAGTCACGATCCTCCGCCACCAAGTTCAGGTGTTCTGGTGGGACTCCCAGTCGTGTCTATCCAGCAAGTCCTTGGCCTTCCACGTGACCTCCCACCCTCTGGCTTGGCAAAGAGGGCTTGCTGGGGGGGGAGCCTTTCTTGTGGCATTCTGACCAGGTGCCCGTACCAACGTAACCGTGATCTCTCAACACGGAGAAGCAATGGTTGAGTATTGAGGGTTGCCCGAATTGCAGAGCTTCTGACTGTCGAGTCTTTTCAGCCCCGCAAACCCTCGAAGGAACCTCATTTCAGCAGCTTGGATTCGTGTCCAAAACACACAGTGTTATTGCAGGCGTAGACTTCTGTGGCTAATTGGTTCAAAAGATATATTTTGGTGATTACACCACATTTTTTTATTATTCAGTTATATAAAACACTGAAATAATAGTTCCCGACAAGTTTCGTAAATTGTAGGATTTACATCTTCAGGGGGTAAATAGTATAACTTAAAGTTTAAACAAGAGAATCTTGAATCTTTTTAAACATTGTATAAACAATACTTTTTTCACCTATAAAGATAGAATCTGGGAACAAAAAGAAGGACTGGCCATGGGTTCATCATTATCACTGGTATTAGCTAACCTATTTATGGAAAAGTCTGAAAACAATGCTGTTAAGAATTACTATAAAAAACCAAAAATATGGCTATGCTATGTGGACGATATTCTCATCTTGTTCCATTGAATATGATGAGAATATCGTCCACATAGCATATGTGGACGATGAACTTATCAATTTCAAAGATTATCTCAACAATTTGCACACCATAAAATTCACTTTAGAACAAGAAAAAAATAAAAAACTTCCTTTTCTGGATATTCTATTAGAAGTTAATGAAGAAAGTAAACTCTCCTTCTCAGTATATAGGAAGCCGACAAATACTGGAAGATTTCTAAATGCAACCTCACACCAACATCCTTCACAAAAAATAAGCTTAATTAAAACTCTTCGAGACAGAGCATACAATATCTCCAGCACACAAGAAAGATGTAATGAAGAACTAAAATACTTAACACAAATCCTCCAACAGAATGGATATGAAACAAAAACCATCAAGAGAATCCTTAAAATGCCTCCAGCTAACAACACAATAAAACAGGATTACAAAAATGCAATCTCGCTTCCTTATATCAAAAATATTACAGATAAGCTAGCCAAATTAATGAACAAACACAACATAGAAGTAGCCTTCCTTCCTATGGAAAAAATCTCAAGATTCCTACATCCACCAAAACCACCTCATCATCCTCTTAAAAAACCAGGAGTCTACAAAATCCATTGCTCTTGCAATGGATTTTAAGTTAAAGTTTAAACAAGAGAATTAATAAGAGATTTAAGCTTAAAGTTTAAACAAGAGAATTAATAAATACAATGATTTGTATTTATTAATTCTCTTGTTTAAACTTTAAGTTATACTATTTACCCCTGAAGATGTAAATCATACGATTTACGAAACTTGTCGGGAACTATTATTTCAGTGTTTTATATAACTGAATAATAAAAAAATGTGGTGTAATCACCGAAATATATCTTTTGGACACAATGTTATATTAAATTTCACACCCATATTGCAGTAAAATGAACTATAGTATAATCTGCTACTTATCAACATTTATGACATGCTATTAATTTTTGAAAATAAATAATAAAACAAGGTCCAGTTTCTTCTGATATAATTACTATAAATTAAATAAGGGTACTTCTCAGGGGCTCACATTGGTGAGTATGGACATGGCAAACCCAAGATACCTGATCTTACTTCTTACAATAATAAATTTAGTTTAATCCTTTATCCAAGTGTGAGCAAACAAAGTTTGCACCTGAAAATATCTTCAGAACTGGGATAAGGTAGTACAACACCAGGCAACTCGCAGCAAAGGTGGAGCAAGCTAGCATCACTCCTATCTCAGTATCTCCCATAATGCAAAACACATGTCCTTACAGATATGTATAATATTATGCATTAAGGGAAGGGCCACTACCCAGACTAGTTTCGACCTTTATTGAGGTCTCTTCAGTGGGAGCCAGGCCCAGAGGTGGAGATATTAGGCAGAAGCAATGGCAGGTCATCTATACCTATAGGAGTTACTTCTTACAATATACACTTGGTATATCATATATGTGGACTGGTCTTCTTTCCTCTACTCTCTCTTACTTCTTAATCCCCCCAGTGCTATTAGAGCAATTCGAGGATGAGGGATGACTTTTTCCTCTCAAACTGAAGTTTCCACTATCTACTAAAAAAAGGTAAGCCTGGTTATCTTAAGGTGGCAGCCCCACCACTAGGATACCTATCGTCATGCTAGTCACTTGACATAGGGAAACACATGTTACTTTCTAGTCTGAACAAAATCCAAACTAGATAGAAAACATGGGAAAAAGACCACACACTGGAAAAGGTTAAGAAACTTCAGAAAAAGAAAAACTTGGTGAAATATGCTACATGGAAAGCATAGCACATAAAGAAGAAGAATTAGATAAAATTTTAAATGATGAAAATATAGAAATTGCAGTTCTTACAGAAACAAAAAAGAAACAGCTAATTACAATATCATATATAGTGGAGTGAACAAACAAATACATGCAAAAGCTGATGTAATGATTTGGATTCATAAATCAATTAAAGCAAAAATAACTCATTATACATACTGGAATGAAAGAATATTAGAAGTGCAATTAACATTAAATAAAGAAAATTTAACAGTTGTTGGAATATATGCCCCTAAAGAAGGAAAAGAAGAAGAAAATGATTACTTTTACACAGAGTTACAAAGAATATATGAAAAATTAAATTAAACAGACAATATAATTATAACTGGAGATCATAATGAAAAAAGGTAACAATGATATACAAACATTTGGAGAACCAACAGTAAACAAAAATGGAAAGAGACTCATTGATTATACAATATATAATAATTTAAAAATAATGAATACATTTTACAAACAAAAATATACATAAATATACATGGTGTGCAAGAGGACAAAAATCAAAATAGACTACTTTATAGCAAATGAAAAAGCAGCAAACCTCTTCCTAGATATTAAAGTCAGAAGAGGGCTAAAAATCGAGACAGATCACTATTTAGTGCTGGCAAAACTAAGGTTTCCACCAAACCGGTACAAAAAAGACAAAAAAATAAACTAGAGAAACAGTTACAAAGTAAGATTGCTAAATGATTCAAGTATAAGAAATTTATACCAACAGAGGTATAATTAATAACTACTTAGAAAAAATACAAGAAAATGAAGACATTGAGAAAGAATGGAATAATATAAAAGAAATATTGCATCAGCAGCACATAAAAGTCTAAGAACACACAAAAAAAATCATAAAAATAAAAAATTACACATATGGGACAATAAAAAAAAACCGTAATTGAAAATAAAACACTGGCTTTTAAAAGATGGTTAAGTAGCAAAAAACAACATGAAATTGAATATAAAAAACGACGAGCAATAGCCAAAAGAGAAACTAGAAAGAGATACAAAGAAAGTTGGAAAAAATTTGTATCATATCTAGAATCTAGAAAATGACATATACAAAATAAGACTCAATGCATATAAAATACTAAAACACGTGAATGTGTTTTAGTATTTTAGTAGATATAAAAGAAACTGCAAATATAAATTGTGAAATAGTTGTAAAAGAATTCTTGGATTACTTACAGATCTTTGGACTGTAAAGGTCTCTCAGGGGCTCACATTGGTGAGTACAGGCATGGCAAACCCGAGATAGATCTGATCTTACTTCTTACAATATATACTTGGTATATCATATCTGGCAACTTGTCTTCTACTCTTCTTTCCTCTACTCTCTCTCTCTATCTCACTTCTTACTCCACCTCCCCTAGTGCTATTAGAGCAATTCGAGGGCGAGAGGGTGATTCTTTCCTCTCAAACTGTGGTTTCCACTATCTACTAAAAAAGGCAAGCATAGTTGTCATAAGATGGCAGTCCCTCCACTAGGATACCTATCATCATGCTAGTCACTTGACATAAGGAAACATATATTACTTTCAAGTCTCAACAAAATCCAAACCGGGCAGAAAACATGGGAAATGACCACAAACTGGAAAATTTAAAAAACTTTGGAAAAAGAAAAACATAGTGAAATATGCTACATGGAATATTAGAAGCACAGCACATAAAGATGAAGAATTAGATAAAATTTAAAATGACAACAATATACAAATTGCAGTTCTTACAGAAACAAAAAAAAAGAAACTTAAAGGAACATAATATGTGGATGCTTGGAGGGTTTTTGAGGACAGAGAGGAATTGTATGTGAGGGACCGCTTGCATTTGAATGAGGAAGGACGTAGGCATCTGGAGAGATTGCTGTTCTTAACGAGTCAGTGTGTCAATGCAGGGAAACTAGAATTCCCAAGGTGGATGGTAGCAGGGGTGGCCTCTTGTGGGAATGGGTACTTGGGAGAAGGGGGATGACATCAGGTAACGCTGAGCCCAATGGCGTCTAGAGGGGATAATGCTGGGTATAGAAACAGTGGCATTTTTAAGATTTATACTAATGCCAGGAGTATCTGGAATAAAGGAGAGGAATTGGTGGTGCTGATAGCATCATCCTGGTCAAAGATTATTGGGATCACTGAGACATGGTTGACAGAAGAGGATATAATAACAGGAATAAAAGTAGCAGGGGTACAGCATTTTTCGGCAGGATAGGAAGGGAAAGCGTGGTGATGGACTACTGCTTATGATAAGTGACGATTTATGTCCTCTAAGAGTGGAGACTTTGGAACGTAGTGACTGATTTTGAAAGCATATGGTGTGAGGTAGAGATGGGTAAGACGGGATATTTAGTGGGGTGTTGCTACAAACCAAGGAGCACAGAGTGTGGGGACCAGGAGATGTTTAGACAGTTGAGCTTGGCAAGTGCAAGAATAATGATTGTTATGGGAGATTTAACTACAGCAGTATAAATTGGGATGAGGAAGATGCATGTAGTAATAAGGAAATGGAATTTCTAGAATTCTTGGAGCCAAATGTCTTCAGCAACATGTAATAGAGGGAACAAGAGGTTCAGGAATTTTGGATTTGGTCATAGCATCAGAAGAGCTGATAATAACTGAGATGACATCTCTCCCACCATATGGAGAGAGAGTGACCATTCCTCTCAAATATTTTCTACCACCATACTTGAAGAGAGTAACCATGTGGTTTTGACTTGGAAGATGAATAGACATGCAGGAGTATCAAAGAGACAGGAACATATGTGGAATTATAAGGCAGGGGATTATAATAGTCTTAGACATCAACTTGGGGAAGTTACATGGAGGGAGGGATTGGAAGGCCGGGATAGCATTAGTGCTTGGGAAATTGTGAAGGAATATTTGTTAGCAGCAAATAATAAGCTGTATTCCACAAGTGAAAAAGAGGCCACAATTTGGTGTAAAGTGAATGACAAACAATATTAAACAGGAATTGCATGCGAAAAAGAGGCTATGGAAGAGATATAAGGAGACAGGTGAAGAGCAGATGCATGAAGAATATAAGACACAGGCCAATAGAGTGACTAGTATGGAAAGGAAGGCGAAACTGGAATATGAGAAGAGATTGGCCCTAAGATCCAAAGAAAATCCTAGGGAATTTTTTAGCTATGTGGCCAGTAGGAGGAGAAATGATTGCAGAAGAATGACATTGTGCGATAAAAATGGGAATAGAGTGACTGATGCAGAGGACATAGTGGAATTGTTTAATGAACACTTTATTGGTGTATTTCATCCTGGAGGAGTAAATTTCAATACAAGAGGGATAGGGCAGGTTCGAGGTTTAGAGATGCAGGAGGAGAGCATGTTCCAAATACTGAGTACTCTGGATGTCAGTAAAGCTGTGGGACTGGATGGTATTTCACCACGAATTTTGAGAGAATGTGCTAAAGAACTGACAGCTCTTTTGATCTGGCTTTTCAATGAAAGTCTGGCTATGGGAAAGGTGCCCAAGGAATGGAAGGAAGGTAAGATAGTTGCATAAGGGTGGTAGCAGACTGGAAGTGTCCAATTATATGCCAGATCGGGCTTCGTCAATAGTTGTTATGATCGTGGAGAAATTAGTTAGGGACCATATACAAAATTGTGCAGATGAGGGTAATGTTATCTGTGAGAGTCAACATGGATTTGTTAAGGGGCGCTCTTGTTTTAGTAAAATGCTACACTTTTATAATAAAGTTACAAGAGCAGTAGATGACGGAAAGGCATATACTGCCATTTTCTTGGACTTAGCAAAGGCATTTGACAGGGTGCCACATGATAAGCTGATATTTAAGTTACAGCACATGGGTCTGGATGTCAGATTGGTCAACTGGATTCAGGATTGGCTGTCCAGTAGGTATCAGAGAGTTGTGTATGTTGGGGAAGTTTCAAGGAGGCAGAGGGCTACAAGTGGGGTCCCACAGGGCTCAGTACTGGGACCTATATTGTTTAACCTTTATATCAATGACATTGCCAGTGGATTGCAAGGGGATATTCAGTTGTTTGCGGATGATGCGAAGCTGGGAAGGATTATTAGTAATAGTGCAGATGTGGTAGCCTTGCAAGAAGATTTGAATAAGCTAGACAGATGAGAAAATGAATGGGGATGTCAGTTTAATGCAGCAAAATGTAAGGTCTTGAGGTTTGGGACACATCGATGAGACACTGCATACTCTACTGGAGGAAGTAGGGGAGACAAGAGATCTGGGGTTGATGATTGATAGAAACCTGAAATTCAAGGGACATATTGCAGAGGTGGTGAAGGTAATACAGAGGATTGCTGTAATAATGAGAAGGAAGCTGACCTGCAGAGATAAAAGAGTTATCATTCTGTTGTATAAGACCCTGATCAGACCACACAGACTATTGTTCTCATATTTGGTCCCCAGGATTGGAAGGGGATAAATTAACTGTGGAAAGGTTACAAAGGCGGATAACAAAGATGGTTTCAGGACTGTCGAATGTTAGTTATGAGGATTGGCTGAGGAAATGTGGACTGCAGAGTTTGGTGGATAGAAGAGGGAGAGGTTATATGATTGAGGCTTTTAAACTGTTGAGAGGCAGTTATAGGGTTGACACTGGGGAGTTCTTTTGCTTGGTTGAACTGCGGGAAGGAGTGATGACAAGGGGCTATCCCTTGAAGTTACAAAAGGAAACTGTGAGCAAGAGGGTGAGGAGTGGTTTCTTTGCATGGAGGGTGGTCGAACCATGGAATGCATTGCCTGATGGAGTGGTGGGAGCAAGAACGGTCAATTAGTTTAAAGAGTGGTATGATAGACTTGTATTTCCTAGGAAGGACCTTCCACGATGAATCTTTTGACTCCTTGGAGGCCTAAATAATAATAATAAAGAAACAGCTAATTACAATATCATATATAGTGGAGTGGACAAAGAAATACATGCAAAAGCTGGTGTAATGATTTGGATTCATAAATCAATTACAGCAAAAATAACTCATTATACATACTGGAATGATAGAATATTAGAAGTGTAATTAAAATTAAATAAAGAAAATTTAACAGTTGTTGTAGTGTATGCCCCTGAAGAAGGAAAAGATGAAGAAAATGATTACTTTTACAAGATATATACAAAAAATGAAATAATTATATCTGGAGATCTTAATACCAGAATAGGAATGAAAAATATTAACAATAATATACAAAAATTTGGAGAACCAACAGTAAACAAAAATGGAAAGCGACTCTTTGATTATACAATATATAATAATTTAAAAATACTGAATATATTTTACAAACATAAAAATATACATGGTGTGCAAGAGGACAAAAATCAATAATAGTTTCATTTGCTACAAAGACATTTCATTTTTATCAAATGAAAAAGCAGCAAACCACTTCCTAGACATTAAAGTTAGATGAGGGCTAGAAATCAACACAGATCACTATTTAGTACATGCAAAATTATGGTTTCCACCAAACTGGCTACAAAAAATACAGAAAAATAAACAAACTAGAGAAACAAAATCTAATTACAAAGTAAGACTACTAAATGATTCAAGTGTAAGAAATTTATACCAACAGAGGATTAATAACTACTTTCAAAAAATACAGGAAAATGAAGACATTCAGAAAGAATGGAATAATATAAAAGAAATTATTGCATTAGCAGCATATGAAAGTCTAGAAACACAAAAAATAGCATAAAAAATTACATATATGGGACAAGGAAATAAAAACAATAATTGAAAATAAAAAGCTGGAGTTTAAAAGATGGTTAAGTAGCAAAAAAAAAATCCCTCTGTGGGCATGGACGTTTGTGATTATCTGTGGAAATACCAGTGATTGTGGTGGGCAGTAGATGGCATAAGTTGGTGGAGACAGTTGTAGAGTAGGTGGCCTCCCTCGATGAGACTTTGGACTCTCTGGGGGTGTCATGTAATAATAATAATAATAATAAAAACAAGAAGATGAAATTGAATATATGCTGCTGATAATAGCAGGGGAATTAAGTCCACATAAGGTAGACATGAAAGGGGGAAATAGTGGTAATGGTTATGAGTCAGTGTGGTGTAATGTGGAGGTTGAGAGGAAGATATATTTAGTTGGATGTTGCTATAGGCCTGGGAATGTGGAGATGAAGAAATGTATAAACAACTTGGATTAGTGAACAAAGGAAGGGTAATTATTATGGGTGATTTTAATTATGCAGTATAGATTTGAATGAAGAGATAGCATTTCAGAATAAGGAAAGTGAATTTCTCGAGTTCTTGAGAGATAACTATCTCAGGCGCAGTACGTAAAGGAAGGCACACCAGGATCAAGAGTTATAGATCTGATCATTCCATCAGAGGATGTAACTGTTTGAGGGGGTTTCACATTTTCTTCCAGTTGGTGTAAGTGATCATGAAGTAATCACCTGTGTTTTGGCTAGTCATATGCAGGCTTTTGTGAGGAAAGGATATATATGTGGACTTATAAGGCTGGTAATTATGACAAGCTTAGTAGACAACTTCGAGCTATAACATGGAACGAGGAGTTGAGTGGTGAGGAAATAAATGCTGCATAGGAACTTACAAAGAAATAAATAACAGCATCAATGTACGAATGTGTCCCAAAGGCCAAAAGGCTGAATAAGATAGGTGTAAAATGGATGAATGTGGAGCTTAAGCATGAAATCTAGAAAAAGAAAGTACTTTGGAGGAAGTACAAGATGAATAATGGTAATCAGTCACATGAAGAATATTAAGAACAAGCCAGGAGAGTGACTCAGTTAGTAAAGGAAAACAAAAGTAGAGTATGAGCATAAATTGGCAAATCAGGCTAAGAAAACCCCTAGTTTTTTTTAGATATGTGGCAAGTAGAAGGAAGAATGATCATGGAAAGATGAAGTTAAGGGATGAAAGTGGTAGAATGGTAACTGCTGCAGAAGACATTGTTGAGGTATTCAGTGATCAATTTATAAGTGTGTTTCATGCAGAAATAGAGAGGTTATGATTCAATTGTATAAGACCTTGATCAGGCCTCCTATGGATTATTGTGCACAGATTTGGTTGTTCATGGTGACGAGGATATGTTGGAAAGGGTACAGAGAAGACTCACAAAGGTAGTCAGTAGTCTTTGGAATGTGGAGTACGAGGACAGATTGAGACAATGTAAGTTGCAGAGCCTCATGAATAGGAGGAAGAGAGGGGATAGGATTGAGACATATAAGCTGGTCAGGGGTTGTTATCAGGTAGACATGGAAGAGATTTTTCATAGAATGGGAGAGGGGAGTAGAACAAGAGGCCATTGCTAGAAACTGTATAAGGAGGGTGTGAGCAAAGAAGTGAGAAGCAGGTTCTTTGTATGGAGGGTGGTTGGTGAGTGGAATGGATTGCCTGAGTGTAATGTTCCATCTAATTTTTTGCTGTGAGTGTGTGCAAAATTTACCTTCTTTTGAAAAGTATGTGCGTACCCATACAAGTCACCATACTGATCATTTAAGCAAAAAATTTAAAAGATTTTAGTTTACTCTTTACCTTCTGGTGTCATGGGATGTTAGCCAGGTCATCCCAACTCCCCACCGTGTTCCCACACATGGCAGTAGCCTCCCCAGTAAACAGTTGGAAATCACGATTCAAGCCTTGGGCAGGACTCGATCCGGGAACTTCTCGCATGCAAGGATAACACGATACCGACTATACTAGATAGGATTCTAAGTGTGTGTATTATTACCATCACCAAGTAAGTTGTGTGACATCAATCACAGAGCTTAAATACATATAAAACATAAATATTTTATATGTATTAAATATTGATCTGATTAGAAGTAAGAAATAAAGTAAAAAAAAAAAAAAAAAGATAACACTAGTGACTGATTGCCTTTAATTAAATTTTCTAACTTTGCAAATAACTCTAAACATACATAATAAAATATTCCCATTACTAATTCTCACCTTGTTAAACATTCATAATAAGTCCATTACTAATTCTCATCTTCTATCTTAGTTCTAGCTTCTTTCTCTTTATTTTTTCTCTCTTCTGTCTTTGGCACCCACTCTTTATACACACTATCTAAATTAATTGAATTTCCATATAATTGGTAACTTTTCACTCTCATTAGCATATCCAAATGACATTCTTCTAAACGGTTTCTAGGTTGGTTTTTTATTTGATTCATTACACTAAAACCTTGCTCACAGTCTGCACTAGATGCAAGGAAGGTTCCTCCAATATCCATCAACTTTGCCAAATCACAAAACTGCTCATTTTGAAGAGCAAATACAACCATTTGTGTAAAATTTGATATCATTTTGCATTCAATTTTTTCTTGCACAGAAAATTCGAAATCATTAAACTGACTAATTATTTCTGTAGTATCATCCAGAAAATCATGATATTTAAGACAAAGGGCATTAACATGTTCTTGAAAATCTAGTGTGCGCATATTTTTTTGCTTTGTGCGCTAGTTGTAAAACGTGTAAAACAAGCACCTCCGTAGCACAATTGGAAGAACAACAGTACATTGTGCCCTTCGATAGGAATAGGCCTACGTTTGACTCTCATTGCGACAGGAGGAATCTTTATCTGGATGATTTCAATCGAAGGTGAGTTAGCCGATCTCATACAGAGGTAGAAGGGTTTTTTTCACCCAGAAACTCGGGTTTTTCATCCCGCATACAGACAAATCGGCCCTTTAGAACACACGCAATTTACAGACAAAAAATACTAGTTGTGGTAGTGGTGGAGGTGGGCGGGAGATGGCGTTGATGGAGATGATTTGTAGTAGTGGTTAAGACAGTTGTAGGTGTCCTCCAGCGATCAGTCTTTGGACTCCTTGGAGGTGTCACGAATAATAATAATAATATAATAATAATAATAATAATAATAATAATGTGTGCGTGCGTGCGCACATGCACACAGCTTAGAGGGAACATTGCCTGAGTGTGTTGTGGATGTGGGTACATTGAATCAGTTTAAGACGTGGTTGGATGAGCATTGTATGCAATAGAGCGTACCTCCCACGATGAGTCTCTGATTCCATGGAGGTCAAATGTTAATAATAATATAAAAAAAAAAGATGGGCAATAGCCAAAAGAGACACAGAGAAAGCTGGGAAAAATATGTATCATATCTAGAAAATGACATACAAAATAAGAACCCAATGCATACAAAATACTAAAACACATGAATGCAGATATAAAAAAAACTGCAAATATAAATTATTATTATTATTATTCGTGACTCCAAGGAGTCCGAAGACTCATCACGGGAGGACACCTACAACTGTCTCAACCACTACGCCGAATAAAAGAAACTGCAAATATAAATTATTATTATTATTATTATTATTCGTGACTCCAAGGAGTCCGAAGACTCATCACGGGAGGACACCTACAACTGTCTCAACCACTACGCCGAACCTCTACTACGAATCATCTCCATCAACGCCATCTACCATCCACCACCACAACTAGTATTTTTTGTCTGTAAATTGCGTGTGTTCTGAAGGGCCGATTTGTCTGTATGCAGGATGAAAAACCCGAGTTTCCAGGAGAAAAAAAAAAGCCTGCTACCTCCGTATGAGATCGGCTAACTCACCTTCAATTGAAATTGTCCAGATAAAGATTCCTCCCATCGTGATGAGAATCGAACGTAGGCCTATTCCAATCGAAGGACGCAATGTATATAAATTGTGAAATCGATTTAAAAGAATTCTTGGATTACTTTACAGATCTTTGGACGAATAATACTGGCATGAAATATAATTATACTAGAAACTTACAAAATACTTTAAATGATAACAATGAAAGAATTAAAGGACAACCTAAATAAATAAATTAAAAAATGGCAAATCAGCAGGAGAAGATGGGATAAACTCAACTGTATAAATTTGCTGGAAAAAAATTTCATAAAAGATTATTTAAATTTTTAAATAAAATATATAGAAATGGACAAATACCAATAGAATGGAGAGGTTATATTTTAAAAATATAAACTATATTTAAAAAAGGGGATAAAACAAAACCTGCTAACTAGTGATATATTAGTTTACTGAATACGTGCTACAAAATATATAGTAGAATACTTAATGAAAAACTAAAAATATACAGTGAAAAAATATTAGCATGTCAATGGATTTGGAAAAGGACACTCTACAATGGATGCAGCTTTCTGTTTAAAACTACTTATAGAAAAAAGAAGACAATTTAATTTAGAAATTCATCTTTTGTTTATAGATTACGAAAAAGCATTTGATAAAGTAAAACGTTATATACCGTGTTTGATATATTACAAAGAATAAATATACCTAATATTGTACTACATGCAATATTGAATATATACAAAGATAATGAAATAGAAATAAAAATAAATGAAAAGTTGTCTGAAAAACAATGTAAGACAGGGATGTCCTCTGTCTCCAACACTTTTCAATATTTACATTAATGAAATATTAATATAGTTTAACACCTTAAACAATCAAGGTATAGAAATTTCCAGGAATAACAAAATAAATATACTATTATTTGCAGATGATCAGGTAATAATATCAGATAAGGAAGACAATTTACAAAGAGCAATATATAATTTAAACGTTATAGTAAAACAGTTTAGAATGAAAATTTCCATAGATAAAACTAAAACGATGGCATTTTGTGGACAAACTCCAATTAAAAGTAAAATAGATATTAATAATAAAATAATAGAACAGATAAATACTTTCAGTTATCTTGGATGTGAAATATCATATGAAGGAGAAAAAGACAAAATTAAAAACTTCAAAATTTTTACAGATTATAGGCCTGATAAATACTGATAAATAGAACACTCAATCCATGGAAATATTGAAAATATACAATACTTTAGCAGTGCCTACATTATTATATTATATGGCAGTGAAATTTGGCAATAAGCAAACAAGATAAACAAAGAATAAAAACAAGTGAAATGAGATTTATGAGAAGAACTGCAAAATAAACATTAGTAGATCAAAAAAGGAATGAAGACATTTTAAAAGAACTAAAAACAAAATCAATAGAAAAAAATAAGTTATAAACAAAAATGGATAAAACATGTAAACCAAATTTCCAACACCTGATATCCTAAACAAATACTAAAATATAAGCTAATTGGAAAGAGAAGGCAAAAAAGGTTATTGGATGGATAATGAGACCAGAACAGACCAATATGGTCTATATACGTAAGTAGCGTTATGATGATGATTAAATAAGGTCTGAATTATTGTAGCCTGTTTTATTAGGATGTTGTTAGATTTCATTAAAGGTTAAGAGAGCAAGGACAAGTGAATTGATTGGGAACAAGGAAAATGTAAGATTGGATATCAGTAGGTTGTTCAGAAAGATAAAAGTTAATAACGTGATAGAAAAGGTGGTCAGTATGTTTCCCACGTATGACGGTGATGAAATTATGTGGAAGGAAAGATTTATGAATGATATGTTAGTGGAAATGTCATATTGAATATAAGTGCAATTTGTTAATGTGTGGAATGAGCGTGAAGAAAAAATCGAACTGTATAAGAGTGATGGAATGCATTTGAATGGTTTTGCTGTGATGGAGAGAAATGTGTGTAGAGAATGAATCTGAGCAAGTAAGAAGTGATGTGAAAGAGCAGGAGAAACAGAAAGAAACTGAAGTGGTGCTTATGAATGAAAAAATGGGTAGCATGAGTGTAGAGAATGAGAGAACAAGTGTGCAAGACAAACAGGGAAATGGGCAGACTCAGGATGGACAGGAAAACAGCATGAGACAGGTTGCTGCTCCAAGAGGATGTCAGTGGATGTGTAAACAAAAAAGGGAAGGGATTGACCTAGGATGTAGGGAAAACATTTTGATTTGAAGAAGGTTCTAGAATGAGTAAAGAGAAAAAGAAATGGTTCGGAAGGTATGGAGAAGTTACATAATAAGGTGGTCTGAAAATTCTCGGTCTAACAATGAAAAAACAAATTTATAATTACAAAATTATTTTTATTTTTCAACATAATCTCCCTTAAGACTAATACATTTATTCCAGCGATGCTCCAGCGCCATTATCCTGTCCCTCTAGTGTTTCTCAGTAAGATCTCCAAAATACCTCTCTACAGCTGCAATCACCTCTTGATTCGAAGAAAAACGCTGACCAGCAAGGAAGAGTTTTACTTTTGGGAAGAGATAGAAGTCAGAGGGAGCCAAATCTGGGAAAAGGATGGATGTTCAAACAATTCATAGTGCAGATCCCTTAATTTTCCCATTGCCAAAATACTTTTGTGGGCAGGTACAGTGTCCTGATGAAAGATGATTTTTTGATTCTGCAAACTGGGTCTTTCATCTAGTCTGGTTAAAAGATCGGAATGATATTCTCTGGTTATTGTTTTACCCTTTTCAAGATAATTAATAAACAAAATGCCTTTAGCATCCCAAAACCGATGTCATGACCTTTCCTGCTGATGTGTAGAAAGGCTTAAACAACATGTCGTACATGTTGTTTAATTTTGAATGGTATATATCAGAACACAGAATTATAAGTAAATAATTAGTGACTTAGTGCTGATATTTCGCTGGTGTTATAAGCAGCATCTTCAGAGCACAAAAACACAGTTTGTCACAGTATGCGAAACTACAACAACATGGTGTAACAAACGGACTAGTTTAACAAAATTGTAGCAACAACACAAAGACTGAAGTCCTAATTAGGTGCCCTCTATCTAAAAAAAAAAATTGTAGCAACAACACAAACACTAAAGTCCTAAAAAAACAGAGAGAGAAAGCAGGTACTAGTTATGGCTTAAGATGACTGTCTCCCAAATCTTAGGCAAATTTATACAGCCATATTTGTTGAGATTTGGAGTATGTTTTAAGGATTCTGTTGCTTCTAAGAACAATCACTCTGACTTGTAAAAGCTTCTGTGCAGTAGCTGGAAGAAAACAAAAGTACTGCACAGAAGCTTTTACAAGTTGCAGTTTTAGAGCCACCTTTATGCAAAGGAACTACTTTGCCTTCCTTCCACTCCCTAGGGACCATGCCACAGTTCAAACTTAAGTTAAATAACCAAGTAAGAGGCATTGACAATTCCTTTGCACATTCACGCAACATCCGAGCTGATATTCCATCTAAACCTACACCTACGAGGCACCTACTCTACAACTCTCTGTCTCCACTCAATCTACCAACTACAACAAACTGCAACTACACCAACGTGATCTACCACCCACCATCATATGAGTATTTTTACAGACAATCACAAACATCCAAGCCCACAGCGGGATTTGAACCCACAGCCAAAAGGCTGTGGGTTCAAATTTTGTGGAGAGTAGATATGCTAACCTGTGATAACGTCACAAGATGTAGTTGTCAATGAGGTGTTGATACTGCTGCTGGTTGGTGAGAGAGTGATCATGAGGTAGTTGTTTGGGAAGTGGTGAAACAAGAAAAGGTTACTGCCAAAAATGGATACATGTAGAAGAAAAAGCTGGTGATTATAGGAAGCTCTGTAGTCAGTTAACATTGGTACATTGTGTAGATGAGCTGAGCAAAAAAGATGTTGACAATGCATGGGAAACTAACAAGGCAGTATCTGACAAAAGCAATGTATAACTGCATACTAAGGGATAAGCAGGTGAATAGAGTGGGAGTGAAATTGATGAACGATGAAATCAAGAAAGCTGTGCTGGGAAACAAAAATTCTATGCAGGAGGTAAAAGACCATTGCTGGTTATCAGATCCATGAAGAGTATTAATTGCAGGCTAGAAAGGTGACAAGCATGGTAAAGAAAAAAAAAGGTGCAGTGTGAGAGGAGATTGGCTGGTCAGGCTAAGGTTAAATCAATGGAATTTTCTGCTATATGGCAACAAGGGAAAGAATAATTATGGCAGGTTGACATTGGTGGATAGTCATGTCAGCAGAATAACAGTACAAAAGATATAGTGGAATTATTGAACAAGCACTTTATCAGAGTATATCATACTGGTATAAATCATATTTGATGTCAGTAAAGCTGTGGGACTGGATGGTATTTCACCACGAGTTTTGAGAGAATGTGCTAGGGAACTGACAGTACCTTTGACCTGGCTTTTCAATGAAAGTCTGGCTGCGGGAAAGGTGCCCATGGAATGGAAGGAAGGTAAGATAGTGCCATTGCATAAGGGCTGTAGCAGACTGGAAGTGTCTAAACAGCGGGAAGGAGTGATGACAAGGGACCATCCCTTGAAGTTACAAAAGGAAACTGTGAGTAACAGGGTGAGGAGTGGTTTCTTTGCATGAAGGGTGGTTGAACTGTGGAATGCACTGTGGTGAGAGTGAGAATGGTCAATGAGTTTAAGGAGTGGTATGATAGACTGTGTTTCCTAGTAGGGACCTCCCCTCGATGAGTCTTGATAGACTTTGTGTTTCTTAGGAAGGACCTCCCACGATGAGTCTTTTGACTCCATGGAGGTCTGAATAATAATAATAATAATAAATTATATGGTTCAATATACATAAGGTAGGCAAGTATTAGAATTGGAAGAATCAGAGGTGTATCATGTGTTGATTGGGTGACATAAGGCAGTAGGATTGGATGACATATCACCACATACTCTTAAGGAATGAGCACAGCAGCTAGCTATGCCCTTGACCTGGTTGTTTAATGAAAGTCTTACAGTGGGTAGAGTTCCTAAGGAGTGGATAAAAGACAAAATAGTGCCACTCCACAAGTACGGTCAGGACAGAAGTTTCCAATTATAGACCAGTCTGCATAACTGCATTTGTAATCAAGGTGTTGGAAGGATTGGTTAGAAATAGAATACAGGATTGGGTTGATGAACATAGTATTCTTTATGATGGTCAGCATGGATTTGTAAAGGGTAGGTCTTGTTTTAGCAATTTACTTGCATTTGATGTTAAGGTAATAAGTGTGTTAAATGAGGGAGAATCATATACAGCAATATTTTGGACTTTGCAAAAGTGTTTGATAGATACAACCTGCAGAGGATGGGAATAGTTAGTATATTAGTTAAATAGATCAGTGATTAGCTCTCTGAACGATATCAGTAGTGGTGGGATTCAGACGGTTCGCACTAGTTCGGCAGAACCGATACTTAATGTTTTGTTGAGTTCGGCAAACCGGTTGTTAAAATGGCACTTGTAATCAGGGTTCTCTTTAAGGTAGGTGCTCAATGTGGAAATCACAAATTTACATTCCTTACTCTTTTTTAACGTTCATCTGCGCAACAGCATATTCTAAGCGCCGTAGTAATGTACATTCTGTCCATAGGTGAAAAAAATTAGACGAAACTATGCTTGTAATATTTATTTATTCATTTCATAAAACTCATTATACTTTTGATGAAATACTACATTTTTATTCCCTTGCATTTGTGACTTCAGTAAACAAACATATAATGTAAAGAGAAAAAGTGCCAAACAGCCAGGGATGACACGCTGTCATTTGTTTCAACTTTGTGTTACGCCTAAAATTCCCACTAGATATGAGTGAGCTGGTCTTCCCTGATTGGTGAAACCAATAGGAAGCTAGGACACAATGAACCAATAGAAATATAGATTTCTAGGGTTATCATATCGCCCATTTCAGAAGCCATGGAAAAACTTGTGATAAAAAAGTAGTTTTAATCACAACTTTCCCGACAGGTTTGTCGTACACGTTATTCTATTGTATTTAATCTTCATAGCCTGTGCCATTTATTAATTCAGCAAGAAAATTTCGTTTAGTATCGATAAAATGAAGAAATGTATGTTTTGACTGATGTGTATCAATAATATAAGCACAGTGCTTTGTTTATAAAAGTTTATGATATGACCACACGTGGACAGTACCAGTAAAAATATTCAAACATATAAACACATCTCCGCTCCTGCCCTATAATTATATTAAAATAAAACATTTTTTAATTTTTTTGCAGTAGCCTTAAAAGGATGAAAAGGCAAAGTTTGACAGATTTTTCAATTCTTCTTTCGCTATGCCTTATCCCATGTTAAACAGGGTCGGCATTCCCATCTTTAATCTTCTTCATCCAGATTCTCCAGTCCAGGGCATCTTCCTAATGCCATCCTTTCTCCCTAAGATCCTCTGCCACCTTATCCTTCCATCTGAGTTTGGGCCTGCCTCTTTTCCTCCTTCCCTCCACCTCCATACGCTCTGCTCGTTTACCAGGTACTCCATGTGGACCTCACTCCTTCTCTCTACATGACTGAACCACCTCAGCCTGCTTTCTTGTACCTTTTTACCAATCGGTCCCACCTTGATCGTCCCTCTGATGTAGTCATTCCTTATCCTGTCCTTTGTCACACCACTCATCCATCTCAATATTCGCATCTCTGCCACCTCCATCTTCCTCTCCCGTGCCTTTGTTATAGGCCACGTCTCCCCGCCATGGAACATTGCTGGCCTCACCACCATCTTATACCGCTTTCCCTTCATCTTACAACTCATTCTCTTGTCGCACAGGACCTCACTCATCTTCCTCCAGTTCATCCAGCCGCATGTTATTCGGTACTATATTTCCTCATCCAGGTCACCATTCCTCTCGAAGACCAACGGATGTACTTGAATTTCTTCCCTGGCGTTAACCTTTCACCCTGGAGTTGTATGATCATATCCTCGTCACTCCCTGTTGATATATATTCAGTCTTTATCCAGTTAATTTTCATGCCTCTCTCCTCCAATACCTTTCTCCACTCTTCCAGGATCTTTTCAAGCTTCTCTCAGGATGATTTGCAGAGAACAGTATCATTGGCAAACATCATGCTCCATGGCACCTCCTTGATGTCCTCCACTAGTACATTCATGACCAGATTAAAGAGGTAGGGGCTCAGAGCTGATCCCTGATGGAGCCCTACGACAATGGGAAACCCCTCTGTCATGCCAACACTAGACCTGACCTGAGTTTTCACTCCCTCATACATCTCCTTTACCAACTTCACATACTTTTCCGACTCACCCTTCTTCCTCATACACCTCCATACCTCCTGTCTGGCCACTCTGTCATATGCCTTTTCCAGGTCTAAAAATCGCCTTAGCACAAATATTGCATCCATTGTCCCTCTTCCTGGCATAAATCCAAACTGCTCTTCACCAATTTTTGTTTCCTGCCGTATCCTTCCTTCAATTACTCTTTCCTATATCTTCAACGTGTATGACATCAGCTTGATCTCTCTATAGTTGCCCCAATCTTGAACATCTCCTTTTCCCTTGTAGATTGGGACAAGAATATGCTTTTCCTCCATTCCTCTGGTATCTTTTCCTGTTGGGCTATTTTCCTCATCAGATCCCATAACATGTCTACACCCTCGCTGCCCAAGCTTCTCCAGGTATCTGGTCCACCCCCACAGCCTTTCCATTCTTTGTTTTTCTCAGTGCCCAATACACTTCCTCTCTGCTTATGTCCTGCACCAATCCTTTGTTTGCCTCTCCATCTTCACACCTCTCTCTTGGATTCTCCTCATTTAGTAGATTACGAAAATATTCTTCCCATCCTCCTCTGATTTTGTCCTCCTCTTGTAGTACTACTCCTGTGGCGTCCTTTATCTGCTTAACTGATGTTATGTCTTTTGAGGCCTTTTCTCTAGCTTTCGCTATTCTCAACAACTTAGCTTCACCACCATTTCTTTCCAGTACTTCATAAACCTCTTCAACTGCCCTTACTACAGCTCTCTTTGCACTTTTCTTCGTTAATCTATATGCCTCCTTGTCTGCTCTGGCTCCATTCATGTCTCATTTTTTCTTTGCCTTTTTCTTTTCCCTGATCTCCAAATGTACCTCCTCATTCCACCACCATGCCTCCTTATCCTCGGACCACCTCTTTCCTGATGTTATACCGAGCACCTCTTCTCCATTTTTCTAATATTCCGACTATTTATGTCCCACCATTTTTCCACATCCTCTGGTAACTTTATTCCTTCCAATACCTTTTCTTTAAACTCATTCCTTGGACCTTCCTCTTCCAATTTCCACCACTTTATTTTCCTATCTTTCCGCCAGGTTAAAGGCCACAGCATGCTCTACGATTCTTTTACCTTCATTTCTTTCACCACTACTCCAACCCCCATGCACCCTTTCTTCACCACTTCGTCGCCTTCCTACGTGCCCATTCAGGTCTACTCCGACAATCACTCTCTCTCACCATTAGGGATTCCCATTACTACCTGGTCTAGTTCTCTCCAGAAAGCCTCTTTCTCATCACAATCTACTTGTGGAGCGTATCCACACACTATCACAGCCACGCTTCCTCCAGTCTTAAGCTTAACACTCATAATTCGATCGTTCTTCCGGCAATCCTCGCAGACTCCACCCTTCAGCTCCTTGTCGATGATGATCCCAAATCCGTTTCTTCCATTCTCATTCACCCAAGTAAATTAGAATGGAAGTAAAACAGTAAATATCCTTCTGCCAGCTCCTTTGCTTTATTGCCCTTCCACCTTGTCTCCTGCATGCACAAGATTTCAGCTTCCTTCTTCTCATGTCTACTACTCCCTACTCTTCTCATTCATTGTACCCACATTCAGTGACCCGATTCTTATTTTACACACTCTCTCTCTCTCTGTTGAACTTGCTTCTTTAGCCAAACCCATCCTTGGTTCGGTAGCCCGAGCCCACTTCTCACAGTCCTTGGGCGACAGAACTGCGCGTCGCTTATGGGGGATGCCCTAGCCGTTGTCCTTTTTTTCAATAAGAAACCAAAATCGGAATCTGTTGTATCAGAATTGGCCTTGGATGGTACAAAACAATCACAAGCACAACCACTCCAACTTATTATTATTATTACATCGCACCTCCAGAGAGTCCAAAGACTCATCGAGGGAGGGCATCTACTCTACAACTCTTCGTCTCACTACTCCACCAACCTTCATCATCTAACACCAACGCCATCTACCGCCGACTTTGAGGATGAAAGCTCTCTCAGCTTTCATCCTAAAAGCATATTTATTAAGCTTATCTGAGGATGACACTCATTAGTTATTATTTATTGGTTCGATTGCTGTGTTGGGAAGTAGGCTGATGTTTGATAGGACTGATATCTACAACAGCCATAGGTTGAGAAATTTGCACGCAGTGTGTAATTTGGAATGGAATCACAAGAGGCATCTCCAAAAACCAGGCTCTATTTTAAGTGAAGGCCTTCTTAACTAAACCTACCACTGAGCAAATCCACTCTAATCTCCAGGATCAGTGGGAGCTAGCCCCAGATACCAAGATTGAAGTGATGCAGAAATCATATCTCTCACATACACAAGTGGTGTAAAGGTGTAACAGTTTATTATTAAAATACTCTGGATTAGAGTTAGATGTTGAAAGATTTTTCACTTCATTTTAAATTAAATTAAAGAATAAGTATTAATCAAGAATATAATTTCTTGGCATCTTTAATTTAAATTACAACCAAGTGAAAAACTTTCAACATCTAACATGAATCCAGAGTATTTTACTATAAGGTGCTATACCTTTACATTCTTTGTATATGTGCAATATATGATTTCTGCATTACTTCAATGTTGGCATTTCTTCTCAGTCTGGCCAGACAGAAAAGAGATACATAGGTGGGTTTTGGTCTGCCATCTGGTGGAGCTGAGGCCTCTGTAGATTTTATCTGGTGAAACTACTGCTGAATTTAATGGAGTATAGCAAGTTTTAAGATCCTTTGGGTTACTCGCTAATGTCAATGAGTAACCCAAAGGATCTTAAACTCTATATATATATACATACAAGAAGCCTAATCATGAAGATACACACACAAACTTGGATTAATCAAAAATATAATTTCTTGGCATCTTTAATTTAATTTGAAACCAAATGAAAAATCTTTCAACATCTAACTCTAATTCAGAGTATTTTAATAATAGGGTGTTACACCTTTACAATACTTGTGTATGTGAGATATATGATTTCTGCATTACTTCAATCTTGGTATCAACAAACCTATTCTACTGAACATAACAAGCCACTTAGGTGAAATGCTTGCTGAACTCCAACAAACCAACCCAACTCAAGAAGCCAAGGATATCATCTTAAGGCATACACAATCACTCTTTATGGAAATTCTTAATGGATAAGTCTAAAAGAAAACCGAAATCGTTACAAATTGTTTCATGGAACGCAAATGGTTTATCTATCAAATTACAGGAGTTTGCAGCAGAAACCCAAGCAGATATCATCCTCATAAATGAAACACATCTTCGTCCAAGTGACAAAATCAGAATCAATGGTTATAGAACTTACCGTACAGACAGATGCTTTGCTAGAGGTGGAGGCACTGCCATCTTTGTGAAAAGAAACATAAAACATAATTCAATAGCAGAACCCCAAACAGAACACATGGAAACTACAGGAATAGAAATACATATGGAAAACACAAGCAGCATTACGATATATGCAGTCTACAACCCCCAAATAAAAAACTCCTTGAATCTGACTTGGATGTGATACTAAATACAGGCAGAGCAGTGATTATAGCCGGAGATTTTAATGCCAAACATTCAGTCTGGAACAGCAGAAACTCAAATATTAACGGAAGAATACTCAACTCTTACACCACTTCAAGAAATATAACAGTAATAGGACCCACTGAACCGACACATTACGGAGCTACCAGACGTCCTGATGTACTAGATATAGCTATATTAAAAAACATAGCACACAGCTATCAGATACAAACAACCAACGACTTAGGTTCTGATCATAACCCCATCATATTACAACTAGGCACCATACAAGATTTAACAGAAAACACCACCACATTTATAAACTGGAAACAACTTCCCTCAGCCTTCCAGGAAAACCTTGGTCCAATACCACATATAACATCTGCCAAAGATGTAGAAAAAGCAGTGAAGACTCTTGGAAAAAACTGCTGACAGTTATAACACAGGTAACAAATATAACCAAATGTACACCATCAAATAAACTTCCAGAGGATATAAAACGTCTTATCCAAGAGAAAAACAGATTAAGAAGACAATATCAGAGAACAATGGACCCAGCGGATAAACAAGCAGTGAATAGAGCAACAAACCAGGTTCAATATGTCCTAAAGGACCACTGTAACCAACTCTGGAATAACAAAATTCTCCAATTAAACACAGAAGATCAATCAATATGGAAAATGATGAAATCACTCCGTTCAAAGCATTTTACATTTCTTCCAATCCAAGGTGAATCTAATGTTGTCTACAACAACGAGGAAAAAGCTGAAGCATTTGCTGACAGTTTAGAAAAACAACGTGCAGCCCCAATTATATCAATACCGATATAAATTTCATAAGTAAAATTCACACTCAAGTGCATAAAATAACTCAAAATGCCTCAATCCAAACCAATAACAAATCCGTGTCACCAACAGAAGTATATGAGATTTTAAGAAAACTAAATAACAAAAAGGCTCTGGGTCCAGATGGAATAACAAACAAGGTACTCAAGTTACTTCCCCGCAAAGGGGTTATGCATCTAGTAGCCATCATTAATGCCATCCTCCGGCTAAATTATTTCCCACAGCGATGGAAAATTGCTGACATTTTCCTAATTCCCAAACCTGGAAAAAATACACAGTTTCCTGAAAATTACAGACCAATCAGCCTTCTTTCATGCATAGGTAAGATAGCTGAACGTGCTATTCTCACACGGGTTCAAGAGGCAACAGATATCAACCATATAATTCAAGATGAACAATTCGGCTTTAGGAAATATCACTCCACAACCCTACAAATTTACAGAGTTATCGAACATGTAACCCAAGGGTATGAATGGCACCAACACTCTGGCGCAGTTTTCTTGGATATCACTCAGCATTTGATAGTGTGGCATCATGGACAATTTTTAAACTACACGAAGTTGGTATTCCATTGCCACTAGTTCTACTTATCAAATCATATCTAAATAACAGAAAATTTAAAATAAAACTCAACGGTATCAGATCCACAGAGAGGAGAATCACGGCCGGAGTCTCTCAAGGCTCTCTGCTATCTCCCCTACTCTTCTCCATATACATGGCAGATCTCCCCGAACTGTCTCCAGCTATCACCGCTCTGTATGCCGACGACACAATCATTATAGCCAGATCCCTCCGTCACACCTGGCCACAATCAAGCTGCAGAGAGCAGTCAATGAATTGGAGGATTGGTACACCAAGTGGCATATCGCAATTAATCCAAACAAAAGCTTTGCAGTACTTTTCACCAGACGTAAAGCAGAACCGAATACAAGCATACAAATGTTTGGTAAAATCATCCCTTGGCACAATTCTACCAAATATCTGGGAATTCATCTTGATAGACGTCTAAACTTCAAGTCACATATGGATAGTGTTGCCACTGAGGCAAGTCAGACTACAGCACAGCTATATCCACTTTTGAATAGGAACAGCTTCCTAAGAATAAGCAACAAAATCCTCCTTTTCAAATCGGTAATCAAATCGCAACTAACTTACACCTCTCCAACCTGGGGTCACACGACTAAAAGCAACATCAACAGACTTCAGATAATACAGAATAAATGCCTAAGAATGGCATGTAATGCCCCATGGTTCATCAGAAACATCCAGTTACATCAAGAAGCAAATCTTCCAGATATTAAGACCTACATGACAAGCATTGCGGAGAAATTCTTCACAATCACGGATAATCACCCAAATCAGCTAGTTCGACAGACAGCAGACCACAAGCCCTCAGATCGTTTCAAACATAAAAAACCGAAATCCTCCATCACAAGAGAAAGCTGATACAGCCTCAATGCTCACAATGAGCGGGTAAATTACCCACAATAATCTCATCACCCACAATCTAAAATCCAGATGAAGGGATAAAGAGTCAAGGACTCAGTCCATCAACCAATTAAGTTCAAAGTTCAAATCTTGCTATCTGGGTCTGGCTCCCACTGATCTTAGAGACTAGAGTGGTTTTGCTCAGTGGGAATCATATTTGATTATGAGATCATTGTGAGATATATGATTTCTGCATTACTTCAATCTTGATATCTGGGTCTGGCTCCCATTGATCCTGGAGACTACAGTGGTTTTGCTCAGTGGTAGGTTTTTGCATCCGAGTGGAGCCACTGAGTTTTCTGTCCTGTAGTGACCCTAATGGGTCACTCAGTGAGATTTAGAATCAATTTGGAGATCACAAAGAGTATTTGAAAAGGTACCCTTCACTTTAACAGTACCTCAATAAAGGTTGAAACCAGTCAGTGAAGTGGCCTATTCCATTACAGTCTTTCACACACAAACAGATGCATTTTTTGTATTATGGGATACTAAGGCAATTAATATGAAGTCATTAGCCTCCACAAACAAGTAGCCTAGTTGTGAAGATAGTTACTGCACAAACATTATTTGCTTACATTTGGATAAAAGATTAAACAAGAATATAATTTATTTTCATCTTTAATTTTAAGTTCTATGTGAAGCATATCTGTAGAACTTTTTTTTTTTGAAATATAGAAAAAAAAATACAATTTTATTTTTTAATCTAATTTATTAACTTTCAATTTAAGGAATACAAAATACAGCTGATTTACAGTAACTATATGAGTTCTTGCTTGAAAACTACATCTAAAGAATTACTACTTCTTGTCATACTGCAACTCCACTGCTCGCTAACAATCTTGCTTCATTTGTAATTGAAGTTTACACTCATTGTTAATTTATTAACAATAATATTAGTAATGATTTTAGAATGCAGAAAGGCATAGTGAAAGAATTGTCTGTTTCAGCTGGAACCAGTGAACTGAGAAGTGAGAAGTATTGTATAAGGAAGGATACAAAAGAGTTGTTGGAAAAAAGCGTAAAATAAGAGTAAAGGGTGAAGTTTGCGAGTCTATGGTCATGCTATGATGGAGACAAAATGAGGAGAGCAATGACAACTAAAGAAGGTTGTGCAGAAGGATTGATGAAGAATTTGTGGACCTATGACCTGAGTTTAATGGACAGAAGGATTTTATGCTGATGTACTGTACATAAATGGATTCGGCGTTGTGTGAAAGTGCAAAGTCAGGAAAACTAAGGCAATTAGGGCAGATGTAGATGAATGTGGAAGGAATCCGTGAAGCAAATGTGTGCGTGAATGACCAAAAAATGTGGAATCTAGTCAAATCAGGCAACAATATCGAATGGGTTAGTCAATTCAGGATGCAAAGGTGGTTGAGGCCTAAGGGGATGCTACAATTTCTATATACTAATGCTAGAAGCATTAGTATATAGCTCAACCTCACCAAAAGTTTTTTTGAGGGGGGATAGGGTACTGTTGATGATAACAGATGAATTGCAGCCAACGAGATTAGCAGTCAGTCGGGCAAGTGGCAGTTATTTTGAGTCAATCTGGTGAGAGACTGTGGACACTAGGACAAAATATAAAACTAGTTGCTGCTATAGGCCAGGAAGATAACAGGGATGATGTAGAAGTAATGCATCAGCAGAGTAGTACAATGAATGCAAGTCGAGTATTATTATGAGGGGGCTTCAGCTTCGGAGACCCATATTGGTAGGAGGAAAGGTCAAATAGCAGGAAGGAAATGAAATTTATACACTTACTGAGAGATAATTACTTGAAGCAGAATGTGATGGTGGGGGACTTAGGGTATTAGTGATGAATATTGTTATAGGATCAGAAGACCTATCCATAACTAAAGCGGAATTGGGGAAAGTAATCATGTGGCCAGGTGGCAAAACGTGGAAATTCCAGTTAAGAAAGGGTATATGTGGAACTATGAGGTAGGTGATTATAATACACTTAGAAGGAGCTTGAAGCAGTACTATGGCAGATCAACAGTACATTGGGGAATAGTCAAGGGATATCTGTAGGAAGCAATATCAAACTGTATACCTGAAGTCAGGAGAGTAAATCAGCAATTAGATGGATGAGTGGTATCAGTAAGCATGAGCTGAAAAAAAAAATGTTGTGACAGGTGTATAAGAAGAAAGGTGACTAGCTAACTCATGAAGCAGGATCAGACAAGAAAGTTGACCAGCACATTATGGACGGCAAAATCAGATAATGAGAAAAATGAACTAAACAGGTGAAAGGAAATCCAAAAGTGTTTTTTCATTATGTGGTAAGTAGGAGGAAGAATGACTATAGAAGAATAACTTTAATGACAGCAGATGGTAGAGAGATAACAGAAGCAAATGAAACTGTTGAGCTACTGCGTGATCCTGTTGCAAGGATATATCACCCAAGTGAAGATATTGTTATGACAGAGACTGATGGGAGAACAGAGGTTGAAGAACTGGAGGTACTTAGGATATTGCAGAATCTGAATGCAAATACAGCAGTGGGATTGAATGGGACATTAGCTCGCATTTGAACAGAATGTGCAGGGAAACTGGCAATACTTTTGACTAAGCTGTTTAATTCTTAGCTCAGTCCCAAGAGAGTGGAAGGAGGGCAAAATAATTTCTTTGCATAGAGGAAAATCTAAGTCTGTGGTAGAAAATTAAAAACCAATCAGTATCTCAGGAGTGTGGTAAAAGGTCGTCAGAAAAAAGAGAATTCAGGAATTGATGGATGAGAATATGGTATTCTCTGAGGGGTAGCATGATTTTGTGAAGGATAGGTCATGCCTTAGTAATCTATTAACTTTTTATAATAGGGTGACAGCTGAGATGGTTAGAGGAGATAGCTACATGATGATGATACTGCTAGATTTTTCAAAAGCAGTTGACTGAATACTACTTCGAACTCTGTTATGCAAATTAGAACAAATGGGGATGGATATGATATTGGTATTGTGAATAAGAAGGTGGCTGCTGGACAGATATCAGAAAGTAGTATACAGAGGAGCAGAATCCAGGTGAAAGCTAATGACTAATAATATGCTGCAAGGTTTGGTACTAGGACTACTACTTTTTAATTTGAACCTAAATGATATTGGAAATAGCCTGAATGGAAATATTCAGTAGTTTGCTGATGATGCAAAATTAGGTAGTGAATCAAGTGATGTGGAGAGCTTGCAGGATGAATTAAATAGGAACAGTATGGGAAAAACATAACGGATATCAGTTTAATGTGAAAAAGTGTAAAGTTATGCATTTCGGAATACAAAGATTACAAGCGGAGGTCAAAGTCTGACTGTCACCTCCTCGTGGTACCCTCTGGATGATCTAACGACAGCAGCATTTCTTTTTTTCTCGTCATGGAGACAAATTTCAGCGATTATACCTATGCTACCGCGTACGGGGTAGCCGACGCGACTCTTGATTTGGAAATGATGTCAGAGTTGAGAAATGAGCAAATCATTCCACCCATTACAAAAAATATTAATATCATCCAATGTAATTTAAATGGAATCATTACTCCAGCAAGCAAAGAAAAACTAAACAAACTATGACTACTAGCTGACAAACATGATGCTGATATTATTTGCATCCAGGAAACCAAACTTCGACAAACCAGCAGACTAAACATTAAAAATTATAATATGTTACGACAAGACAGGCCTACTCACCAAAATGGAGGAGGACTTCTGACACTAATCCGAAACTTGTCATATAAAGTTGTTGAGCTAGACATAGTACCAGAAGGAACTGAAATACAAGGAATCCAAATACTGGAACCAAGTAAAAAGCCATTAAAGATATTCAATTGTTATCATCCTCCAGACAAACCTGAACCAAATCTTTCCAGCCTATCCCATCTCATCGAAGTAAACTCCATTATCTTAGGAAATGAATAGCAAACACCTGTTATGGGGTTCTGAGGAAATAAACCCAGGAGGAGAAAACCTGAGTAATTTCTTAGATGAAACAGGACTAATAACTCTCAACAGTGGAGAATGCACTTACCTGTCTCATTCTTATGGTACAAAAGATGCCTCAGATATTACTGTGGTGCGGTGCACCCCTCTGGGTGCACCACAGAGGGGGGGGGGGGGTGAAATAGCCTGAATATTTCCATTCAGGCTATTTCCTATATCATTTAGGTTCAAATTTAAAAGTAGTAGTCCTAGTACCAAATCTTGCAACATATCATTAGTCACTAGCTGTTGTCCTGTTACTGTCCTAGCTAAAGTAGCTGGACAGTAACAGGATTACTTGGTTATCAAACCAGAAAAGGTGCTGTATAAAATACATGAATTTGACTTCTATGATCTGGTGTAATAATACCACGGGATAATAATAATAATAAAAGATTATAAGCTATGTGCCAAATTGAGGGAACTGTACTCCAGGATATTGATGGAGTAATAGTAGTAGATGGAATTTGGGGGTAATAGTAGTAGTAGATAGAAAGTTGCAGTTTAGGCAGCATACTACTAAAGTAGCTGGGACAGTAACAGGATTACTTGGTTATCAAAGAACACACTAACAAGAATGCTGTTTTTTCCATCAACATACTTCTGCAATCCACACACCATCTTGGTCACTTGTCTCTGTATCCTCTCCACTGCTTCCTCATCCAAAACTCTGTACCGAGCCTTGATAAGACCTCATCTCGACTACTGTGCCCAGATTTGGTCACCTCGGTTCCTTCTTGATGGGGAGGAGGTGGAGAGGATCCAGAGGCGAGTAACTAAGATGATAACAGGTCTATGGAATGAGAACAGGTTAAAGATTTGTGGGTTGCAGAAACTAGTTGATAGGCGGAAAGGGGGAGATATGATTGAGACATTCAAATTGCTAAAGGGATTCTATAGGATTAATTCAGAGGATATTTTTGAGATCAGGACTCGTGGTGGGAGAACTAGGGGACACCTATGGAAGCTGGGCAAGAGTGTGGTTAGCAGGGGTGTTAGAGCTGGGTTCTTTACTTTTAGAGTGGTAAATGAGTGGAATAAGCTGCCAGAGTCTGTTGTGGGTGCTATGACAGTGAACGAGTTCAAGCAAGATATGATAGATACTGTGAGAATGTAATCGCATAGTTGTGTGGACATGATGCTTAGGGCCTCCCTCGATGAGTCTAAGGACTCCTGGAGTCACCCAAAATAATAATGATAATAATAATAATAATCCCCAAGAAACCCAGGAGAAGACCAGACTTGAGCACAGTAATCCAGATGTGATCAATGTGAGGCTTTTTAAAGAAGAATGACAGCAGTTGATGAGAGAAAAGAGGGAATATGACAGAAACATTTAAGTTGATTAAAGGGTTTTATAGGATTGATGCAGGGAAAATGTTTCAGCACTTGGCTGGAGGGGACAGAACAAGGGGTTATTAATGGAAGTTGAATAAAGGTGTGGTTAGTAGGGGTGTGAGGACTCAATTTTTTGCTTGGAGAGTAGTGAATGAGTGGAACGTGTTGCCAGAGTCAGTTGTGAGTGCTTTATCTGTTAAAGGATTCAAATTGCTGTATAGTAGATATTGTGTTGATAGTTTGGGTCTCCAACAATGATTCTCAGAACTCAATGGAGTTAATTCCCATTTCCTTAAACTTATCTAATAGTTTAAGGTTTAAAAGTCCAGTATCATTGTATAACTATTTCCTTTATCAAATTTTACTGTCACATTATCGTAAAATGTGAATAAATTACAATTGGAGAAGTCTTGTTATGTTCCATCACGTCGTTTTTGACTGCTGGTGATTCTACAAACATACATGCTCCATTCAGATCTGTCCCTGGCCATATCTTTCAGAATTTCCAGTCGCTTCTTTAACTCCATCCACCCATCTAATGCTTGGTCTTCCTCTTCTCCTGCTTCCATCAACTTTAGCAAGCATCATCATCATCTTCTTCAGACTGTCATTTGCTCGCATAATATGTCGAAGTATGATAATTTATGTCATACTTTGACATAAATTGTCATACTTTAACGTTCATAGCTTCGAGGGAGCAATCTGGCTTTATTCTGTCTATCACTGATTTATTGGTTTGCTTTGCAGTCCATGGTATTCTTAGTAAGCATCTCCAAACCCATAATTCAAATGCATTCTGCTTTCACAAGAAGGCTTACCTTTTACAAAACTGTGCTATTTACAACACAGTATCATATTACTGTACACCCATTCTGGAAGTTTACCTTTAACCAAAATTTCCAGTACTCAACAACCACTCCTAATTCTAATCGTAAGAGATTCTAATTCATCTATAATTTGTTACTCGCAGCTTGCAGCCACTTTTTTATATTACCATTTTCCCACTCCCTTGAAACCCTCTCAGAACTAACTCTTTGATTAAACTGTTTCATCAAAAGTCTGTTCTCTTGCCCATAGTAGTTGCTCAAGGACAGACATACTGTTTAGTCCAATTCCTGTATTCACATTGATATTTTTCAAATAACTGAGCATCTCCAGTTCGTATAATTCAATTCTCACATCAATAACTGCAGATTCTCCACCTGGATGATACACCCTTGCAAGTGATCGCTCAGTAGTTTAACAATTTCTTTTGCTTCTTTCACTTTCTTACCATCAGAGTGCTTAAAATTATTCTTCTGCAGTTATTGTCTCTCTTGCTTGCTACATAGGGAAAATAACTCTTTTGGATTTCCTTTGGCCAGCTTATAAAATTTCCTCTCATAATCTGATTTACCATACTAGTCCTCCTTTTTGCATAGTTCATGAGCATCCTGATCATGTTTTTGTTTATATTCCACCCCCACCATGTTTAAATTCTTGCCACCATTTAATCCCTACTCGGTTATATTCGTGACCTTCGTTATACAGTTTGATACCGTCTCTCTCACACAATTCCCAGCCACTTCCTATGTACTATCTGCATCGTTTAATTGTATCTTCTTATGGTATGGTATGGCAGAGTTCAAGCTGCTACCAAGTTTATACATAATCACCAGCTTTTAAATTAAACCCTTTCATGACCGAAAATTTCCCTTTCCGAACAACTACCCTGAACAACTGTTAACTGTTAACTTAAATGGTGAGATGGACGTCAGTCCCTTGGACTTTTATCCCTTCATCGCTAGATTGTGATTATCGATAATGAGAAATTTTTTGAGCGCATGGCTCGCCCGAATTAGGGCTGTGTAGAATCGTGTGAAGCGATGATCAGAGCTGCCTTTGGACGTTTGTGTCTCCATCTGTCGTTTTCATCATAATTTGATGCATCACAAATGAGTTGGTTGGGGTGAAGTGATGCCTGGGCGAAGTACTTGGCTGCAGTCTGGTTGAGATATGAAGGTATGTCTGGCATGTTTCCGTCATGGTGGAGGAGAGCATTCCTAACAAACCATGGGGCATCGAAGATCATTCGGAGGTATTTATTTTGTAGTACCTGTAATCTTTTGATGTTGCTGGGGGAGGTGTGGCTCCATGCTGGCGATCTGTATGTTAATATGGGTCTGATGATTGTTTTGTATATTGTTAGTTTGTTTTCTGTACTGACTTTGCTTCTTCGGTTGAGTAGCGGATAAAGTTGAGCTATTGCTGAGTTGGTTTTGTTGCAGGCATGTGAGATGTGGGAGTTGAATCTGAGTCGGTTATCCAGTTTGATTCCCAGGTATTTTACTTCTTTTTGCCATGGGATATCAGTGTTAAACATCGTGACTGCTCCGTGGTGAGTTGCTTTCCTTCTTGTGAATAGTATGGCAGTACTTTTGTCGGCGTTGACATCTATCCTCCATTTCTGAAACCATCCTTCAAGATTTGTTGCTGCGTCTTGTAGTCGTTGTGTGGCTAAGTGTGGCCTGAGTGATCTGGTCAGTATTGCCATGTCGTCTGCATAGAAGGCCGTGGTAGTTGATGCTGTGTTTGGTAGGTCTGAGATGAAAATATTGAAGAGTAGCGGCGATAGGAGGGAGCTTTGCGGGACACCTGCTGTGATGCTTCTCATGGGGAATCTGAGGCCACGTAGCTTAACTTGAAATTTTCGGGCTTTCAGATAGGATTCTATGATTTTTGCTAGGTTTAGTGGGTATTTTGCAGCTATTAGTTTGTGGATGAGGCCTTTGTGCCATTGTCAAAGGCTTTCGCCACATCCAGGAAGATTGCACCTGTGTGTTGTTTCCAGTTGTATCCAGTAGTTATGAATTCTATAATTCTGTGGACCTGTTGGGTTGTGCAGTGGCCTTTGCGAAATCCGAATTGTTCTTTTGGGGTTAGGTCGATCTTGTCCGTTTCATTTTGTAGGCGGTTCAGGATTATCTTTTCCGCGATTTTTCCCAGATTTGATAGGAGGCTGATAGGTCTGTAGTTCTGGGGGAATTGAGGTGCTTTTCCGGGTTTGTGGATGAGGATTACATCTGCTTGTTTCCAGCGAGTGAGGAAGTAGTTGAGTCTGAGCATTGCATTGATGATCGCCACTAGATGCATAACTGTTTTATGGGGGAGTGCTTTTATGGTTTGGTTTGAAATCTCATCAGGACCTGGGGCCTTTCTGTTGTTGAGGCTCTTGATGATTTGATGTACCTACTTTGGTGTAGCATAGCTTGTATTGTCTTGGCTGCTGGTTTGATGGAGTGCACAGCGGACATGCCTGTGTATTTTTTCAATGAAGTGCAAGTCTGCATGCGCATAGTTGGGGCTGAATTGCAGTTCCAGGGCGTCCGTGAAGGCTTCTGCTTTCTCGTCGTCTCGGTAGGCCATGCCCCTTTCTCCCTGGATTGGCTGAATGTTGGGGCGGTCGCTGCGAAGGGCTTTCATCATTTTCCACAATGAGTTGTCTTTGGTGTTTAAGGAGCTTAGCTTCTTCTCCCACAGCTGGTTCTTGTGATCTTTGATCGCATATCGAACAAGGTTTGTTGCCCTGTTTAGCTCTTGTCTATCCTGGGGGGATAGTGTTGTATGGTAACGGCGTCTGATCCTGTTTTTGCTGCGGATGAGCTTTAGAATCTCTTCTGGGAGCAGGTTGGCTTGAGCTAGAGTGGTAATGGTGGAAGCTGCTGCTAGGCCAGCTTGGATTGTGCTTTCCAGTTTTCTGATCGCTGTATCTATTTCTTTAGGTGAGGAGATGGTTGGAACGGGTCCTGTGAGGTTGCAGAGAATAGCGTTCAGCTTTTTGAAATTTGTGCAGGACTGCTTGGGGATGATTTCTGTTTCCCCGCCTAGGCTTAGTAGTACCGGATTGTGGTTGGAGCTTAGATCATTGACTACCTGTAACTGGAATTGGTGCGAGGTGTTCCTAAAAATGCTATATCCAGCAATCAGGTCTTCCCAGCGGTCTGTAGTGTGTTGGTTCGGCGGGACCTGCTACGATGATGTTTCTTGTCATAGCGAACGTGTGTAGGCTCTTCCCATTGTTGTTGGAGTTCCTACTGTTCCATGCAGGATGTTTGGCATTTAGGTCTCCCTCCACAATTGTTGCTTCATTTGTGTCGAGGAGCTGGGAGAGATCCGAGGCTAGTAGTGGTTTGCCTGGAGGGTTGTAGACTGAATATAGCTTTAGGTTACCTGCATTGTTGGTGTGTATCTCAATTCCAGTTTCTTCCAGGTGTGTAGTCGTTGTCTTCTTGATCTCATTATATCTTATGTCTTTTTTGACAAAGATAGCCGTTCTACCTCCTCTGGCATTGAGTCTGTCATTCCTAAGTAGTGCGTGGTTCCTTAGTTTGGGGTTGTCGCAGGGCCGAAGGTGTGTCTCGTTGATTAAGAGGATGTCTATTCTATGTCTTGCTGTAAATTCTTGTAGTTCCAGGAGTTTGTTGTTTAGGCCGTTGGCATTCCAAAATGCGATCTGTATGAAGTTGTTCGAACCAGGTGTATTATTCATTGCTTATCATTGTGAAGATGACTTGAGTGTTTTTTAAGAACTTGTTCGCATCACTCTGATTGGGGTTGGTCTTGCTAAAAGCCGTTAGCATCTCCCCTAGGGTGGTAGCAAGGATAGCAGCTGTGTTCTGACTGTTGGGCATAGATTCTGCTGATTTAGCCTTTGAGGTGACTGCTGCAGCATATGAGCTGTGTGATGTTCGCTGATTGATATCTTCTTCAAGGGGTGTTGCACGTTTTTGAGCTGGTGGAGTGCCTGATTTTCTGTTGCTTGCCAGGTTATCTGGGTGGAGAGTGCAGCCTCTATAGTTGGCTGGGTGTGGGCCGCCGCAGTTTGCACATGTGGCTGGAGTTGTGCGTGGTTTGGAGCATGTGTGAGTAGGGTGACTGTCCCCGCACTTCACACATTTGTACTCTGCTCTGCACAGTTTCTGTGCATGCCCATATCTCTGGCAGCGATGGCATTGTCCTGCTGTTGCTTTCTTTCTGAGTGGTTCTGTTTTAATCCTGAGATTGCAAACTCTTTTGAGATCGTAAATCCTTCTTTGTTCCTTATTAATTTCCACGAGAACCAGCGGCATGGGACGTTTTGTCTGCCCGGTACATTCTTGATATTTTTATGGGCTCCAGTCCTTGAGATCTAAGGTCGATGGCTATTTCTTCGGACGTGATTTCTTCTACCAGTCCTCTGATGACAACTTTTAGGTTCTTTTCGCTTTTCAGTTCAAAAGTGTGGTATGGGATCTTTATCTCGTCCATCAACTTTGTTAGCCGTCGGTAGTCTGATGTCCCTTCGGGCTGGATACGGACTCCTTCGTCGGAGTTTTTGGCTGTTTTGAATTTAATCTCGGAGTTTCTCATGGCCTCCGAAATTCTCGACCATTGTTTTTTGTCTCGTTAGATTACCGGCGGGACTCGTTCTTTGATCTGTGCCACTGTGTCCATTGGCTGGTGTTCCGGTTCTTCGGGTGGTGTCTCTTTTCGTCGCTTTATTCTGCTCACCGTTTGGTAGTCGTCTGGTTCTTCCGGAGTCTGAGTATCTGTGGCTGTGTTGTCTCTTGTTTCATCTTGAGATGTGGTGGGGAGAGATTCTGAAGGTTGATAGTCCTCAGATTCGACTTCCGCGATTTGATGGATCTCTACTTTACCCGGCCATTTTGTATGTAGGAGGTTTCCTACATGTCGGAAAATTGCAAGTAGCTGCTTAAAGTCTAGTTCATCGTAAGGAGTGCTCATGATGATTAAGACTAGTCTTTTACCTTTACCTTACCTTACCTACTTTCCTAAAATTTCTGATCACCTGTCTCAATCTTTACCTTTACCTTACCTTAACTTTACGAAAAACTCTTCCTCCTCCTCCTACCCTGAACAAAACTGAATAGTCACTTATATATAGAGTGCCTACCAAGGTTCTGGATTCGTCTTCTCATCCTATTACTTGATCATGTACTCTCAAATCCCTGGTTCCTTCACGTCATCAGAGGTCCGTGCTCCAATATAAAGTCGAGCAATAATAATAATAATACTTTTTATTTTTTTGGCCTCAACTATGACCTAGTTGAGGTAAAAAAAAATGCGTTTTATTTACATTTCTCGAGTTTATTTACATTTTACCGAGTTTGTTACACCTGAATGACAGCAACTACCCTTCGGGATTATACCTTAAACCAATTTTTCATACGTTGCAAATTCTCGCCAAAATTCGACGTTCTAATTCGTCCGAAAATGTTCAATGGGTTGTGGTCTGGACGCTGAGCCGGCAAGTCCAACACTTCAACGTTGGTTTATGGAAATCAGTCTCGGACACTCGGCGTAGTATGGCATCAGGGCCGGCCATCTCGGGGGTGCAATGTACCCGGGCCCCACGATCGAGTGGGCACAGTCGGTACACATTTGCGGAAACGTATTATATTTCGAATGTGTTTTTTTTTTTTTTTTTTTTCCTGTGCCAAAATCATTTGCAGGTAAGAGGTTTTACAATACGTTTATTTCGAAAATCCTTTAATTTTTACCTTTGAAAAATATTTTATGGCCCCAAGAGGTTTCTTGCACTCGGACACCTTTATATAGAAGAGGCCGGTCCTGTATGGCATGGAACATTGTTGTGCTGAAACACGCGAGGGTGACTGCGATGTACTCCCACAGCTTCCAAAGCATGAAGCTACCCAGGATGTCCAGATAACAATTAGATGTCATGGTTTGGGGCATTTCCACCAATGGACCAATCCCCATCCAACTGAAAAACCCACATACCAATACAGAACTTCTACCAAGCTTGATATTTGAAATAACACAGCCCTGCAGGAACTGTTCTCTGGGAAATCTCCAGATCCAAACTCGACCATCAGAATAAAGTATGTGTTCGACACCAGTCCAAACGTCGCATGCCGTTAAAGCGGGAGGGTTTGATGTGTGACTTGTTCGCAGCAGCTCTGCCCTGGTAACCTAATGCATGCCACTCTCTGCAAGAGTTCCATGTTTACTCCGAGATCCGCCGCTGATGACCTGCAGGATGCATTCCCGAACATTTCGAGACAGGGCTTGTCAATCTCGATCAGTGAGTTTGGCTTCACAGGACGTTTTCTTGCGGTGGGAGAGCCATGAACTTTATATTTATGAATAGTAAGCAACGGTAGATTCCGGTATAATGAGACGAGTAGCAATGTCACGAACAGAAAGGCTAGTGATATGACACCTAATTACCATCCCATGTTGGAAGTCTGTCAGTTGAATTGAACGTCATCTTGACATCGAGTACAGCGCAAAATATGCAGCACATCCCATCTTTTATTACTAGACGTACGCAAGCACTCCCTAATTATGTGCATGTGGTAGCATCCGAAATTCGCATGGCAGTCCAGTAGTTCACGGCCGGGGCCGGCCCTAGAACGTTTTTGTTTTGTGACTTTTCTCCCTTTACGGTAATTATGCCTACATTATTGTGTTATTATTCAACAATTGTTTGCAGTTTTGAATGTGTATATAAAGTCAATATCAACAGTAGCCTGATTACGAACGCGTGATGAAAGGGATGGGCAGATTTGGAGCCTCCTGTAATGCGTTATCTTGCACCGATTGACAAGCAAACATTATTGCAGCGTAGTGTAGCGGAATTTTAACAGACCCGTAGCTATATTTTGTCTTTTCTGGTTGGCAGCACTATCAGTAACCAACAATAGAACGTCAGATCAGCAGTTGTCAGAGCACGTGATTGTGAGAAGCACAAAGAAAATCGTGTAATATTTTTCTGTTTATGTAGGAATACTATTTCAACTATGGATAAGTACATTGGCACCTTCTTTAAACGGAAAAATAGCTCTGATGACAGTGATAATACAAAGCAACTATGTAATGAGAGTTTGAGTGTTATTTCTGAAGACGACCCTGAAGCTTATTCGTTTAGAATTTAACCACTGCATGAACTTATGGTTACCCAATACTTTTGTCAACGCAGTACGTATTCGCAGAAATGGTAACGAATTAGAGGAACTGAAAAGTCAAATCAAATCAGCTAACGCCTTTTATTCCCTTATAGGGAGTAGGCGAGGCCTTTTACCATTGTAAATTATCGGTGATCTTCACACGACTATGATTAGTTAAAAGAATCCTGCTCATCGCTACATTTCTCCAACATCCCTACAATCTGTTGACATTGCATCTCTTGATCAAACGACCTGTCTACTAATAATCCGCATTCCTATGCTATAACAATTTCGTACAGTGCAATTAATATATTACGTGTATATAGTCACTGTCGATGGTACTGTGTCAGTACTATCGACAGGGGGGGGGGGGGGTATCATAGAGACAGCCTACCTCACGGCGCAGGGCGCTCGTTTAGCCATAGAAGTTTTTCCAAACTTAAATTGATAAAAATTATTTAAAAAATTATAATCCATCAGGGTTGATATTTAATTTTTTTGCCTCAGGGCGCGATCTAATCTGACCACGTTGTATAGTGCAATACAATAATGTAAATGACTAGTTGTCCTTTAATTCAAAATTTATAGCCTTTAATTTTTTCATGTTCAAATCCCTTAATACTTCAATTCAAACTGTATAACCTGAATTTCATACATCTTTAACTGCAGTGCCGTGAAATTGTATTTTAATCCTCTTGCATGATCCCATTGGATACATCGTTTGCTATGGTCCTTTGTACGCTAGCATAATTAAAAAATAACTGAAAATCAACCACCTTACCATCCATAATGTCATTAACATACAAAATCAAAAGCAGTATACTATTAAACGATTAATGTACTATTAAACCTATATTGACTTAGATTCTTTAATATACAACTCTTTTATGACTATACATCATCCAGTCATTATTTCCATGTCACATCCTATTTTATCCAATTGATATAAAAGCGTTTCATGCAATATCTTCTTGACCTCGAAATACAAATACAACAGCCAATCAAGTGAAAAATGGCTGATAAGTCAGAAAATAAAAGTTATTATTCAACAGTTTTCTCCCAATCATCATGTTAGCTAAATCTTTTTCCCACTAAACCTAATTCCATCCCCCTTTCGGGTGATGTCGGCTTGAGAAACACTGGTCGATATGGATTAGGACTCGGGCCTCTGCCTGGTAATTGAAAGGCAGAGAAGTTATCCACTCAGCTAAACCAGGCTGTCGAACAAATAGTTAACGATTAGCATGTATTTAATGATTCTAAAAATAAAAGAAAAATAATTATCAAGTTTTATAGTTGAAAATTACTTGACTTTTGACATAACGCATTTACAAACGAGGAATTAACATATTTCCATTGGTGAAACCAAGATTTAGTGCTTAAGCAAGTTGAAGTCTAATACCATTGTACTTTTAACCAACACACAGCAGTAGTGTACTATACGTTTGGCCAACTCTTGTACGGAAGGTGGGGGAAGGTTAAGTTAAACAGGATAATTTGAATAGCCTGTTTAACTGCGCAGATAAACAGGGTGTACAGAATATCTGTAGAAACGCACGTAGATATAAAAGGGGGAAAAAACTATACGCTCCCTTAGAATACTGTCCTATTCTAAGGGAACGTAGTAACTTTGATTCTAGTTAAGTTAACAGATCATGTAGAAAGATACACACTAGAGAGAGAACAGTTTACACTGTTTAATTGATCTGTCAATAAATGAGCCATGTGAATGATATCCAAATATTCAAAACATTAAATACTTACCTTGTTTCTGAGAGTGCTCTCTAAAACTGATGATACCAAAAGATAATCTGATTCTATAAAGATGCAATTCGTATGCCCTTCTAGTATAAAACGATTCACAACACGTATTGTGAACCAGAAGACCTAATAACGTATTTAAATAGCAGTATGATTTACCAAGAATTTGTGTCATAATTCTTTTGCCACGTGCACTATAGCACTCTGCGTTGCTTCATAACGGGAGTACGTGTAAATAAAATGTATTCGAGAAGGTTCGTAATGGAGCATTTTGGCACGTGATAGTGTTTTGTTGTGTGGAGACGCTATATCCTAAATTTAATGATACTTAAATATATTAAACTTTGATCATTTTCATGCTACTAATACTAATATCAGATACTATAACCTGTTAGTGCCTCTTAAATTATGAACGATGTTGGAGACACATTTAAAAATATTCCAAATTTCAGATCTTAACCGCAAAAATATTTATAGTTAAACTTTGAACGGATTTGTTATGTGTAAGGTTATAGCATTATCGTCAAGTAAAGAGTGGTACGATCTACATAAAAATTGATTTGTCCCTTGCCCTTTTAAAATGTGCAAACGATATTATTATTATTATTATTATAAAAACCTCCATAGAATCAAAGACTCATCGTGGTCCACTGTTCTACACACAGTTTATCATACTGTGCCTTAAATATATTCACTGTCTCTGCACACACACCACACTCTCGGGCAAAGCATTCCAATCACTCACCACTCTTCATGCAAAAAACCTGCTCCTCACTCCCTTGCTGACAACCTCCTTATACAGCTTCCAGGAATGACCTCTTGTTCTCCTGCTATCCTCACCCATTCTGTGCAAAACCTCCCCGACGTTAATCTGGTAATAACCACTTAACAGCTTATATATCTCAATCATACCCCCCTCTTCCTTCTATCCACCAATTTCTACAAATTGCATTTTGTCAATCTGAGTTCATACTCTACATTCCAGAGACCAGAAACCACCTTAGTCAAGCGCCTCTGAACTTTTTCCAACGCAATTTCCTCTTTTTGAAAACCAGGTGACAGATCTGTGCGCAGTAATCCATATGTGGCCTGATCAAAGCCTTATACAAAGGAACCATAACATCCTTACTTCTACAAGTCAATGTCCTCTGCACCATTCCCATTATCCGCTATGTTGTCTTCACTATTTTAGTAACATGTCCCCGAAATTTTAGGTCCTTGTCTACCATCACTCACAGATCTCTCATTTCTTCTACCCCTTCCAAGATATTCACACCGATTGTGTACTTTACATCCCATCTCTGCTTCCCAAATTTCAAAACCTTATACTTTGAAACACTGAATTGACATCCTCAGTTATTTACCCATTCAGTCAGTGTATTCAAGTCCTCTGGCAAAGCTATGACATCCACAGTACTCCTGATAGCTCTGCCCAACTTTGCATCATCTGCACACAACTGCACATCACCATCAGACCTCTCCAGACTATATATATATACATATATAGATATATATATATCTTACTAACACTCTCAGTATAACTAAACCTACCCACCTAAGCCACAGTAATTAAATTTTTAATAACTAAATATTTCGTCCTAAAGTATCTTAATACATCATTAATCCAGTTATTTCGAAGGGATAGCACACAGTTAAGGCGCATGCTTATAATGGAATCCCACTATGCGTGCAGTACCGTGTTATAGAATTAAATTAAAATAAATATCTGATAAAAAAATAAATTAGAAAAATTAAAATAAAATGACATACATAAATTTACTTTACACAATTAAGGATGACAATTTCCCTGACTTTAGGGATAGTAAGAACGTCATTATGGTTTAATTGGGGTCTGTGATGCAGAGCTTCAGCACTTTCTTTATGTAAACGCTCGTGTTTATATAAAGTTCCTGCTACCTACAAACCATTTAACCAGTTCTATAATTTGTTACCTTCTCCTAAAGACAAACTCCCACCTTTGATGCTGCCCGGCGTTTACGAAGTTCCATATTCCTGTAAGATGTCTTACTACGGACAGACAGGAAGATCTATTAGTAAGCACATCTCTGAACATCAAGACCACATCCTTTTTATCAAACCTCACAAATTTGACCTCGCACAACAAGGAGTTAAAAACCGACTCATCGGATCCAATGAAAAAACATCACACTTAAACATGAGCGAATGTCGATGCCCGACATCATAAGCCCAATTTAAATCGCAATGACGTTCTTTCTATCCCCAAAGTATGGGAAATTATCATCCTTAACTGTAAAATAAATTTATGTATGTCATTTTATTTTAACTTAATCTAATTTATATTTTATCAGATATATTTATTTCAATTTAATTCTATAACACGTTACCGCAAGCATAGTGGGATTTCATTGTAAGCATGTGCCCTAACGGTATGGACGACATCCTGCAGTAATTTCAAAATGAATGTAGTGATTACTGTAGTAACAAAATATTATTAACACATATCCTTATTTTTCATAGGATTCATGAGAGTCGTTCGAATTATATCTGTCTGATTTTAAAGGTGAACTCTTTTCTTTAGCGCTTGCATCTTTGGATCTGTGAGCAGGACGCACGATATTAATTTTTTTAAATACTTCGTTAATTTGACTGAAGACATTAGATCCTTTCTTCTTTGTATTTAGCTTATTCTCGAGCACGGAGACTCTGAATAGAAGACTTTGGCATAAATTGTCCACAGTCTGTTGATAAGCTTCCCTGTTCAGAAATTGTAATTCTAGAATGGCAAGAATTATTTGAAGCAAATGATTTTGGCTTCCTTCTTCATTACATTGATGCTTTCCATTGCTGCCGTGGAGGCTGTTGCTACTACTATCACTAGTACCACAATTACCATCGGTACACTTTTTTGAACTCTTATCCTTATTTTCTCCAACAAGCTCTTTTCTTTTTAGAACATCGTAACACACATCTGTGTTGACTCCTCTAATGCATCTTCCATTATGAAGTCTAACGAGGATGTGGATACCTGTTTGGAACGTTCTATGCCCAACAGGGATGATAAGAGACCTCGGAGTCTCGCGCGTATCTCAAGCTACGCGAGCCTGGATAGTGGGATATACTGACCTTTTACTTGCATCCCAAGTTTCTCGAACTGAGGTTGGAGTTGGTAATTTCCCGTTTGTAATCCATTTTCCACTGCTATAGCTTGTAGAAGAAGATGATGATGACGACGATTATGTCTCTTTGTCTTCATCCCAGGATATACAAGAATGACTTATTTTTGAAGATGATGACTTCATGCATGCTTCTGGACCTGCATGAGCATGGCTTGTAGTGGGAGATGGCATATATCTATTTGCATCCTAGATTGCATGCGAATGATCTATGATGGGATATGGAGCATACATCATTACATTCCAAGCATTACGACGAAGACTTATACTTGGTAACTTCCTGCTTGAATCAGAGGCTTCATGAGTGTGGCTTGTGGTAGAAACCGGTAATTCCTCATTAGTTTCCCAGCATGTGGTTGGAATATGGGGCATCTACTTGGTTTCAGGCCTTTCTTGAGGTGCGGTAAAGGATGAATTTTTTTACTTATTCTCCAAATGTTGCTTGCAAGAGAGAGCTTTTTAATTCTTGCCCCAGGCAAACGAGTTTTTGAAGTGCTTGAAACTTTATCTACGGCTACGATAGTGAAAAATGGTTTCTTATTCATTTCCCGATTTCTTTCAGGACATTGATGTGTAACTAGAGATGGTGGTTGTATGTCATCGGGGTTTTTGTGTACACTGACGGTTTAATTTTTGCCAATGACACTTTTAAGTATTTGAGTCATGGTGGATGATGATGGCTCTAAATTTACGCCTTTTTGTATTGCAACAGTTTGATTTATATCTAGCGGTGGTGATTCTAAATTGCTCTAAGAAGAAGGATAAGAAAGTTTACTGTTTAAGTTTACTGAAGCATTCTTATCCTTCTAAGAAAGGTAAGAATGCTTCAGTAAACTTTATTGCTTTCAACACTTTCAGTATTATTTTCAGCTTCTCGTTAATATAATCTATTGTGTAATCATGTGATCTGTATAGTCAAATAAATGAACCATTCTTGTCCTTCTTGTTAAGGCATTTGAGAGGACTCATATGCAAGTTACAGAATTAGATTTAAATGCGTATGTTATAAAAATTATCTCTATTGGAAGTTTATATTTATGCACCATAAACAAATTTGTTTTGGTAAAAAAAAAAAAATTACACATAATTTTTTGATTTTATTTTACCAAAAATATGTTTTGGTAAAATTAAAAATAACATGGTGACTCATCCTATTCAGTTAATCAAATTGTGATATCCGATGGCGCACGCTTTGCCTCTTTTACTGCACATGAACTAAATCACAAAAATTCGAAAGTAAACCTCCAAAATATAATTATTCTTATTAATAATAAAAATTATCATTGATCACTGTTGTCATTTTAAAATTGAAATTAACATTCCAAATAATTATATTTCTCATAAAGCAGTTTGAATTAGATTTTATTTCTTAAAACTTATCTTGTTTATCCTACAATTAAACAGCGTTTCCTTTTTTTATGCCAAATCCCATGAATACATCCGAGTAAAAATAACATCCGAAGAGAAAGAAATGTTATCCATTGAAAGATGCAAAGTGTGTCTTGTAGACTTCTTTGCATAACTCCACTAGTTCAAATACCCATTACAGTAGTTATGTGCATATTTCTTTTTCTCACGTGTTTTAATTGCGTAACAGGATACTGGAGACTGAATCGTAGATTTATTTCTGAAATACAAAGACAGGAAATTATGAGAATAAACATAACTAATAGAAAATGATGATGCAAGTGATGATTTTATTTTTTGGAGGGGCATAGCAGTGTCAGGCGCCCAAATGTTCTTAGCAGATAATTTCGAATTTTAAGGTTTTGGGGGTTCCTGAATTTTGTTTTTATTCTAACATGCTTTTGGCATACCAGTAACTGTCAAGCATCTCTGTTATATATATAATAGAGTAAATAACATTGACTTTTTCATTACGAGACACTTTCAACATTACGGCGAAAAAACACAAACAAATTGTACAAACTGTCAACATGACGTTTGATGTCTGTTTTTAGGTACAGTGGTATCCCGCTAATCCGAACATTTTAGTCTGAACCTTCCAGTAATCCGAACTGCGGTTTGAAAGAAAAAGTGTTATTTATTACGTATTATTATTTTGTGTACTATTATTTTTATATAATAATTATCATTTTAACTATTATTATTTATTTTATTATTATTACAGTATTTTTTTCATACTGTCGATTGTACGGTTATACTGGAAGCCTATTTTGATTTATTGTGTGTTCACGTTTGCTTTTTTATATTTTACAGTACCGTATTGTCGGCATGAATCAAAAATATACACAAAAATAGGAAATTCAAAACGTGCATAATTTGGTTAAAAACATAAATCAGGATGTTGAAATTTCACAAACAGATATTACGGAATGATTTACAGGTAGAACTGAAAGTGAATTCGAAATCAAATCAAATGCTGAAATTATAAATATGACGCTACAGAATGCATTAGAAGACGATGAAGTCGAAGAAAAAAAAAAGTAAAACATGGAGAGGCAGCTGACAGTTTCAATATGTGTATAGAAATGGCTAAGCAAAATGATACGTCATTCCACAAAATTTTATTGTTAATGCAGCTCCGAGAAGAAACCTTCGGAAAAAAGTTTAGCTTCCAAGAAGCAAAAGAAAATCAGTGACTTTTTTACGAAGAAATAAAAAAACTTTTTTTCTGTTATTTTGTGAAACTTTTTTTGTGTTGTGTAGAAGAAAGTGATATTTTTTACGCAATTAAGTTATGTACTGAACTATGCAATTTTATTAAATCAGAATCCTCAATAATACAAGTACATAAAAATTATTTTTTTACTAAAATAAACTTGTGGACAGTATTATTTTTTGTTTTACATTACAGTACAGTACCTTTTTTTCTATCAGTTACTACATTTATTTACAGAATTAAATTGATGTACCATTAGAATCTGAATATTTTTGTCTTAAACGCTAATTATTGTTGGCTCTTGGGGGAAACTTCGCTAATCCGAACGAGCACAGTTTTTATTAGTTCGGATTAGCGGGATACCCTGTACTTATAAAGAGTTGAATTTCAAAATAGGCTAATCATTCCTCCACCATATTTATCACAGCTACACATCAAAGAAACTTGATCATGCATTCTAAATAAGATTCTGTGGAGGCAGTAGACCCCTCGAATTGAAAAATTCTTATCTGTATCATTCCAGGAGTAATTTTTTGACTTGCACTCAGTAGACTGTTCATAAACACCCTGGCAGGAGCTCAGTGTGCAATTTTCTGGCATAAACTTCATCAGCAGTTGTGAAAACCCCGAATTCCTGATTGTTGTAGAAATAGAGCCTGGTGCAATATAAAAAGAACAGGTAACTCCATTCAAAGATTCTGATATCCGTTTCCATCACTTTGCGATTTGTGTTGCTGAGTTCCGGTTTTCCTTTCACAATAAAGATGGGGTGTAGATGATGAAGGTTCTTGGTAGTTTGTGGATCGAGTGGTGGAAACAGAGTAGAAGAGTAGGTTCCCTCCCTCGATGAGTCTTTGGACTCCCTGGAGGTGTTACGTAATAATAATAATAATAATAATGCTTCCATCATTTTAATTCCATGATCTAGACTTCATCTGGACTGAATGTTCTGAGGTTTACTGCAGCAGAAGATAACAAGATCTCGCTCTCAATCTAAATAACTATTTATTTGTGGTGCATATGAAGTAATCTAAGAAGAAGAAGAAGAATATGAAACAATCGACAGTATGTGAAAAATAGGAATTTTCAGTTATGAGTGGTATAATTAACGTACAATTTCTTTTGAATAAGAGTTCGAATTTATTTCCTAAAGAAATTTGTATTTCTGATGGAATTATTGTAAGATATGCATTGACAAAATCACCTTGTAGTTGGAAAGAATTACCTGAAAGAGTTAAAAATCAAAAATCTTGGTTAATAAAATATAACCATTATCTGAAGTGGGAAATTGGTTCACTACCTCTCTACAAACTAAGAAATTGGATGATAGAATCAACATGCAAATATCATATATTACTTGCCAAAGGAAGAGAAAAATCAAAAACATTAACAAGATTAATAGGGAGGCGTGTTCTTGATTTAAATGAAATTGGATGTCCAAAACATGAAAACATAACATGTACATTTAAATGCTTTTGGAAACATAACGAAAGATTCTGTGCTTTTAATAATTCTCAGCAGTATATGTATTGGTTTCAAAAAAATAAATATGCAATCCTTAATTTTACTACGTTGTTGTAATAAAATATAAATAAAAAATAATAACGTGATTTTTGATAATAAATTCCCAACAATCACCAGATGAAAATTAACTTTCAGATGAGAGTCACATTGTAAAAAACCACACGATGGCAATTCCACAAGCATGGGAAGAAGCTTTGAACAACAGTGCAAATTTAACAATAAGAAGATTAAGGAACAAAAAAAAATAGATTGTATTTTTACTTTATTTATTTCTGTATGTCAGATTCAGTAAATACAATTTGTAAATAATATTTCATTCAAATAAAATGTGTAAATTTAAATGAAAAAATTGGGGGTAATTGATGTGTTATACAAATTTAAATAAGACCATACATTTTTTTATCTCCTTGTAAAATTTCATGCCACAAACTAACCAGACTTTTTTTAAATCTACTCAATGAAACTCCATCAACTCTTAGAAGCAAAAGGAAATGAGTATTAAATTAATAGGTAGAATTTTAGTGGAGAATATTTTACTTGAAAAGGGACAATTTATTTATTATATATGTAGATACCTGTCTTTTTCACTTTATTTAATTTCTGTATGTTAGATTCAGTAAATACAATTTGTTAATAATATTACAGTCAAATAAAAGGTAAAATAGAAATTAACAACGTATATATTACAGAGCTAATATTCATTTGAAATAATAAGAAATAACTATTTATTTGTTATGCTGGCAAAAGAAATTTCTAAATGAAAGCACTACAGCGAGTTCAAAACCTTGTCTTTATCTCCTTTTGTTACTTAAAATTACTAATGCTAAAGAAAAATATAAAAAAAAATAAATAAATTTCAGTTACAGAAATAGGTTAAGAGCACGAGGAATCACAGGTAAAATTAATAGTCAATATTGGTTTTAAAAAAATAAATGTAAGCATTAATTTACTGCAGCAATAATTTTCAGGGGAACGAAGAGTTCCAACCTAAACTCACGATTTCTTACCTACCTACAACCAATTGGTGACCGGATAAGAGATTATGGAGCTAATATTCATTTGAAATAAATTCCAGTTTCCTAGCTACACAAAATGTAATCAAACAAACAAAATATCTACTTGAAAACAATAACTGCATAAAATCCTTAATCAGAAATGAATAATTTTAGGATAGGTGTCAAAAATTTTACACTAGAAAAACAGTCGTACTTCCCCGAACTGATAATACTGTTAAATTGTGAATGAAGCCATGTTATGTAATTTATTATTTTTCATTCACATTTAACATTGCTTATTAAATATTAATCATGGTTCATATAAATTTATTTATTATTTCTTAAATAAGAATTACTAATTAAAAATTTATTCAAAACCTGACCTATTATTAGTTTATAAAATAATAATATGTTTAGAATTTTGTATAACTAAATATATATGGTGTAACGTAAAGTGTTAATTTATATTTAACTGTATACGTAATCAAAAGGTTAAAGAAGTAGCTTAAATATTCTGTTGTTTTTATTTGTGAAATATTTAATGTTATGTAATCACTCATGAATAATAATAGACCATACATTACATTAGCGAAATGTTTACGTGCAGTCTGTTGTCATGGAGACGCACGCGTAAACAACCACGAGTGGAGTAGAGCGTGGCGTTCGAACGTAAGGTGGGAGTGAAGGTCATATATAGAGAGAGATATAGAGAGAAAAGAGAAAGAAGTGGAAAGGTCATAGATAAGATAGAAAGGAAGAGAAGAATTATTATTAAGAAGGAGGAGAGAGTTTTGCGGAACCAAGATTATATAATCCTCAGGGCAGAGATTTATGAGTATAGTGTTCGGAAGTGAACCTATAAGTAGTGAAACATAAAGTTTAATGTTATAAGCGAAAACTGCTGTTGTTATGAAGAAAGGTTGATGCTGTAATCAGATAAAAGGAAACTGGACAGTCAATGCGAAAATTCTGATTAGTTCCAGTTATTCTGGATTACGATTAAATTCTATGTTGCCCTAGGAAAAGGTTATATTGGTTACTTGGAGAAAAGTGAACAGGAAAAGATATTAGTATCTAATTACTGTTGTTTGGAATAGTGAAGTGCGACTTACAGTAATACAGTTTAAACTATGGAGAATATTTGTTATGTGTGTTCCGCTAATGTTAATTAAGTTAATTCATAAGTGCTCTCTCAATAATTTGATGTATTGAAGAATTTGTCTGGTAAGAGTAGTTGTATAAGTTTCTCTATTCTAGCATTAACTGTAATATATCTCCGATGCTCAAGATCCGGGAATATATTTGCTTGGAATATAGCTTACGTAGTTTATTGCCTGCTGTGAATATAAACATTGAGCTGATAGATTTGTGAAGATTGAATAAGAAGTGAAATTGTTATATTAACTTGAGATAAGAAGATTTGTGTTTTTGAGACTGTGAATAGTATATGAAAGTTAGAACATTGAATTAGCATCAGTGACCTAAGAAGATGTGTTAAGTTAATTGTATAGTTCCATTTTAAAATAGAATTCTTGTATTTGTTAACCATATCATATATTAAATGTTTTATTTTGTTGATCTAAATATTGTGTTTGCCTGAATTCCTTATTATTGCACCGTTCATAAATATTCGAATCTTGCGGGAACCCCAAGTAAAAATGATAATAGATGATTCGGCCTAATGAGATGACTGTTAACTTAATTTAGAACTGATCCTACTATTTATATAGACTAATCTAAGAATAGGGTGGCGCAGTATAAATATAAATTTCCCTACTTTTGGATCGGTGATCATTTCGTAATTAGTTGTATTATTCATAAAAGTGACTTGAAACTAGATAGATTTAGAACACGACAGAAAAGAGTCGTCACGACAATACCACGCAAAACATCAAAGGGAGAACATGAGTCATGAAAAAGGTGACGTTCGGATTATCAAACTCTCAAGTAAGACCAGGAGAATTCCAATCCCCACCAGTCAGAAAAGTTCACAAGTAAACTTCTGAATATATGTTATTCCCAGTAACCTATAATGAAAAAGTCAAATGCATTTTCAGACTTGTGTTTGTGTTCTGTGCTGTGAATATATGTTAAAAATCAACCATTTGAAATATTCAGAAAACCTAGATGGTACCAAGATGTTCCCATTCTGGAAAAAAAAATGTAAGTTAATTTTTTTTAACTTAAACATAACAATTGATAAATGCAATTTCAATAATCACTGCTCGTATGTTTTGGTAAGCATAATTCTAATACTGAATAGTTTTTTATGCACTGGTGATATCTGTAAATTCATTTTTCTGCATATTGCATTGTAAATAATATCTGTGAAATAAATATGTAAACTTAAAAGAAGAAACAGTGTCGTTGATGTGTTATGTATGTTCAAGTAAGATCACTTTGGAAATCGCCGTGAATTCACACACGATTTGTTTATTTATTTATTCATTGAACTTTAAGATCTCAATTTTAGACAAAATCAAAATATTCGGATGAATTATGAATAAAATATGAATTTGAATTAGAATATGAATATTGAAGAAAATATGGATGAGCTATGGAAAAAAGTGTGTGTTTAAGGGACACCAGTATATAATTAAATTATTCAGAAAAGCTCGAAACACTGTCACCACTAGACTCTACTCTACTCTAAGAATTCCCCCTTTAACAGGAAAGAAATACCCTAAAATATATTGGAAAATTAGTACAGCCATCTATAGAAGAAAAACATTGTATGTTTGAGTGACATTAACATATAATTAAATTATTCAGAAAAACCCGAAACAATGCCACCATGACGACTCTACTCTACTCTAAGAATGTCCACCCTTTAACAGGAAAGAAATACCCCAAAATGTATTGGAAAATTAGTACAGCCATCTATAGACAACCAAACACAAAACATGATGACAATGATGGATGTGTGTCACCCCGGGAAAATTCCAAGATATCCTATCTCAAAAATATCGACCACAGTTCCATAGCCAAACCAAAACACCATGTGATATCACAGAGAGACATATGTTCCTCAGAAATTTCCAAACACATAATATCACGATTCTTATCTCTAAATATCACACACAATGCTACATGCAAACCAAAAAACACCACGTGATGTCCCCGACAGAGGATGACCCAGCGAAATTCCAAACTCTATAATAACAAATATTCACGTCACGACTCCTTATCTTATCTTGATCTTGATCTGGTCAGAAGTGTCCCACCAATCACGACACGATTCCTTATACACTAATATATATCTCGCTTTCCATTCAAAACAATAACATCATTTATTTACAACTAACAAATGACGTCACTTATCTACATCTCATAACAACACACACCCACAACACGATTCCTTCTCCTATCTTGATCTTGATCTTGTCACTAATGCCCCACCAATCACAACGCTAATCCTTATCTCTACCATCCCCCATAATTCCATACGCTAATCAAAATAACAGAACTCACGTCACTGACACATATGCCCCCAGGGAAATTCCAAACATTCCAATCTCATGATAACACGCCCATAATGACGCCATCTTCTCAACAACCAATCACATTACGATTCCTTATCTTATCTTGATCTTGATCTGGTCACTAGTGGCCGCCCTATTACTCACGATTTTTTCATTATCCAATCTTTAGGCCGCATACTGTGCTAATGCTAATGTATCATAGGTTTACATCTTGTTCGTGGATGCGATTCATATTAAAAAATTGTGGATCTGTGTGTGTGTGTGCGCGCGAGCTCGTGCACCCTATCCTTGGAAGGCCTTAAACCAAAAGGAAGAATTGTCGTCTCACACCGAGCGATAAAATTAAATTTCTTCCTAAACACCTTTATAGAAATCGATGCCAAGCTTGACTTGAAGCCACAACCTGTTGAGTAAGCAAAGCAATCCCCTCTGCCAACATATTTGATCAAACATACAAATGCTATTGACCTCTCAACTATTGAAGAATTTTAGAAGATGCCTATTGAGTTAGCCTCATTGCAGTTGGCAATAATTCAAGTTGCGCAGTCAGGTATAAGTCGATGGAATGAGGATGTAGTTGTGTAGAACAATAATGAAAATTGAGAGAGAGATCTTGTTATCTTCCACTGCGGTAAACCTCAGAAGAATCAGTCCAGATGAAGTCTAGATGATGGAATTAAAATGATGGAAGCATTATTATTATTATTATTATTATTATTACGTAACACCTCCAGGGAATCCAAAGACTCATCGAGGGAGGGAACCTACTCTACTACTCTGTCTCCACCACTCGATCAACAAACTACAAGGAACCTTCATCATCTACACTCTATCTTTATGGTAAAAGGAAAACCGGAACTCAGCTATAGATCGCAAAGTGATGGAAATGGATATGAGAATCTTTGAAAGGAGTTACCTGTTCTTTGTATAGTGCATCAGGCTCTATTTCTACCTCGATCAAGAATTCAGAGCGTTCACAACTGCTGTTGAAGTTTGCCAGAATTTTGCGCACTGAGCTCCTGCCAGGATGTCTATGAACAGTCTGTCTATTGAGCGTAAGTCTAAAAATTACTTCTGGAATGACACAGATACGAATTCTTCAAACCGAGGGGATATGTTTAGGTACTACTTGCTCCACAAAACGTTATTTAGAAAGCATGATCGAGGTTCTTTGATATGTAGCTGTGATAAATATGGTGTAGGAATGATTTTCCTATTTTGAAATTCAACTCCTTATAATGTCAAACGTCATGTTGATAGTTTGTAAAATTTACTTGCATTTTCTACCTTGTGATGTTGCTAATGTGTCGTAATGAAAAGGTCACGAAATATCACTGTTATTTATTGTATTATATATATATATATATATATGTGTGTGTGTGTGTGTGTGTGTGTGTGTGTGTGTGTGTGTGTGTGTGTGTGTGTGTGTGTGTGTGTGTGTGTGTGTGTGTGTATAATACATTATTAAAAATATATATTTATAAAAATAAATGTATATAAAGTATATAAAATACAGTAAATAACAGTCACATTCAAATGACAAATTTCGGTGATTACACTACATTTTTTTATTCAGTTATATAAAGACACTGAAATAATAGTTCCCAACAAGTTTCGTAAGTCGTAGGACTTACTTCTTCAGGGGTAAATAGGATAACTTAAAGTTGAAACAAGAGAAATTAATAAGTACAATTTATAACCGTCTGGCTATTTATAAAAACAAATAAGAGAATGCAGATATAAAACGTTATGACGTTAAACAATACTAGACGATGCCACGTGTTCTTGTTCTCGTTCATACAGTCCGAGTTCGGATTGAGGTAAATTCTTTTATTAGAGCTAACCACACTTGATGGAGAGTTAAGCCTTGATTTTTATTACATTGAGTTGGGTTTTTCAGCATATTAGCAGCTTCTTTGAATTTTCTTATGTAACAGTTGTTTTCTATGTATGACATCGCAGTTTTTTTACCGGAGTGTTTATTTCAGTGAGTTTATATAACTGAATAAAAAAATGTGGTGTAATCACCGAAATTTGTCATTTGAATCAATTAGTCACAGAAATCTACTCCTACTACAGTGATGACATTTTCATGACCTTTCACTAATTGTCAAGCATAACAGAGACGCTTGATAGTTACTGGTATGCCAAAAGCATGTTAGAATAAAAACAAAATTCTGAAACCCCCAAGACCTTAAAATTCGAATTTATCTGCTAACAACAATTGGGTGTCTGGCACTGCTATGCGGCAATAAAATAAAATCATTAGTTGCATCAACATTTTCTATTAGTTATGTTTATATACATAATTTCCTGTCTTTGTGTTTCAGAAATAAATCTACGATTCAGTCTCCAGTTTCCTGATCCACAATTAATAAACGTGTGAAAAAGGAATATGCACATAACTACTGTAATGGGTATTTGTACTAGTGGAGTTCTGCAAAGAAGTCTACAAGATATAATTAGCATCTTTCAATGGATAACATTTCTTTCTCTTCGATGTTATTTCCATTCGGATGTGTTCATGGGATTTGGCATAAAAAAAGGAAATGCTATTTAATTTTAGTGATAAGCAAGATAATTTTTAAGAAATAAAATTTAATTCAAACCACTTTATGGGAAAAATAATTATTTGGAATGTTGATTTCAATTTTAACATGACAACAATAATAATTTTTATTATTAATAAAAATAATTATATTTTGGATGTTTACCTAATTTAGTTAATCTGCAGTAAAAGAGTCAAAGGGTACGATAATCAGATATCACAATTTAATTAACTGAGAATGAGGAGTCATATTAATATTTCGAATTAATCCCACATTTTTGTGAGATTAATTCGAATTATTATTATTATTTCCCAAAACACAGTTGTTTACGGTGCATAAATATCAACTTCCAATGGCGACAACATACGCATTTAAATCTAACTCTGTAACTTGCATATGAGACCTCGCGAATACCTGAACAAGAAGCACACGAATGCTTCATTTCTTTGACAATACAGATCACATGATTACACAATAGATTATATTAACGAGAAACTGAAAATAATACTGAAAGTGTCGAAAGCAATAAAGTTTACTACCTAAGGGGGGATGTGCACATACCTTACTTAAAAATACTAGATAAATGGAAGATTACCTATGTCTAGATGGTATGTCTAGCAACCAAATAGGAATGTGGGAGACGAACGTTCACGTATTGATCACGTTTTCACGGGAAGCACAAGGAACAGGAAGAGTAACAAAGTCGAAATATACGGATACTGTATATCACATCATTTCCCAATAAGAGTCAAAATAAAAACTATTATGAAAGAGATATCAGGTCAAAAAAAAAAAAACGTTGCACCTAAAACTATTATAAAAGAGATATCAGGTCAAAAAAAAAAAAAAAACGTTGCACCTACAGTAGCAAAGCAATTATTTTATACGAAATATGACAAATATATCAGGTTCTCAAACTCGATGATTTGTCACATGAATAAATGAACGTCACTGAGCTCTATTGGGAGCTGATTTCCAAGATCATTCTGCCAAAAAATGCGATACAAAATCAGCGAAGAGAAAAACAGCACAAAAAACATGGTAAAGAAATGCTATCTATACAAGAAACATAAGAATAACGAAAATAAGCAAACATTGAACGAGAATACAGATCATTCAACAAGCAAAAGGAAGTACACTGCTTGGAAAGAAGTCAACGGACACCATATTGTGAAGAACAAACATCCATGGCGCCCATCTTAATAAGATGTAGGGTCTCCTTTCGGTACGATGACCGCAGCATTCCTGCGGTACATACTTTTCAGAAATGTACGATATCGATCGATGGGAATTTTGGACCCTTCTTCCTGTACGCCTGTAATGAGGTCTTAGACCGTTCTGGAGCGGAGCTCTCCCCCCCCCCCCTTGACCTCATCCGACACTCTAGTTCATCCTACAGATGTTCAATGGGGTTGAGATCAGTGCTCTGTGGAAGGCAGTCAAAGTGTGATAACGTTCGTGTCCCCAATACACGCAGTTACAGCAGCAGCCTTATTGCATTGTCTTGCTGAAAGAAACAATGGTCAGTTCTGTAGAAACGCCAGAAATTAGGAAGAATTGCATTGTCCAGAATGTTCAGATCGGAGTCCAATGGAATAGCGACCCTTTTAGCTAGATAAACATCGTACGCGGTGTCTTTTTGCTTGACACAATACGACTTCTTGTGGTGCTTGCGTCTATAAAGCAATCAACCAAAAGGGTTTCAGTCGAGGAAATGAACTCTTAGCAATGTTTTGGGGAATGCGAAAGCTTTGAGGGAAATTTATAAGGGAGGGAATGGGAACACGATTAATTTATATTTGCTTATTTTATTAAAGGTGGATTTGTAACATTATGGGTACATTGAATGTGACGATATTCTTACCAACAGATACAGTATGTTATTCGTGTGGATATTCAACGGGCAATTGTGGAATGATTTGAATAAAAGGACCCGCTTTATTTTATTCAAAATTTATTTAGTTCGTTTGTCTCTGATTTTCGAAGGCTGGTTGTGTAAGGCAGAAAAATTCCATCCTTTTGCGTCACTGATAGCTGGCTGAAGACTCTCAAGAATCCATTCGTATTCAAGGAAGAGAGTGTGGTAGGTACTGCTCTCTTTCTGCACAACACACACACACACTTGAAAATCACGAATACCCTTAATAATCATTAAGGACTTTAAATAAGTTTAATTCAAACCGAGTAGCATAATTTTGATGCTTTGTTTTACGTGAAAATACCAGCAGAAATTGGCAGATTTATTATTACAATGACTTGAAGTACGCTTGTGTTTCAATTTTTCAATTTTGAATTCAAGTCCGAAATAATGTACAATGATGTTATAATAATGACCGTGTTTTGAATAACTAAATTTTGAATAATCAGAATAAAACAAAAAAAGAATATTGATCATACCTTTACGAATTCAATAATCTGGAGTGTGGAAATTGCTTCTCTTTAGCATCTTCCTGATAAATATGAATGAGTTTTGGCTTCTTTGTCGGTCTGCAAAATAGTGGTATTTGAATGCTAAAAATGTGGCAACGAACCATTCCCTCATTTCCTTATGTTTTGACAATCTCAAAAGTGACATCTCAATGTGCCATAAATGCTACTTTCAAGATTGCACTGTTTTAATTCATATCACTCGAACAGTACAAATATCCCTTGCACTTCATTTATCTATTTTATTAATATTTGTTTATGAAATCTTCGTTTTCTTTCTTTTCTTCGTATCGATTCTTTTCCTTTTGCATAGTTGTGTTTTGTCCCTCATACTGTTGAATACCCATCGGACAGCTAATATTTAATGTAAATATTAACTGTCCGATGGGTATTCAACATGCGAATTATTGAGAACGTCCCTCAATAATTCGCGTAATTATAATATTGAAATATTATTTTATATTGAAAACGGATAAGATTTTTTTTAAATTTGTTCTTTTCAATATGTGGAAGTGCATTGTCTCGCGTTTCACCTTTGAAGCAGGCATGCATTGGCAAAAGATTGATCAGTTATACGGACCTTCGTAATATAAATACTGCGAAGCCAAGAATTGTGTTCTCATAATCTCTCTGGTTTTTTTAACTTTGGAAGTTTGTTTTTTTTCCCCTCACTCTTTGTCTATGAAATAAGGTCAGATCTTCAATATCCCCTATTTCTATCATCATCATCTTCCTTTTATCTTCTTTTACCTTGCGGTGTTGAGGGTTTATTAATCATCGGACCTCAAGCCTTTCCCAGGATAAGGTGGTCATCCCTACTTTTTCTGCTGGTATTTTCGTGTAAACAAAAGCATCGAAATTATGTAACTCGGTTTTTAAACTTACTTAAAATCCTTAATGATTATTAAGGACTGTAATCGTGTGAAAATCGTGTAAAAGTGTGTGTTTGGGGGGTAAAATACCACTCTCTTCCTTGAACAAATATGTCAATAAATCACTGTTGAGCTTCATCCCCTACTCAGATAGGATGATGTTATTAAAACTGAAAGGTCAACCACTAGATGTTAATCTTATAGGTCTATGCCCCTACTGCTGACAAGAGTGATACCGAGATTGAAGAATTTTATGATCAATTAAAAGAACTAATGAAAAATACAAAAAAGCATGATATTAACATAGTCATGGGTGATTTCAATGTTAAAGTTGGGGAAGATAGAAGTGGAAATATAGTTGGCAAACATGGACTGGGCACAAGAAATGAGAGAGGTAACTGTCTTTTTCAATTCTGCCAGGAAGAGGAGCTAATAATCACAAACACATGGTTTAAGCTACCACCACGAAGATTGTATACTTGGCGATCACCACAGGATAACAATGGGAATATAGTCAGAAACCAAATTGATTATTTGCTAATTAATCAACGATTTCGAAGTTCTATAAAGAGTACAAAAACCTATCCTAGTGCAGATATTGCTTCTGATCATAACCTAATGTGGCAGAGTTAAACTTAGTCTGTAAGCTATACTTAAGAAACATCAACACAAAAGGTTTGATTTAGGAAAATTAAAAAAAAAACAGAAATAAGAAACAAATTGGGTCAAGATCCTCTAGCACTTATCAAGAATGATGACATCATGAGGGTTGATGAATCATTGAAATCTGTCTTCATAGAGAAATGTACCAATATGCTGTGTCCTAATAAAGCAGTAAAAAAGAAAGATTGGATCACTGATGAAATTCTTTCTCTTATGGATCAACGCCGATCATATAAAAATCATAATCCAACAAAATATAAAGAGGTTGAGAAAATTATTAAACGCAAGAATAAAGAAGCAAAAATAAATCTAGATGAATGAAAAATGTAAAGAAATAGAAATTCTATAGGAAAAAGCATGACAATTTTAATCTACACAAAAAGTTGAAAGAGACCTCAGGTATATTTAAGAAAGAACAATTCTGTATCCTTCGAAACGAAAAGGGAGAAATAATATCCGAAAAGGATGACAAAATACAAGAATGGGCGAAATACATAGAAGAACTCTTTGCTGATAACAGACAGAACCCAGAAAATAATTATAGGCCTTGATAGAATACCAACAGAAATAGTAAAGTTATTAGAAGGTGATAATATTAATATATTAGTAAAGCTATTTAATACAGGCATAATCCATCAAGGTGGATTACCGTCGACCGTCATCGTGCTATTGAAAAGAGCAAATTCAAAACTTGTAATGACAATAGAATGATCAGCCTAATGAGTCACGTTCTCAAAATGTTTCTGAAAATAATTCAAAAAAGAATATACAGAAAATGTGAAGCCACAATCAGTGATACCCAATTCCGCTTTAGAAACGGTTTGGGAACAAGAGAGCTCTTTTCTGTTCTCAGATCTTATTCCAAAAATGTATTGACCAAAACAAGGAAATATTCATTTGCTTCATCGACTTCGAGAAAGCATTTGACAAAGTCCAACATGTTAAAATGATTGCACTGTTAAAAATAATTGGTTTAGATGCTAAAGACATCAGAATCATTGAAACCGTATATTGGAACCAAAAGGCATCTGTTCAAGTTGATGATATTATCACAGACTCCGTTAACATCAAACGAGGAATAAGGCAAGGATGTGTGCGTTACTGCTTCTTTTTAACATATACTCAGAAGCCATATTTCAAAATGTCTTGGAAGGATGAAAAGAAGGGATTGATATAAAGGATGAAATCGTCAATAACATACGATATGCTAATGACACGGCTCTCCTGGCTGGCAATATTCAGGATCATCAAAATCTTCTGGAACTAATAATTGAAGAGAATGAAAAAATGGGATTAAAAATAAATATCACTAAAACTAAATTCATGGTCATAAGCAAGAAACCAATTCTTAATTCAGCACTTTCTTTAAATGGGAAACGAATAGAGAGATTGGCAAAGTTTAAATATCTCGGATGCTGGTTAAATGAAGATTGCAATCCAGAACTGGAAATAAAAGTTAGAATTGAAATGGCAAGAAAGAATTTTCTCTTGATGAAATCAATACTGTGCAACCGCAGTTTAAATTTACAGCTTAGAGTACGCATGGTTAAATGCTATGTATGATCTGTACTGTGCTGTGCAGAAACTTGAAATAGTAAAAGACTTGAAACCTTCGAGAAGTGGTTATACGAATGTTAAAAATCTCATGGAAGTATTGGAACAAATGGAGAAATCACGTAACTTTTAGATACCATAAAAAGAAGGAAAACTGCATATTTTGGTCACCTGCATCGTAATGAAAGGAATAAGATGCTTCAATTGATTTTGAAAGGGAAGATAAATGGAAGAAGAGGACGAGGAAGACGGAGAAAATTTTGCTGGCAGACATCAGACAATGGACTGGCATGAACTCGGAGAGACTTCTCAGAGTGGCTGAGAATCGCTCAAAATTTGCCAAGGTGGTCGCCGCCCTCCGATAGGAGATGGCACTCAAAGAAGAAGATAGACTGTAACCACAAAGGGTTGAGAACCAATCAGGTTCACGCTGAACCGAGTCTCGCTAATGCTTCACGTGGGATGGTGCTAGGCTAGACTGTTTATCAGTTCCCTTTTGGCGTCGGAGTAGCTGATTTTTACAATTTTCTCAGAACAAAATTAAACTGGAGTGTCATCATATATATTTATCATATAAAAACGAAGGGAATATATGTTACAATTTTTATTGTTTATAGTTGCTTAGAAGTAGAAATTAAAAAAAAATTGCTTTATCAAGTACACTATTTAAATAAATAAAAACTTCTTTATATATGATCAGAATTCTGTTTCCACTGAAAAACAAATCTCAATTCTTAATTCAGCGATTTCTGAAGGATTAGTGAATGGTATTATTTAGTGCTAATGGTTCATAAAATTCAGTAATAATACGTCATATATTGCTTAAGATGATTTCAGAAAATTAAAAAGTCAATCACAGATTCTTGCAATATGAAACAATTTTAATATTTAATCAATACAAATACTCTATTGTCTTGGTAATAGATCCATTTCTTCACACCTGGAATTTTATACAGAATTTCCTTGTTTTAATGACTTTCGTATACTACACCAACCATTCAGTAGATTTTATATAAAATAGAAATATGATAATCACAGAAATAATTTTAAAAAGTATCAAAATTATTTTTATATTCTTAACATTTTTATTGTATGTTCCTTTTATATTCCAACACCAAAAGAAACACTGAAAAACACTTTTATATAAATCTTATTTGGAAAGGGCAAAATGCCAGGTGGAGGTGAATTGGTTGAATGACACTGCAACCCTTGGAGGGTAATGATGGCAGTGCTGTAGCCAATGAAGTTCTAACTGAGGCTCGGCTATTGCTGTTACCCTCCTGCCATGATCAGAGCTTTAATAGCTCAATAACACCTTATCCTTACACTGTCCTCTACAGATAACGGGGAAGATGAAAAGCATTCTTGCTTCGCCCCTTTAAGCCAGCCCTTATAAGGACTATATAAGGCGAAATGCCAAGTAAAATCCGGAAATGGCATTACAGTTTATAACTGTGAATCTAGCTTTTTAAAAACTAAACTATTTTTACTATTTTATGATGCCTAATGAATAATGAAAGGTAATTTATAATGGACCTTCTTTTATTAAAAGATATCGTTCGAAATGCTTTATTTTCTTAAAAAAAAATAGTCATTCAGATATGTTCATACATTTAGTCATATAATCTTAATATTATGCATTATTCCGCTTGGAATTGTTCGCGTATCTTTCGCGAATATTTATTAGTATTAAAGGAGAAATATTCTCTGTTATTCAGTCTGCAGCTACTACTTGCCTAATAGCAAAATCTAGTCGGAGGGGCGAGCGAATTTGTAGAGCCCTGGTTATTATTATTATTATTTTGTAGTCATTATTTTAAAATCATCGAAACTGGTAATGTAAAACAAAATTTATAAACGTTTACTTATAGCCAACCAATTCTAATATAAGAACAAACACGCCAAATTTAGGTATTATATGTGTCAATTTCTTCTCAATTAATATAGCTTTTTTATATGTTCATGATATCTCTTCCTTTTACCGCACAGCATCCAACATTTTCAGAAGGTTTCGGTGCCTCATCCCTCATCCATATGTGAGCAAAATATTCCAAGAACGGATCTGAGACTTGTAAAACAGCACGTTCGTTTTCCGATTTCCGTTAAAATAGTTTCATCGGAAGCCGAGGGAGGCTAGAGAAGCGATGTGGTGTCAGAAAGGATAGAGGTGGCATTATATTTAGAGAACTAAATATAATGCCACAAGAACTGTTTTGCTGGATATAAAATACACACCCACCCACCCACAAAAACTATCATTTTACGGGGATATTACACTGGCCTCATAACCTTCGCTGTTCCGACTGTGGTTCAGTACAATAACTGAAGAGTATTTGAATAGTCAATCTTCAGTAGTGATGTGATTTGGCATAAAAAAGAAAATGCTCTTTAGTTGTAGTGATAAACAACATCATTTTTAAGAAATAAAATCTAATACAAAACCACTTTATGGGAAAAATTACATGAAATATTGATTTCAATGATAACAAAACAACGATTTTCTTATTAATAAGAATAATTTTATTTTGGAAATGTTCTGATCTGCAGGTGTGAGCCTATATGTGGCGTGGGCACGAGACTCAATGCGCTAGAGTTCAGGAGGTGCTGGTTAATCACTGGTTAAAAAATGACGTCACGCTTCATCTGATACAACACATATCCACGACACGGACGTCGCTTCCGTCATTCACCCCATCCCTATTTGGTTTAAACTTTCCCAGCAATCACGACACGAGTCCTTATCTCTACCATCACCCATAATTCCATACGCGAACCAAAACACAACTGAAGTCACTGGCACATATGTCCCCAGGGAAATTCCAAACTCACGACGTCACTTCCGCAATGACGTCATTCGTCTGAAGAACCAATCACTTCACGATTCCATTTCTCATCTTGATCTTGATCTGGTTATTAGTGCCTACCCTACTACTATCATCACGTTCAGTGTACACATAATGTTACAAATTCCTTTAATAAAATAAGCAGTGATAAATTAATGGTGTTCCCATTCCCTCCCTTACAAATTTCCCTCAAAGCTTTCGCATTCCACAAAACATGGCTAAGGATTCACTTCCTAGAGTGGAGCCTTTTTGGTTGATTGCTTTAATTGCGCAAGAACAACAAAGCGTCGTCCTGTGCCAAGCAGAAAGACACAACGCACGATGTTTACCTCGCTAAAATGGCCGATAGTCCATTATACCCCTCTCTTCCGCACCACCGTATGCCACACCCCCACAACCACACATATATATACTGCAAATTCCCTGATCAGACCTGGAGGAAGAGACCTGCACTCTTCACATCATGACGCAGGAACATCATATTTCGACTATCTATTCTTGTTGGAGTCAGTCTCGCATGCCCCCCTCTCCACAACCTCCGACAACCTCGTCTCTGTGCACATTGCACACACTGCCTCGCATGCCTCATTGATAACCCACCAGTAAATAACTCGATGAACGAAACTGCTTCTATGAAGCAGAAGCGGATCATCAGAACATCAACCATATCGTCTGACCCACTTTCAAAACTATCAATTTTTTCACCTTCTTGCTACACTCGATTAAGCCACTAGCTCGAAGTATCTCATGCGCTGTGTGCCTGATGCTTTGATTCTTTGGAACAAAGTTTTCGAGGACTTCCTAGGAATTCTTTGTCGAACAAGATCAAACACCGGTAACTCCATTCGTCAGCAGTGAACCTGTTTTGCGAGGAGGCGTATTTAAAAATTTGTCTTTCACTGCAAAAAGATGAATTTCATTCCTCCTCTGGGAATTTATCTTGTCCCGGTACGTTATTTAATCCCTAGTCTAAAATAATAATTAGCTGGCTAATACTTCAAGTATTTTGCCATGTTCACCACGTGTTAATTAAAATTAGATGCTAGATGAATAAATCTCAACGTCCGGTACTTAACCGAGCTTACATATACAGTATATAGTTTTTTTAAAATATTGTTGCCTAAGTCCACTCATTGTGTCGTAATACTTACGTCATAACTGATGATGTAATTTATAAAGCCAAAGTGGATCGTCATCTTCATAGAGCATTTCGCATGCCACCCAACACGTAAATGTATACATATACTTTTATTAAGTGTTGTGGGCATGGCCTGTACATTGTGACGTAATGCATACGTCGAAATTGAAAATCTGAGATGAAGTTGAATTCCCAATGATGGATGCAGTCAATAACATGTTGGGCTATACTTTGCAGCTTTAACCACTGCAACACATCGTGGAAGCCATCTGCATGTTGCTGACACAGGTCCAGTAAAATATATAGCGAAAAAATAAAACAAAAAGAATACTGATCATATCTTTACGAATTAAATATTTGGGGATCTGGAAATTGCGTCTCTTGTTAGCATGTTCCTGTGCAATATGAGAGAGTTTTTGCTTCTTTGTCAGTCGGCAAAAAATTGTATTTGAAAACAAAAAACGTGGCAATGAACTGTTGCCGCGTTTCCTTATATGTTTTGACAATCTCAAAAGTGACATCTCATTGTGCCATTAATGTTACCTTCAAGATCGCATTGTTTTAAATCATATCACTCGAACAGTACAGATATCGCTTACTGTTGTTTTGTCTTTTTATTTTTATTTATTTTTTCTGATTTGTTTTTGGATATCTTCTTTCTTTTCGTCTTGAAAAATCTTTTCCTGTTGTCACAGTTCTGTTTTGTTCCTCATACTGTCCGATATCCATCAGACATCCAATAGATGCCAATATTTAACGTAAAGGATAACAGATGTTAAATTCGTCTATTGAGAACGATTAATAATCCCTGAATAATTCTCTATTTATTATAATTACGCACGGATACAGCTTTAACGTCACTGTTGCCTTTTTCCTAGTTATCTGTTTCATACTGAAATATTTTTTATATTAAAATGGGATATGTCATTTTAGTTTTCTAAGCATTTGTCATTAATACATATTTTATAGTGGAAAGATTCTGAGGAGAAAAAAATTATTCGTGAATATGTCGATAAGCTCGGACCCAGAACACCTAATAACATCTGTGTATCGTTAAATTTTCACACATCGAAAGCTTTCAACATTTGGGAAAGGGAATACTGCTGTTTATGACGGGTCGTAAAAATTGCCTGCAAGCGGATCACAACAATGGGTGGCATATCCTTTGTTCTCAAAACTGAACGAAATAACATCTGTGTAGAAAATGTCATTGACCAAGCGGCATATTTTGAAACATGGATTATTCGTGAATTATCGTTAATTTTCACACATTCAAATCTTTCAACAATCGGGAAAGAGAATACCGCCGTTTATGACCGATCATAAAAATTGCCTGCACACTGATTACAACAATGGGCGGCGTGTTCTCAAAACTGAACGAAATAACATCTGTGTTGCAAATGTTAATGACCAATCAGCAAGGAAGTATAAAGAAAATTTTTCCACTGAAATTGAAGATGAAGGTAGTCTGTATCCGGGTCTCCAATTTAGCAATACTGAATACTTTCTTCCCAAGTTCGTATTACAGTGTGTAAGTGCTTGTTCTGAAACCGGAGTGCCGTGATTTTTTTTTTTAAATAGGAATACAGATTTAAATTCTAATACGAATAAGAGACAATGGACTTGTTTTAATTTTGATATTAAGAAATCTCTTATTGAAGGCGTTTGTGACGGAACAGATAGTGAGTCATCCACCTCAAGCCTACAAAGATCTCCAGGATTTACAAAAGGAAGAGAAAACTACCAGCACACAGGAGAAAAAGTCTGCATTCACTCGTAAGTACTTATAATAATATTATAAATATATTTGGTGATCAGAATGGGATATGTCAATGAAAATCAGCACAAATTAATTTAATAATATTTGCCTGAGGAAACTACAATATACTACAAGATTTCATTAATCCAGTGATTGATAACTAATTTAAATGTAATTTTATTTTTGTCAACATGCCACACCGTATACATAAGTGTACTAATACTCTTTATGATTATGCCATGATTAATTATTAATACTTATGTTAATGAATGAACTTTAAAAAATTTTGGAAAGGTATTTACGAGTGAATTTGTTGGGTCCGGGCCCTCTTCTTTTATAAAAAGAATTCTTCTTACTCTTTATTTCGAACCGTTTAATTTTTATTACTGAACATTTTATCAAATCATTCTTATTACCAGCACACAGGACTGCCTTTACATTATTTGACACGGTTTAGTACTTTTCTTACAAGAATTGTTGCAATTCATACTTACTTTTGTGTGTTGTGTTTTTTTTACTAATTTGGATTATTCGTTTATTTTTATATTATTCGACATTTCTTATTTATAATCTTATTGTTTTCATGCAAAAGTCGCTTTTACAACACAATTATATTTGTTTTTATTATAGCTCTGACAAATATTGGAATTTGAATATTATTGAAAAAATACCCATGGATTCTTGTTTAAAGATAGGAACTTTAACACAAGGAGGAGCAAGTACTTCTGCTGACACATCTACTCGTATGATTGGAGAAGATATGGAATTATAAACTGTGGTTTCTTCAAAAGCTGATATTAAAGAACAAGAGTCATCCAAGAACAGACCAAAACGAAATTACCATGAAAGTTTTTAAAATTATGGATTTACGTGTATCGGCAATACACATGCTCCTGATATGCAGATTCCTGCTGATATATATATATATATATATATATATATATATATATATATATATATATATATATATTTAAGAGATGGCGTGACTCGCTACCGAAACCTCGCTAGCGAAGCTTCGAAACCAACTATTTCAAAGCATTGTCGAGTGCGAAATAATAATTCAGTGGATAACTTCAATGGGAAGGACGTTCCTTCTCTTGCCTCCGGATCGGCATAATCTCATGTCACATATTGGTAGTTGAATTGAGTGCATTTAAGCAGACATGCAGGACTTTTTAACTCCGTTCTGTAATACTTTTTTAAGTTAGGTTTGCATCATTTAAGAAAATTTTAAACATTTAAACCAAACAAGAAAGGAATGCTAACGATTCGGATTTTATTCTTTCCTAGCGCAGTAGAAAATACGCTTCAACTGATATACGTGTGGAATATCAAGATCAGAAGATAAAGTAACAGATCAGAAGATAAAGTAACAGATCAGAAAAATAACTAAGATGAGCTCTTCAAAAAAGGAAAATGAACATTTCATATGCAAATCTGACGTGTTGACCGATTTCTATGATATAATTCAGTTTATAACTTCCAACGGAAATTAGAAGGAATAAGAAGGAAAACTTAACTCTCTAAATAGGTAAAGAGCAAATAATTATCTAAACAGTTAGATGCTAAGCTAAAATGGATAATTTTCAAGTCATTACACCCAATAAGAAGTGATGTGTTAGGGGATAAATGGAGATCATCTAGCACCTATGTATATGTAAGCTTATGCTAATCAGCAGGAATCTGATAATCAGAAAAAAAAAAGACGAGACAACACATACAAAGCAAATCAAATTCATGAAAATGATCATGAAAGAATTATCGAAAATAGTTTTTAAAAAATACATTTTTTTAAGGGCATTGTCCCGGACGGCCTGCTTGGGTTCAAAATACAACGAAGAAACATCCGGAAGAGTACTTGAACAAAATAATATGTCATTTTTTTATGAAACATAACACAGCAACAACCAAATTCGAATTAGTCTGATAACTGCAGAATTATTCACTGAAAGCAGTTCATTAAGCTACGCATTTCGCACTGTCAATTATACTTTATTTAGTATGCAGCACTGATTTACGGCGCTGTACACTTTTTAAGGCCCATCTTTTAATTATTTATGTGGCTCCATCCAGGAAAGGGAAAGCTATTTGTAGAGTAGGGTTGCCACCTGTCCCGAATTAGGCGGGACATCCCAAATTTTAAGAAAATTTTCAGCGTCCCTAATTACACCTAAGCGGGACAACTAATATGGCGAGACGCCAAATTATCCCAAAGACTTACAAAATATGCGGAAGAAATTCTTACTGAGCGTTAGCGGCATTTGTAAATTTGTATCCATAATGTGTACAATGCAAAAATATCTGTGTTTTGGGGGTCTCATTGGTCAAATTGTAAAATATTGATGTAAAATTATCTGCCAGATACAAGACTCATCAACCATGAGGAATTTCGTAATAATTCAATAAAATTTTGTCTAAATTGTGTGACGTCTAGAAGAGATTAACTCACTACGATGTTCAAAATGCCTCAATAAGCTTTTCCTCTGGATAGCCATTTCACTTCAGTATGTAATAAAAGTGCGTTATGTGCACTACCCATTTCATCGCACAAAATTTTAAATGATCCGAATTGAAGTGGTCGAGATTTTACATAGTTGATCATTTTTACGACTTCATCCAAAATAATTTTTAAATATGCAGGAATTCGATATGTTACTACTGCTTGTCTATGCAAAACACAATGACTTTTGGTGGCTCTTGTATAGTTCGCCCACCATTTCTAGAACCCTTCTTGGCTTTGTGCCAAGAATAGTCGATTCATGCTGAAGGGGAGAAAGAAATGAAGGATGTACGAATTGGTCGCCAAACATGCGAAATCACGTGCTTTCTTGTCTGTCGCTGTACTAGTACTAGCTTGATTTTTGTTGTTCTCTTTTTGCATTATTTTTTTATTATTAATTTGTATGATGGATCCAGTACAGTCAACAAGTTCTGTTGTTAAACGTTTCAGTAGCTCTTGCAAAAGAATATTGAATAATGTGCTGATATTCTGCGAAAAAGAATCGTCAGAAGGAAGTCTTCTTGTTCCCCTTTCTCAAGTCATAAAACGTGCAAGTGCGGGCGTATCGGGGTTGACTGTTAAAAGAATTCGTAGGGAATCAAAAGGTGAAGGTAAGCCAAAATTTAAATCTCCTAAAAAAAAAATAATAAAGCGCCAGAGAAAGAAAACCATCGAAACTGTAGCTTTGAATGATTTTGATGTAGACGTTATAAGAAGAACTATTCACGAATTTTACGTATTCGAGAAAAGAGTGCCAACTATTCTGAACTTGATTCCTGTGCTTAAAGAAAAAATTAATTTTCCTTGGAAAAGATAAACTTTAAGGAAAATACTTCATGAAATCGGATTTTGTTTTAAAAAGTCCCAGAATAAAAGGAAACTTATCATGGAGCGAAGTGACATTGTTTTATGTAAAACGCAGTATTTGCACGTATTAACACTCTACGTACATTTTTCCAACTGTTATACAAGCAAAATAGTTACACTTTAAAAACAACAATGTTCGTAAAAGAAAAGCTAAATTTTCCGACCTGTAATAATAAACAAACTCAGTTTGTTTATTATTACATCCCAGAAGACAGACTGATTACCCTATTATCGGAATGGATTCTCCTTTTTCTGACATGCGCAGTAGTTTCGAGGGACATCAAATCGATGGGCGAACTATAGCTACTTGCAGGATACGTGTTACAACTCCCTTCATCTTTCCTGCCATTGCTTGAGCACTATCTGTACAAATATCAATACACTTCTCCCAATCGAATCCCTGTTTTGTAATATAATTATTAATACAGTATGATAGATCTTCTCGGGTAGTTTTTTCTTATAGATATTCGCACATTAATAAATCTTCTTCAATACTTTTATCAAATATGTAACGAACAAACACTAGTAATACAGCGAGTCCTGAGATATCTGTAGATTTGCAATGAATATTCGCTGCAAAATTTAAGTTCGATGAATTAGCTCTTTCTCTATGTCAGCAGAAAGATCTTTGTTGTGGCGTGAAACAGTATCATTTAATAATTGTACTTTAGCAACCTGCTCATGTAACATGCATGATACGATGTCTTTCACACAAGGCTTAATGAGCGTCTCACCAATTGTATGAGCTTCACCATGAAGTGCAATACGGTAACTCACGCGAAAGTGCCTCTGTTGCATTTTCTGTTGTAGCAATTGTAGCCATTTGAAGTTTAGATTTTTCTAGTTAGTCACGCCGTCTCTTAAAAAGAAGAAAAAAAAATAGAAATAAAAAATTATATATATATATATATATATATATATATATATATATATATATATATATATTATATATATATATATATATATATATATATCTTTTCCTTTGTAATCAGTGTGTTTCGTTTCGAAGTGCCTACGCCAAAGAACTGTTTACTAGTATTTCATTACATAAAACACACATTGTATCAGCAGCATGTGTATTGCCGATACACGTAAATCCATAATTTTAAAAACGTTCATGGTAATTTCGTTTCGGTCTGTTCTTGGATGACTCTTGTTCTTTGATATCAGCTTTTGAAGAAACCACAGTTTATAATTCCATATCTTCTCTAATCATACGAGTAGATGTGTCAGCAGAAGTACTTGCTCCTCCTTGTGTTAAAGTTCCTATCTTTAAACAAGAATCCATGGGTAATGTTCGAATAATATTCAAATTCCAATATTTGTCAGAGCTATAATAAAAACAAATATAATTGTGTTGTAAAAGCGACTTTTGCATGAAAAACAATAAGATTATAAATAAGAAATGTCGAATAATATAAAAATACACGAATAATCCAAATTAGTAAAAAAAACACAACACACAAAAGTAAGTATGAATTGCAACAATTCTTGTAAGAAAAGTACTAAACCGTGTCAAATAATGTAAAGGCAGTCCTGTGTGCTGGTAATAAGAATGATTTGATAAAATGTTCAGTAATAAAAATTAAACGGTTCGAAATAAAGAGTAAGAAGAATTCTTTTTATAAAAGAAGAGGGCCCGGTCCCAACAAATTCACTCGTAAATACCTTTCCAAAATTTTTTAAAGTTCATTCATTAACATAAGTATTAATAATTAATCATGGCATAATCATAAAGAGTATTAGTACACTTATGTATACGGTGTGGCATGTTGACAAAAATAAAATTACATTTAAATTAGTTATCAATCACTGGATTAATGAAATCTTGTAGTATATTGTAGTTTCCTCAGGCAAATATTATTAAATTAATTTGTGCTGATTTTCATTGACATATCCCATTCTGATCACCAAATATATTTATAATATTATTATAATAGAATATCGGCCATTTTAGCGAGGTAAACATCGTGCGTTGTGTCTTCCTGTTTGGCACAGGACGACGCTTTGTTGTTCTTGCGCAATTAAAGCAATCAACCAAAAAGGCTCCACTCGAGGAAGTGAATCCTTAGCCATGTTTTGTGGAATGCGAAAGTTTTGAGGGAAATTTTTAAGGGAGGGAATGGGAACAACATTAATTTATCACTGCTTATTTTATTAAAGGTGGATTTGTAACATTATGTGTACACTGAACGTGATGATAGTAGTAGGGTAGGCTCTAATAACCAGATCAAGATCAAGATGAGAAATGGAATAGTGAAGTGATTGGTTCTTCAGACGAATGACGTCGTTGCGGAAGTGACGTCGTGAGTTTGGAATTTCCCTGGGAACATATGTGTCAGTGACGTCAGTTGTGTTTTGGTTCGCGTATGGAATTATGGGTGATGGTAGAGATAAGGACTCGTGTCGTGATTGCTGGGAAAGTTTAAACCAAATAGGGATGGGGTGAATGACGGAAGCGACGTCCGTGTCCTGGATATGTGTTGTATCAGATGAAGTGTGACTTCATTTGTTTAACCAGTGATTAACCAGCACCTCCTCAACCCTAGCGCATTGAGTCTTGTGCCCAGATATAGGCTCACACCTGCAGATCAGAACATTTCCAAAATAAAATTATTCTTATTAATAAGAAAATCATTGTTGTCTTGTTATCATTGAAATCAATATTCCATGTAATTTCCCCCATAAAGTGGTTTTGTATTAGATTTTATTTCTTAAAAATGATCTTGTTTATCACTTCAACTAAAGAGCATTTCCTTTTTTATGCCAAATCACATCACTACTGAAGATTGACTATTCAAATAATAATACATATTATTATTATAATCATAATAATAATACAAATAATAATAATACACACCCAGCAAAACAAGAAGTTTTCCTGGGTGTGTATTTTATATCCAGCAAAACTTCTTGTGGCATTATATTTAGTTCTCTAAACCCAGTCGATGTTTTCATGCACTTTTTCTGTTATCGCCACATCAATAAACCGCACATGTTGTTCGACCAGTGATGATGGTTGGCATATTATGTTCAAGATTTCCATCCGTCTGAATTTTAAAGTCCAAGGAACTCTATCTTGGCATTTTAATATTCAATAACTTTTTCTACTGTGCGACCCCAAGAAATTGATTTCCCAAGTAATTGGGAAATCAATTTCACAAGTCTAAGACAGAAACTGAATTATAAGTCTGCTGTGTTAGAACAGATCTCAAAATATATTTCCTTACGATCAGATATTTGAAACATATGGAGATCGGTTAACGGTGGTATTTTATACAATTAGGTTTCTACTCGTTCATGTTACCTTGCAGATTACAGAAATAAAAGAAGGCATTAGGATATGTACTGATATAGAACCTTCTGAATGCCTATTTTTTTATCTCTTGTAAGTAGTTCACAGAATGCTAAGCATCTAAAAGTGTCATTTCATCCGTCTCTGTGGGAGTTATTCTGGAAGTCTTGTTTCTTATCCGTCAAATGATGGATTGAGTCCATTAGGAAGCCATTTCTGCCATCTCTCTCTCTCTCTCTCTCTCTCTCTCTCTCTCTATCTATCTATCTATCTATCTATCTAATCTATCTATCTCTCAGGTGGCCAAGGTGTTGCACGTGCGTTCATACCGCTCCTGCCTTCCCCCACCTTTTATACGTTTATCCGAAAGGAAGGACTTATTTTTTTATATAGGTATATTCTCCAAGCCGAGAGCTATCTACTCATACTAGTCGTGTACGCGTAAGTGTAGTGATAAGTGATTTATGACAGTTTTCTTCTACTGCTGTACGAGTTCGTATATATCTTCAATTTGGACGCCATAATTCCTTCTCGGACACCTGCACCCCTCACCTGAGGCTATAGCCGGCGAAGGATTAACCGCCATGGCAACGGCACATTCATGTACTACCAAGGATTTAGCAATTCAAAGACCCCCTACGACTTCGGACCCGGAAGGAAGAGCAAAGGTCACCGGAGCTATGTACACAGAAAACAGGTCAGTCAATTCAAAATCTTATGCTAATGTTGTATCTAAAGGAAATATCCTATCGTCCCCCAAAACACTGATCTCACACACGAACGCCTCATCAGCCAGCAATAAACCGATTAACGCAAAAATAACTACCACTGTTACGAACGTCATTTCCCGAGAAAATGGGATTGTTATTTTCGCCACCAAAGAAAACATCCCATTAGAAGATTATCTGACGGCGATCGCCAAAATTGTGCCCGCAAAAAACATTACTGACGCTTCCCGCGTAGCTGGAACTGTGCAGGTATATTTTAGCCATATCTCATGGGCACAAACGGTACTGTAAAAAGGAGTCGATATTGGCGATTATCACTTCGAAGCAGCCCCAATAGCACTGGCCCCAACAAAAGTAACAGTATCAAATGTTCCCCCTGAAATTCCTCATCAACTCATCAGATCCATGTTATCAAGATACGGTTCGGTCACAGGAAAAATACGCACATTGTCAGCAGCCACGAGGAAGCCCGAATTTGCCCATGTCAAAAGCTTTCGAAGGCAGGCATTAATGCATTTTCCAAACAACGACGCACTGCACGACCTCCCAAAATTAATCAACACGGACATAAACGGAATAACCTATACTTTCTACTTATCTTCCTCATCACAGTGCTTCTTCTGTCATGAAGATGGTCACATTAGGAAACAATGCCCCTATATTACCAACAGTTCATCAACAAACATCCCAGCCCAGAATAGTAAACCAGTTGAACAGAATAACATCGCACATGAAGAAAATCAAAGCATAGGAAAAAGTAAACCAAAAATCCTCTCCTCATTACAAACTTCAGAGGAAAGAAAATCCCGAACTGAAAAAGACAACGCTCACGTCGCTCTTGAACGCCTGCCAAGTAATGAGATCCAAGGCTCAGAAAACGAAGTCTCACAACACGAAAACACGGATCCTCCCAACAGAGATGACAAGGACGAACTAATTAAAAGCAATCCCCAGACCCAGCAACCAGAATCACTAACTCAGCCTCCCACTAATTCAAAACCTCACCCTATAGAAGAAACTACTCAAAATGGCCTTTCTTCACCTGCAGCCAGCCAATGAGAAACAGAGTTCCCAGACGATGAGGAAACTGTATTTCCACATGACGACCTAGAAGAAGAGGAAGCTGAGGGCGAACTTCCTCACACTGAGGGTACCCTAACCATGAAGCAGCTGTCATCCTTCATACAGAAAGTGCGAGGTTCTCCTCACAAACTAACTATAGCCCTTAAATACACCACAAGAATCCCAGAACTAATATCTCAACTTCAGGACCTACACTCGAAACTGAAATGTAAAAAGAGCAGAGCAGAGGTTAACAGGAGTAAGCGAATCTACTACCTAATTAATGGTCTACAAACACAGTACCAGGACCAATATTAGATTAAACTTACAATCAATACTTTCATAAATCATAATGTCTATAAGCCTTTTCTCTCTCAATGCAAGAGGATGTGCCTCTGCTCTACGCAACAGAATAGTCTTTGACCAGGTACAAAAATATCATATAGACCTAATACTAATGCAAGAAACAAACATCAACTCCTCATCCAATCTATCCAGAAGATGGGCAGAGTGGCCTTATGACTTACAGCACTCTGCAACCCAACAACATCATGGAGCAGGAGTTAGCTTAGGTGTACATCATAGATCTCCCTACAAACTAAAAGTGATTGCCGATATACCAGGATATGCCTTGTATGCTCACATAATAGCACCCAACCATAATACCCTGCATGTGTTCAACATCTACATACCACAGCAGGATGCTCTGGCATCACAAATCCTGGATTTCGTTCAAAACCATCTGTCTAGTATAGACCAAGAACATGTCATAATAGCGGGAGACTTTAATTGCACTCTTGACCAAGAAAAAGACAGACTTCAGTGTGCTGAACATCGTAGCCAATTAATAAACAAACTTCAAACATTGGTAAACGATAATGAACTCATCGACGTCTTCCGGCATCAACATCCTGATAAGAAATCCTACACATGGAGGTCAGCAATCACAGCGACAAATAGGCCACTCTACCAAGCACGACTGGACAGATACTACATTTCCAAACATACCTTGCCTCTAGTCAGAAACATCTCACACATCCCTTCCTACATTTCAGATCATTGTTTCGTCAAGCTGCAACTTTCATTATCCTTGGAAGCATCCAAATCAGGAAGTGCCTACTGGATCTTCAACAATACTCTCCTGAAAGATCCAGATTATATAATAAACACTCAGGCCTTAATAACCAACCTCACTCACTCGAAAGTGGATACAGAACCAATGAAAACATGGTGGCCCCACCTAAAATCACGAATAAAATCCTTTACGCAGATCTACAGTCACCAGAAAAATCAACAGAAGAACATTAGAATCAGACAACTTGAAGAACAGCTCAAGTATCTCCCAGAAGAAAGCCCTGAACATCATTCTGCCTTGCAAGCCATGCAAAGACAGGCAGAATTATCGGCAAAAGGTGCCCTACTTAGATCGCGGCATACACAAATAAATCTTTCAGACGCCCCCACAAAATATTTTTTCTCTTTGGAAAAAAAATGCCAAGCAGCAAACTCCATCTCTGCTATCAGACTTCAAGATGACAGCATCACAGAAGATCCAAGAAAAATCACCTCTGAAATCCTACAATACTACAAGAATGCATACAGCACTGCAGGAACATCCCATCATGCCATTCATGAAATACTGAAAGAAACAAAAAAAATCTCTGCAGCAGATCGGAACCACTTAGAAAAGAAAATCACTCTACATGAACTGAAAAACCGCATGCACATCCTTGCCAAAGAACAAATCTCCTGGCCTTGATGGCCTCACGTCAGAGTTTTTCCAAGCCTTCTGGAATCAACTCGGACCACTTCTCCTCGAAACACTGCAAGAAGCCTACATCAATGGCCTCCCACAATCCGTCACGACCTCAGTAGCACGATTGATACCAAAGAAGGGAGACCACACGGATATCCGAAACTGGCGTCCACTCTCCCTAATTAATACCGATTGTAAAATAATTTCCAAAGTTATAGCAAACCGAATAAAGCCAACACTGCCTGAAGTTATTGGCCAACATCAAACGTACTCTGTCCCAGGAAGATCAATACATGATAACCTCCATTTAATAAGAGACCTCATCCACATCGCAAATAGCCAACATGAAGACCTAGCACTCGTCAGCCTTGATCAGGAGAAGGCTTTTGACAGGGTAGAGCACGAATACCTTTATGAAGTTCTAAAGGCATTTGGCTATGGTCCTCTCATCATTGAAACAGTGCAATTGCTTTACAGAGATGCACACTTCTGTTTAAAAATCAACAACAGGCTCACTCGCAGTTTGTCATACTCTCGAGGGATCAAGCAAGGATGTCCCCTCTCTGGTCAATTATACACACCGGCCATAGAACCCTTCTTAAAAAGAATACACGACACCATCATCTGCAAACGAACCAGAATAATAGAACCACATCAAAAAATTACCTTATCAGCATATGCCGATGACGTCACTGTAATAGTACGAAATGAAGAAGAAATGACAGTAACCGAGGAAGCACACAGACTATATGCACAAGCCTCAGGGGCCAAATTAAATTCTGCCAAAACCACAGGCTTGTGGTCAGGCAGATGGAAGTCTAGAAATGATTCTCCGATCGAATGTACCTGGTCAAGCGAAGGACAAAGATACTTAGGTGTGCACCTTGGCAACACCAAAATATATAACACACTGAACTGGACGCAGCTGCACAATCGTTTCAAACAGGTGCTAGGTAAATGGAACAGCGTTCGTTCCATGTCTTCACTTAGAGGAAGAGTACTAATAGTTAACCATATGGCTGCTAGTGTCTTATGGCATACCCTCAAAGTACTCACACCTCCTGAAGAATTTCTCCACCACATTCAAAAGGAAATCAAACGTTTCCTCTGGAACAAAACTAACTGGACAACACACCCTCAACTCTGCAAGCCACTCAGCAAGGGAGGTCAAGGCCTGATTTCCCTTGAAAACAAGATTCGATCCTTCAGGATAATCCTCCTCCTAAAGACACTTCAATGCAATCACACTTATGTAACCACCTTCGATTACATCACGAAAGCATCCACCAGAGGACTTACACTTTCCACAATCCTCCGAATGGCCAGTCCTGCACCATCTCCTCCTAAACTACCTACCTTTTACAAAGATGCTCTACAGCGATGGAAAAACACAGGACTCCATCACACACTCACAGGATCAACAGAGTCAGCTGTACTTACAGAACCACTATTTTCAAACAAAAACATCACAAGTCTCACAACTGGCCAGCCTTTTCTTTTCCCTACATGGAACTGGGCAGGAATAAGAGTCATAGGAGACCTCCTAACCCACACCCTAAAGTGGAAAGCATTCACAAGCCTACCAATGAATAACCCAAAAACTGAAAAACAATATCAACAGTTGCAAGCCTCCATTATAAAAGCCTATCCAGATATCGCTACACCTCAGGAAATCCGTATTCCTTCTAGAAACTGCTCGGGGCCAATATTTCATCTTGTACAATCTGAAGCCTTACTTCCAATTCATCCCTCCAACTACAAGAAAATATACCACTTCCTCATGTCAGTGTCCCCATCCTCACCATTCTTATATTCAGCCTTAACACTCTCATCTACAAGGCTGCATATACCACACAGTTTTCAGTGGGATCTGCCATATAAATCAAAATGTGCCAAACCAGATTCCGAAATACAGTGGAGATTATGGCATAACATCTTACCAACTCCTTCAAAGCTCTACAAATTTAAGCTAAGAGAAACGGATCTGTGTCCATTCTGTGACGTTTCAGGCACCCTGGAACACACATATCTGACCTGCCCTGCAAACAAAGTGATAATCACCTATGCCCTGAATACCGCCTCTAGCACCTGTAACTACACACACAGCCAAGAAGACTACTGGAATTTAGTCCACATAGAAGAAAACAGACACGGAACATGCAATTTCATCTTCATCTGCGCTAAGGCCGTCATCTACAGCTTTTACCTAAAACAGACAAGAAGTAACCAGCACCCATCGCTCACTGAAGCTGCACAAACCCTCATGCACATCCTCCGTCGGAAACTAAAAAGCAGGCTTCTATTGGAACTTGAGCACTTCAAAGAAACAAGAACTGTCGCGAAATTCCTAGAGGAGTGGAATCCAACTGGTACCCTCTTCTGGATTGACGACGACAATGTGCTCCATCTGAATGATAACTCAGAATGAAACTGAACTGTTAATTTTGAATATTCATTTATATCTCTATTGAACACCCGAAAGGAAAATGTTTTTTACTTTCTCTGTAAATATATACTTATAATATGTAAATAGTCATTGTTGCCTATCGTGTAATGTTTATTTTAACAAGTTAAATAAAAAAAAAAAAAAAAAAAAAAAATAATCTATCTATCTAATCTATCTATCTAATCTAAAAAAATAATAAAAATAAAAATCTAACCAAGGTCACGATTTCACTTCTCTCTCTCTGTGGAGACGTGTCCAAGGTCGCTTTTGCCTAAAGTTGTAAGTTGTGCGATCGAATACTTCAATCAACTTCAAGATTTATACCTACATAATCGTAAGCACCTGATCTATCGCGTTATAAATTTAGTTTTCAAAATTTGCGAAGCTAGGAAAAGTTATTTTAAAATTTAAAATCTTCATTTTTGGTGTGCTTTTTGTTACAACGGTAGGCCTTCGAGTGCCCGGAAATTGTGATAGCTTGCCTTTCCCCATATTCGCCCGAACCAATGGCCAGTAAAAACCCCAGCATAACACCAACAGCAGCCGGTCCACGCCCGAGCTCAGCAGGAATCGGTGCAAGGTCGCAGGATTCCGATCAAGGAAAAGACGCCAGCCACAGCTCCAGAGAAAGAAAAATCATCACTCTCAGCCCCCAAGACAACAACGGACAAAGGTCAGTACTCTCTGTCTCTTATGCTAACATTGTAGCTAATACCTCCGCGCGAATTAATACTACTGCAACAACGACACCGCGCGTGCAAATGTTCAGCTAGCCAACCGCCTTTCCCGAGACAACGGAATTGTAATTTTCGCATTCGAAAATACTCCACTAGAAAAGTATCCAGACGCAGAAGTTCAACATGTTCCCCCCAAAATATAACTCACATTTCAAGAGTTGCCGGGAACCGTACAAATGTACTTTAACAACGCATCTTGGTCTGAGACATTAATTGAGAAGGGAATAAACATCGGAGCATGCCACGTGAATGTCTCACCAATCGCGCTTGTTCCCACAAAAGTAACAGTGTCAAATGTCCCACCGGAAATAAGCCATCAAATGCTTTGCAGATTACTATCAAAATACGTAGCAGTACAGGTAAAATCCGAAGGCTTCGCGCCTCTACAACTAGGCCTGAATTCGCTCACATCAAGAGCTTTAGAAGACAGGCTCTAATGCACTTTGGCGACAATACAATCGGCTCCATACCCAAAATAATCAACACAGAAATAGACGGAGTACCCTACACCTTTTATATTACTGTGTTATATAAAAGGTGTAGGGTACTAAAGAAACCCCAGAAACGGGTTTCTCATTTCTGGGTATATACGGACATGTAAGGAAGTTATGCCCGTATATACCCAGAAATGAGAAACTCGTTAACAATACTACCAACCCTAGTGGATCAGAGAATCAGAAGCAGCAAGCAGCCAACGTCCAAAAAACAGAGCATCCCTGACAAAACAGCAAAGATCTCAAGGAAACAACTCTCAGTCGAGTACTGAGGAGACAAAAAGTGGTAGCACTAACGAAACCCAACTTTCGGAAGAACCTCCACCAACATCGATTAAAAGCAATCCTAGAGAAAAGGAAACAGAGCACAGACATCTAACTAACTCTGATAAAGATAAAAATAACGAAGAGGAGCAAGGAACAAAAACGGAAAAACAGCCAAAGACAAACCAGCGCAGCTGCAGCAAGGAACCTTTGCCTCAACCAGCGCAGCTGCAGCAAGGAACCTTTGCCTCCAAGCATTCTGGAACACTCCCAACAGCCTGTAGAGAGGGGGGGATGAGGAGATCGAATTTCTTGATTCCTCAGATGATGAAGAGGAAACTGCAATTGCATGTCTTCCTCACACTACAGGCCCACTTACAAATGAGCAGCTTCAGAGCTTTCTTAAATAAGTTCGAGGCTCTTCACAAAAACTGCTGACAGCCTATGACTACACCGCTGACATCAGTGGCCTTATCACCCAGCTGGAAGAATTAAGAAATATTCTGCAGGGAAAAGTGGGAGAAAAACCACCAATCTCAGGAAAAGGATATACTACCTGATAAGCGGACTTGAATTCCAGCGGCAGCGTAACTATCCGTAAAGGAAGTGAGGATTACCGCACCAAATTAAAACTGAACCATAAAATAATGAGCACCTCAGTAAACGTTCTCTCGCTAAACGCTAGAGGATATGCCACATCACTGCGAAACAGGCTGGTCCTGCAGCATATCCTAGCCCACCAGCCAGAAATAGTTATGCTGCAGGAAACTAACTTCCATTGCAACAGCAAAGTTTCATATCAACACTGGAAGAACTGGCCTTATACCATGCACCACTGTCGTGCCATACAACTTCATGGATCGGGTGTAAGCTTTGGAATTCACCAAAACAGCGCTCTAAAAGTAGAAATAATCGATACCTTTCCTGGCTGTGCAATATATGCACTCATTACAACTCAGACAGGAAAGAAAATATATATCATTAACATATACATCCCACAAAATTAACAGCTTGCAGTGCAAGTACTAGAGTTTGTGCAAAACCACCTCAGCAAAGTCAGTGACCACATCATACTGGCAGGGGATTTCAATTGCACTCTGGATCCTGTAATGGTCAGACAGCAACATCTCCCACAATTCCTTAGCCAAACCAAAACACCATGTGATATCAAAGAGAGACATTTCCCAGAAATTTCCAAACACATAACGTCACGATTCTTATCTCTAAATACCACCCACAATGCTCTAAGTGAACCAAAAACACCATGTGATGTCCCCGACAGACGAGGGCCCCAGCGAAATTCCATGCATTCCAAACTCTATAACAACAAACATTTACGTCACGATTCCTTATCTTATCTTGATCTTGATCTGGTCAGAAGTGTCCCACCAATTATGACACGATTCCTTATACACTAATATATCTCCATTTTCCATTCAAAACAACAATGTCACTTATCTACATCTGATAACAACAAACATTCACGTCACGACTCCTTATCTTATCTTGATCTGATCATAAGTGTCCCACCAATTACGAAATGATTCCTTATACACTAATATATCTCACTTTCCATTCAAAACAACAACGTCACTTATTTACAACTAACAAATGACGTCACTTATTTACATCTCATAACAACACACACCCACTTCACGATTCCTTATCTTATCTTGATCTTGATCTCGTCACTAGTGCACCACGAATCCTTATCTCTACCATCACCCATAATTCCATAGGCGAACCAAAACACAAGAACTCTCAACCAATGACGTCACGATTCCTTATCTTATCTTGATCTTGTCACTAGTGGCACCCCTTCTACTATCGTGCTTCATAACGCGCAACTAAACCTTTCTGGTCTCCAGTAATCAGCACATCACAGGATGAATTTTTTATCTTCTGTTTTCGCAAACATCAATTCCCTGAAAAGTGGAATTCGAACTCACAGATCCATAGTTTGTTTTTAGAAAGACTGAGGGTATGTTATCCGCGCGGCCAAATAGAGTGTGTGCCATTTATGTATTTGTAATGAGTTTAGCTGGCAAATTCTCTTGTTTTACTTACCTCGGTTTAGCGCTTGGTCGAGGATGCGTTTTAGATCGACGGTTCTTGGGTTTAGTTATATCATTCCTACAAGAATAAAAAGCATTATTCTAAAAAACCTTTCTAAACAAGTGATGAATACAACAAAAATAAGCTCTTTCCTTCCACTTATTATAGTATTTTAAATAGTAAAATGAAAAACTTACCGGAAAAGTAGCTTTTAACACTTCATTTTAATTTGTGACTTCCAATGTCGTCAGTTCTATTCTTCGTTATGTTTGGCTTGTGATCCTACATATAAAAGCTCCTCAAGAGAGGAGCTTTGTAGGTATGATATATGCATATTTTATATGCAAGAGTCAGGAAAGATCCCGATTATCTTAAAAAGATTGCCGAGTCATCACAAATTATATAAATCTGGCCATTTTATGAATAGGATTAAGCGAAACGATCAATGGTGATTATAAAAAAAAATGCAAATCATCTCTCAGAATTGTTTGTCCGTCAGGAAATACGTAAGGTATTTTAAGACTGACTGGACATGAAAAACTTTATTAAAATTGTTGCTAGGATTTGTATAACGAAAAATTGTCGTGCCACCTCAATATTTATTTCAATTGAATAATATGGCAAAACGTCAAAATTACGTAAAGGAAGTACATGTAACTGCATTTTGGCTGAATCGTACTCGATAAGATTTGGGTTACGTGTAGGATGTATAAAAGTTGTTCGGTTTTGATTTCATTTGAAATTAGTAAATTCATATGTGGGATCTGTTCAAATTTACTGAATCGTTTTATTAGGGATCGTTACTAGTGACAAAATATTAGGATATTTTTCCTTTTTTTAATGATTTTATATAATTTGAATTACGTATCTAATGTGCATAAGCTATTCATTAAGGAAATTATTGTACCAATCAGAATGTTTCATTTTAAGATTGCATCTTGCTTACAGACGTCATTCGATATCACAAGTGAATCTAGATTTTTTTTTTGCATATATTCTACACGGACACTTTTTGTCTTACCTCATTTTACCATTAAAATGGTCTAATTAGAGTCGGTGATGTTGTGAAGAAAATGTTATAAAAAGAATTATAACGACAAATAAAAAAGAATTTTTCACAGGCTTGAAGTAATGTACCTCTGGTACATTAGTATAGTAATCCCTCGATTAATGCGCCCCCCCCATTAGTGCGTCATTTTTTTTCGATACCAAAATTCGATTAGTGCGCATCTAAAATTCGATTGGTGCACCTATATACATCTTATATACGTAAGGAAGGGGTGGTGAAGCTCAATACATAGCCTCTCCCACTCAAATGTCAACCTCACCTTCCCGTGGTCCATCCTGTTCTAAAAGTGCAAACGAGGCACTGGCGACCGAGTATGGGCGGTATAAACTTAACACCCTAACAGAGTAAATGCTGTTAGATCTGCCTGTCCAGAGGCGTTATGTAGCAGCCCTACCATTGGACTTACCCAGCGAGAGGTTAGTAACCTGCCCTGGGGAAATTCAAAATTCTTTCAAGTTTCATGCAAAGAAAAGCCGGACGGACTGTCAGGGAAAAGACCACAACCCAGAAAACGGTAAACGAAATTGGAAAAAAAGGAACACATAATGAAGATTGCAACATGGAATGTGAGAAGCATTGCACACAAAGAAGAAGAACTTGATAAACAACTAAACCAAGCTAACATAAAGATATGTATAGTAACAGAAACAAAGAAAAAACAAAAAGGTACAAAAGAAACAAACAAATACAAATCTACAGTGGGGTAAAAAAAGAAGAAAGAGGAAAAGCAGGTATAATCATTATGGTACATAAATCCCTAAAGAACAATATTGTATATTACAACTATTTGAATGAAAGACTAATAGAAATTAGACTCAAGACATTAAGAGGCCACATAACAATAATTGGTGCATATGCACCAGAAGAGGGAAAAGAAGAAGACAGTAATATATTTTATAAAGAATTACAGAATGCCATAGATAAAACAAACAAAACTGACTATTTACTGCTAGCAGGAGATTTAAATGCCAGAATAGGAAACAAAAAATACAAAACAAACATAGGTAAATTTGGCGAAGATACATGTAATCAAAATGGTCGCAGATTGCGCGATTTTGTCATTTATAATAATATGAGAATAACGAATTCAATGTTTAAACACAAGGAAATACATAAATATACTTGGTCAGCCAGAGGATACAACTCAGTAATTGACTACGTTATCACAAATTTTAAATTAGCGGAGTTAATTTTAGACGTAAGAGCATATCGAGGCTTTGAATTAAACTCTGATCATTATATGGTATCAGCAAAAATTCGTTTTAAACCAAAGTGGTTAAAAACACAGAACTGAAAATTCTTACCAACCAAGCTACAAAATTTCTTCATTACAGGATCCTCAAGTTAGACAACAATATCGAATATGCACAAACTTAAAAACAGAAACCACACATGAATCAAGTGACATAGAAGATGAATGGGAAAATTTGAAACCAATTCTCATAAAAGCAGCAACAGAAACCTTAGGAATAAAGCACAAATGGATTAGAAAAAGAGGACTACGAGACTGGAACAAAGAAATAGAAAATATAATAAAAACCAAAAAGGACAGTTACCAGAAATGGCTAAATTCCAACACAATAGAAACAGAAATAGAGTATAAAAAATAGTGCAATTGCAAAACGAGAAGTAAGGAAAAAACATAGAGAAAGATGGAACAATTTCGTAACAGAACTAGAAAAGGATTTATTTAAGCTACAACCCAAAACCTATAAAGTATCTAACTATTTTAGAAAATCATTCACCAGAATGAAATAATTTAGTTACCGATTAAAAACATTTTACAAAGTTGTTTTTAATGGCCTACTACACTACTTTCATGTACACTATGTATACCAGGGTTTCTCAAACTTTTTCTACGACGGAACACTTTACAAATCCTGAAAATGTCACGGAACACCTTGGTCATTTTGGAATACATTAATTAATAATTAACTGGTAATTTAGCTGTTTTTATTAGTAATTAATAATTGATAATTAATTATTAATTAAACATCAACTAAACCATCATTAAATTAATTTGTGCTGATTTTCATTGGCATATTCCATTCTGATCACCAAAAATTTATATTATAATTACTTACGAGTGAATGCAGACTTTTCTCCTGTGTGCTGATAGTTTTCTTCTCCTTTTGTACATCCTGGAGATCGCTTTGTAGGCTGGTGGTGGATGACTCACTATCTGTTCCATCACAAACACCTTCAATAATACCAAAATTAAACAAAGTCCCTTATCTCTTAGTCTCTTAGTCCATGTCGTTCTTTCTCCATGGAATTTAGAAACTATTAGATATTGCGATTGCAGAAGAGATTATCATTGTTATATTTCCATGTAGTTAAAGACTTAAGGCTCATCAAATCACTCCTGAAACTTATTCACTCTTTACTCATTCATGATACTCTCAAACAATGGATTCCACCCATTAACTATCCTCCATACACCAATCTCCTAATCATTTCCAATTTCTGATTATATAACTTAAACGAATATTTCTTGTTTCATGCCTTTTCCTCCATTCTATTAAAGTTACTTCTATATTAATCTGATAATAACCCCCTCATCAATATATGCCAATCATATCATTCCCTCCTACTGCATATTCTGTACACACGCTCTGCAGGTTGTCATCATATCCACCATTACAGAGGCTCAAAGTAATCCCTTAGAGGAAATCAACAGGATCTTTTGCAAGTAAGAGAAAGGAATTTGCAGGTAAGGCAAAGAATATAATATGCACCATGAACCAATTGGAGTTTGAATTCTTTGGAACACGATTACAAAGAAAGCTGTTCCAAATAACATAGATAAAATGGAGTAAAATGTAGGATAACAAGCTTTTTTTACTTAAAGGAATGTGACCAAATGATAATTGATTCCCAATAACAGCACCTCCACAAATATCAATAGAAGAGGCAGAAACAAAACGCCTACAAAAAGTTTAATGGGACGTATGGATTACTCATTTTTTTTGTCACTATTCTCATCATATTTATGATCTTATATTAGTCCCACATTTCCTCTCTTGTGCCCCTTTATTATATCACACTTTATATCACACTTCATTCAGCATAACTGTGGAATGCAGTTATACAACTTGATAAGATTTTCTAAAGGAAGGGAGTTAACATGGGATCTTTGGAGACAATAAACAAACATCCCATGTTAACTCCCTTCCTTTAGAAAATCTTATCAAGTTGTATAACTGCATTCCACAGTTATGCTGAATGAAGTGTGATTCAATTGAAATTCTCTGCAACCCACAAGTTCTTCACTACTAATGATGGACCCCAGTTTTAAATCTGTAGCTAAAAAATATTCCTGTGGTTTCCTAGTGACCATTTTCTGGGATTCGGTACTACCAACAAAACTTGCCAGTAGCAATTGTACAGCACTAATTTATTACAGATAGATCCCAACTGACGTAAATTATAATGAAAAGGCTATGGGAAAAGAAAATCGAGTTATAAAAATTTTACTTAATATGTCTAAGTTACTTGCATGTTTGCTCGTAGAGGTTTCCTCAAGGCAGACACTCCACACGTTGCATGCGTGCATTGTTCTCAGTTTCGCTTTGTTTACTTCACCATGGATGTATTGTGTATTTCTATACTACACCTTGATGGATATCAGTGTTTATGTGCTCTGTGGAAGACTATAGTAACGACTGTAAAACGGAACAGTCGTTACTTTTTACAGAATACGAAAATTGATCTACAGATTAAATGAAAACTATAAATAAAATCTATGTAGAAAAGGCCTAATTGGCCGTAGAATGCAATGATGATCTTGTACCATCAACACGAAATACAACTGAAAAGGATGATGCATGTATAAAGGAACATTGAAACAATCTGCCTTTTTATATCCAACAATGGTATCGAATCTAGTAATCGACTAGAGGAATTTCTTCTGACATTTTCTTTGACCAATTCCAGAGTTAGTTGATCTCTGTGACAGGCAGCCGGGATTTTTTTCCGGATTTTCGTTTCATAAATTCAAGTAAATCGAAGTAGAATCGAATTTATTGTCTATAATTCAGACAATAAATATATTGTGTTAGGTTAGGAACTAAGAGGTACCACATTGGTTTGCTGTCTCTTCACAGGATGCCGTTTATTAGTGATACTCATGGGCCAACTGTCTGATTAATAACAGTGCGGATTGAACTGCCCTTTAGTCATGGAATAGTCAGATAGGGCTGAATGACCTCACATACTTCCTATAGGAATAAAACGCGTTACAGGATATTTTAAAAATCTACCTTGTAAGTGCATCCTGTGAATAAAATTATCAGATTTTAAAACAGATATGTTTTAAAGATTTCTCTGCAAGTCAGAGTGTGATTAATGATAAGCTTAATGATAATTGTGTTCCATAAAGAGTCGGTTTAACCGACTTTTTTATGGAACCTAACTTTTATATGAGTTGGGATCTGGCTGTGTTAACTTTGTTCTTAATTTTAGTGCCAACCTCATGGCAATATATCTATCACAGATCTCAGCAAATTTTAAATATTCTACCGTGTATATATCTTCCTTAAACGTGTGGAAAGCGTTTAAGGAAGACATATACACGGTTCGTATATATCTTCCTTAAACCTATATCTTTATTCGTATATATCTTCCTCGTATATATATATATATATATATATATGTATATACACACATGTATATATACAGATATACATGTGTTCGTCGTACATGTTGATTAATTTTAACGGCATAGATGAGAATACAGACGGATAAGAAAATAACTATTCACTGGATTGTTGTCTCGCGTACTATGACATGCTGTTTTTTGTGCAAAAATCAGTATGTCACAGTATGCAGAAAAAAAATCAGCTAACGCCTATGTTGTTCCCGTACTAACTTTTTGGAGATTGAGTGGGCAGTTCAATCTCCATTGGTAGCCAGAGAGATAGTTGGCCCAAGGCTATCACTGATTCATCGGTACGCAGTGAAGAAGGCAGCAAACTAGTGCTGCCATCTCGTGGTCCCTAACCCTAACACTCGTATTTAATGTCTGAAAATAGTGTGGGTTCTACGGTCGATTTTCTTGAGTTTATGGGACGAAAAACCCGAGTTTCCGGGAGAAAAAACCCGCTATCCCGTGCCAGAGATCGACTAACTCTGGAACCGGCCGATAAAAGGCTTAGAAAAATTTCCTCAAGTCGGCGACTAGATTTGAACCACCAAATCCTTTCTTCGTGCGGTCAAGCGCTGTAGAGTGCAAACGCCACTTCTACTGAGCTACACAGGCTCTAAATGGTCTGTTAGATAGAATAACAGCAAAATACCAGCAATAATTAATAAATACAGTAAGGGTATTTTGGAGCGGGATATGTTCCAAGACACCCCAGGAATAGTACCAAATCCTATAAATATATGTGCTATTTTTTTTCTATACATACACATCTATGATAAAGATTAATTTATAAATTAGGCACAGTAAGAAATTAACAACAATAGCTAATAATAAAATAGAACAATATGATTATTATTACTTGACACCTCCAGGGAGTTCAAAGACTCATCGAGGGAGAGCACCTACTCTACAACATTTCCGTCTGCACCACTCAATTCACCAACTACAACCGCAACCACAGACAATGACAAACATCCATGCCCACGGCGGAATTCGAACCAGCAGCCTTTTGGCTGGGGAGCGGATACAATAACCACTCGGCCAACCAGACTGGCTTATAACAACATACTGTAATAAAGTTATCTGAATGTGAATGGAATCTTTGGAATCTCGAGTTAGTACGGACAAGCGGGTTTTTTCTCAAGGAAAATTGGGTTTTTCGTACTGTAATCTCAAGAAAATCGACAGTAGAACCGATGCTATTTCAGATATTAAAAATATGCTATGTGCTAGGCTTAGAATCCACGAGATGACGGCACTTGTTGAGCAGTCTCTTCATTGCAGGCTGTATAAATTAGTGCTAGCCTTGGACCAGTTATCTCTGATTGGCTACCAGTGGAGAATGAACTGCCCACACAATCTCCAAAAGTTAGATAGTGCTAAAACGGCCTCGCCTACTCCCTATATGGGAATAAAAGGCGTTAGATTATTATTATTATTATTATTATTATTATTATTATTATTATTATTATTATTATTATTATTATTATTATTATTGTGATACTGTATACGTTTTGTACCTATAATATTCATATTTCTATAATGTACAAAGGTAGGCTGACCATATTTCCTTGAGACAAAAACGGGACAATGGAACAGCAAAAACGAGACAGGGGTTATGTAATATTCTGTATTCATGAAAAATTAAGACGATAAAAAATTTTTATTACATAAACTTATTGAGTTTACCTTATACTTCAGTGACAGAATCCATACAAAAATTTATATAGACATAGAGTGTGTGAATATTTCTCCGAGGAAGAAAATTTCGGTCTTTCAACATCTTATCATAAAACTTCTCACACTCTATGACACAATTTTGTCTTACAACTAACATAGCCCTCATTAGCTCAACACATAATCTAGATTTCTCCTTTGATCACATACAGAATATTTATAACATAAAATATTCTCTCAAAAGATGCTGTACTTTCTGGAATACAAAGAATAAACTCTACTATATTACAAAAGTTTTGAAAGTCTAAGCGTTTTTTGCTCATTTCAGAAAAAAATCTGTACCATCTGTCAGAGATACAGGAATGTTTTCTTTATTCCATGTATCTAACTGCCTCACAATTATAGATTTTATGAGGGATCCACTGATCGAAAACACGAGTTTCTTCTGATTCTGTGCGTGTGATGAGTTCCTCGTTTAGGCTGTCCTGTATTTCTTTCCATTCAGGTGTCTTCCTTAGTAACACCCACTTGAACTTCTCAGTGTTTCCTAAACTGTACTACCACTTGTTGACATATTCTAAGCTGGTTTCATTGAAATTCTCAACTGCCTTAAAAACCTTAGCCTCATTAATTTCTCCAGAATCTACTAACATTTTCAGTTGTTTTTTTGACATCGGTAGCTACAAACACTTCATGTTTTCTGGACTCTAAAGAATTAACAAGATTTTGAATGTTCTTGGTTACTTCTGTAGCTGAAATATTATCTTTTTCAATTATGCTTAAAATTCTGCCAATTGATGGACCCAAGGACAAAATTCTTGTATTTCCATGCTCTAACAATTTAGTGTAATTTTTTCCTGTAAAGTCACAAATGCTTTTCAGCTCTTTAACTCTGATTGTGTATACTGGTATTTTTTTAAAAATTTATCTGAATAAATCACTGCAGACATCGACATTTAGTATCGAACAATTCGACTCCATGGTTACACAAATTACTGGCATCAATGATATTGATATACGATTATAGGTTATGAATAATAATTTTTATGACTGACTAATATTAAAGTATATTTATAGTTTTTTTATTAAAAACGGGACAAAACTGACATTTTTGTTGAAACGATAGGACTGCCGGTAAATATTAAAAAAAAAAAAAAAAGCGGTACTGTCCCGTTCAAAACGGCATGTATGGTCAGCCTATACAAAGGTTATATTGATTTAAGTCACTTTTTGTATCACAAAATGATTTAAATCATTTTGTGATACATCCATGTAATTATGGAAGTATCACAAAACATATCATTAAACAAATTTCGATCTTAGACCAATGTAACATCCCTTTTTTCTATAACCATAACCATATACATACATACATATGGGTCTATAATTTGAAGCTGCATGCTTATTGCACCCTTTTTAGCGAAGGAAAAATTAAAAAAAAATCAGCTAATGCATTTTTCTTCCTGTATAGGGAGTAGGCAAGGCCGTTTTTGTCCTTGCTTTAAGAGATTGAGTAGGCAGTTCAATCTCAACTGGTAGCCAATCAGAAATAGCTGGCCCAAGAGATGTCACTAATTTTAAAGAGCATCCTGCGAAGAGATTGTAAAGAAGTGCTACCATCTTGTAATCTCTCACCCTAAGAAGATAAGGTAGCGAATAAGTTAATCCGAACAATTCGAATTTTTATCAAGTTTTTACTTTGGTTTTTGTTTCAGTTCACAGTAATTGTGGTCTTGGTTTCGGTTTACTACATCCATGACTCAAAGACAAATTGCCAATGAGTGTGGTGTTGGTTTGTGTACTGTTAATGCGATTTTAAAGACGTTTAGGAAGATGTATATTTTCTTCTTGCAGAAATGAAAAATGTGAGAAAAAAAGGAAACTACACTCACTCAAGGTCGTTTACTAGTTAGGAAAAGCAAAATGAATCCAAGATTGTCTGCTTTAGACTTAAATACGAGAGCTGTCAAGTTTCTCGAAGACAATGCCAGCTAGTGGGATTAATGTTTCTGACATGACAGACCATCGAAGATTGGTGGAAGCAGGTGAAGGAAAAATTAAAGGCAGCCCACAGACCAAAAAAAGAAAAAAAAGTATGTAGAAATAGAGGCTGTAGTGGGCAAAAGTGTACAAAAACTGCGCTGTTTAGAACTGGAAGGTCATATTCTCTTGGACAAAGAAATGAGAGCCATTTCTTTGTCCAAGTAGAGCGAGTACACTATGTTCGCAAATCAGCGGTTGAGAAGACTTCTCGTGCCCACCTTCAACAAGTTCCTGAACACCCAGCTAAAAGATATTCTGGGGTTGTTTTTACACATGACGGTCCAAGATCACTTGTGCCTGTTGACGGTATGATGAAAAGTGATAATACATAGAGACATTGTAGAAAAAGAGTGTTCCCCCTGATCCAAAAAGAAAAAAGTCATCTTCAAAAAAGTGAAAGTTTCTCAAAAATGACAATATTCAATTTCTTCAGTGGCCAGGTAACTCTTCTAACATTAACCACAGAAAATTTGTGGGCTATAATGAAAAAGAGATTTGGAAAATGAAATTGTGATACAAAGGATAACTTAATATGACTCATTATAAAAGTATGGTTTCCAGATGCAGAAATAAGAAAAATATGTTCTATATTGGTAGAGTTCGTGCTTAAGCAAATTAATGAACTTATTAGGAACATAGCACATGTAAATTGTTAGGTAAAGTTGGAGTTTAATTTTTTTTTACTTACTATCTTGGGAATGAAAATTTTTCTTTAAAATGTGAATGTTCGGATTAATTTGTTCGCTAATGTATGTCATTCACTGAAATCATGTGAGTTATACGGCTGATTTTCTTGATTTTTGGGACGAAAATCCTGATTATCCGGAAGAAAGTATACCCGCTTGCCAATGTTAAAGATCGATTAACTCGGGACCGATTTGAAGAAAGGCTAACAAAAAGTTCATCCACTGCCAACTAGAACTGAATCTAGTCCTTCACTGCTGTTGTACTAATCAACCTCCATTTCTTGAGGGGAATGTCTTTTCTTAAAACAACATATCCCCATGCATTTTGAACATCATTATTAATAGCAGTACTAATTTCATACCTCGATAGGATTAAAATACATCTGCATCAGCAGAACCGGCGTGCTAGAGTCTTTGTCGCCAGCATGCAATTTCTATCTAAGTGCTTTTGTAACGATCCGGGCGTGTGTAGTTCTTTTACGATAATAAAAATTTAAATTATTTGAAATTTCTTAAATAAATTTTGACAGAACAGCCACACGTTGGTTCGCTAAGGTAATGAACCAGGAGTGTTGACTAGGCAGGATAATCGTTAAAAACCCGAATATTCAAAAAAATACTCAAAAGCTAAAGCAAATTTTGATAAAGCTACTTCACTTTAATCGTTGCATATAATTATACAGGGATTATAGACTTCTCACCTACCCGAATCGCTAACAAAATTAAAATGAATTTTAATTAAAGTTAAAATTTATTTGAACTAAAGTTTAAAAAATTCTTGTATTTTACAAGTTACTGAATTCTTAGTGACTTCTAAAAAATTGTAATAATTTTTATAAGTGGAACTAATAAAAATTATTAGGAAATTATTAAAAAACTTTAAGGAAAATAAAAGAAACTCAAGATAGATGAGAAAATAAGAAAATAATTCAGAAATAATTAGAACATTTAATATAAGTATTCAAAAAATAACATCTTTACAGAATAACAGAAAATAAATTAAATTAGATTAATATACTTGAAATTTTTTTAATTAAAATTTTAGGGTTTTTGATTTCATATTCACAAAATTAGAAATAATGGTCTTAACGTCTAATTCCGCACATATATCATTTTCAATAGCTATTAACGCCAAACTAACAAGCCTTTTTTTTTGAGAAACACTTGTTCTTAAGTAGGTTTTAATAAATTTCAACTTGGAAAAGGAACGTTCACCGCTCGCTACACTAACAGGTAAGGTTAATAGTATTCTTAAAGCAATTGAAAAGTTAGGGAAAGATAAATTATAAAAAAAAAAATCAGCTAACGCCTTTTTATTCCCGTATACGGGGAGTTGGCGAGGCCATTTAGCCCTATCTAACTTTTGGAGACTGAGTGGGCAGTTCAATCTCCACTGGTACCAATCAGAGATAGATGGCCCAAGGCTCTCACTAATTAAGCGGTACTCAGTGAAGAGAGACGGCTCAAATGTGCCGCCATCTCGTGGTCCCTAACACAATATATTTAATGTCTGAAATAATGTGCGTTCTACGGTCGATTTTCTTGAGTTTACAGGACGAAAAACCCGAGTTTCCTGGAGGAAAAACCTGCTTGCCCGTGCCAGAGATCGACTAACTCGGGAACCGGTCGAAAAAAGGCTTAGAAAAATTTCCTCTAGTCGCCGACTAGACTCGAAACCAAGTCTTTCTTCGTGCGGCCAAGCGCCGTGGTTGGCAAACGCCACATCCACTGAGCTACACAGGCTCCAAAAAATTATTGGACACAATAAAATTAAGAATATCGAAAGGGTTTTGAATATTTAAATTATCCTTCCGAAAAATATCCTGCAAAGCACATAACTCGTCATATAGTTCTATTGCATTTACGTCTTTATTGTCGCCGTCCTTCAAGAGACTCTTTAAATCGTCTCTAAATTTTTTCGTAAATCTTCGTTATTAATTTGTAGTAATCTATACAAGAAATTGAAATTATATGTTTTTAGTTGTTCAAAATGTTCTGTTAACGAACGCATTGCAACGTCTAGAAGTGTATAAAACACATTCACTCTAATTTATCTTCTAGCGATTGTGGCGTTTCGTCATGAAATTCTCCAATCGCTCGTAGTCAAATTGTCGTTTCTTCTTTCGTCGTCGAACTTCCGTACCAGTTTTAAATTCTTGTTCAATCAGTTCTTTTGCCGTTTTTAGAACTTCTTTAAAAATTGTATCTGATCGATACTCTTGTAAGAATATTTTTAAGTTTTCGATAGATTGTAAAACAAGTGTAATGTTCATATTTTTGTCTTGAAGCATTTTACTCACAAGGTTTATTCTGGTAAGTAAATCATGCCCAGTTATAAGAGAGCAAATAAATTTGTAGTCCTTTATTTTAGCACATAATGTTTGTGCTTCATACTGAGTTTCTTTATTAAAATTTTTATTATTTAAAATTTCAAAAAGTGCATCGTAAATTTCTCCTAACTGATATCGTAGAGGGCGGATTGCATTAATTTTACTTTCCCATCGCGTTTCTGATGACTGTTTCAATGTTAATTTTTTACGAACTTTAAAAGGATTGCCCAACGTTTGTAAGAGAATGAAAAGAAATTGTATATTTCTTGAATAATTGCAAAGAAACTAATTGTATCTGCATTCACAGTTGCAATAGCAGTTTCATGCACATCATTCAGTTTGCGTAAAATCAAATCTGAGTTTCAGATTTCTGATGTATGGAGTAGGATACAATCTGCATCAGAATAACCTGTACCAGGTTATTCTGATGCAGACCTATTTCTGAATAGCCATCAGAATAACCTGGTACAGGGATACACTAGAACAAAAGTCTCTGATTGACTTCTTTATAGTCTCAGCAGACCTATTTTCCTCAGTGTTGGACGTTCGTGTGAGAAGAGGGGCAGAATTGTCAACTGACCACCACCTTGTTGTGTGCACTCTATGGCTTTAAACCAGATGCTACCATCAACGCTGGTAGGCCTAAGCAACTATACCACGTGAAATGGGAGACATTGGAAAATGAGGCTGTGAGGAAGAATTTTGCAGATGACATTTCCTCCAGGTTCAAAGAGATTCCCAAGCATACTGCAGATGTTGAGGAGGAATGCAAGCTGTTCAGAACAGCTGTCACTGCCTCTGCACTCTCATGGTGTGGTAGAAAGCAGCTCGGCATGGCAACGGGCAGTGAGAAAAGGATACCTTGGTGGAACCAAGAAGTCCAAAAAACTGTCCGGGCAAAAAAGGAGTCCTACCTAACATGGCTTAGAATCAGGTCACCTGAGATGCGTTTGCAGTATGCTGAGGCACGAAAAGCTGCTGCTAAGGCAGTAAAGCAGAAGGCTTGGGAATCCTTTGGAGAAAGATTAGATTCATCCTATGCAAATGCAAACAAAGTATTCTGGCAGACCATCCGCCACCTTCGAGGGAGGAAATCGTGCACAGCAAGGGTAATTAAGGCCTCTGATGGTGCACTTTTAACAACCGAGAAGGGTATCCTCCACAGATGGAGGGAATACTTTGAGAGCCTTCTTAACCCAGGTGGCCCAGCAGTTGTGGACATCCAAGAGGTGCAGATCGGGGCAATGACTAGTCTCACAGCAGAAGAGGTCCATTTAGCAATAAAATCGCTAAAATCGGGCAAGGCTGCTGGCAATGATGAAATTCGGCCCGAAATGCTAAAAGCCTTAAATCGAGACGGTGTTCTCTGGCTGACTCGAGTGTGTCAGGCTGCTTGGATATCTGGGCGAGCACCAAAGCAATGGCAGACAGGCATAATAATACCAGTCTTTAAGAAGGGAGACCAGAAGGATTGCAGTAACTATCGTGGCATCTCTCTGCTCAGCCTGCCTGGGAAAGTGTATGCTAAGTGCTTGGAAAGACGGTGCAGGAGCATAGTTGAGTCAAAGTTCCAGGAAGAACAATGTGGCTTTCGCCCTGGTAAAAGCACAACTGACCAAATCTTCACTTTAAGGCAAGTCTTTGAGAAATCTTGGGAATATGCCAAGAATGTCTACACATGTTTCGTGGACTTGGAGAAGGCATATGACCGGGATAAGCTTTGGCAAGTAGTACAGGAGTATGGAGTGGATGGTCAACTATTAGCTGCCATCAAGTCCCTGTATGAATGCCCAGAGTTTTGTGTCAGGGTAAACAGCACAAAGTCTGAACCTTTCACAGTCTCTGTTGGCCTCCGCCAAGGGTGTGTTCTGTCACCCCTCCTTTTCATAATATTTATGGACTGGATTGATAGGCACAGCCGAGGCAGTGAGCGTGTCAGAATTGGAAAATGTAGCATTGGACGTCTGCTTTTTGCAGATGACCAAGTTCTGCTTAGCTCTTCCACAGATGATCTCCAGCAGACCCTGGATAGGTTTGTAGCTGTTTGTGCAGATGCTGGAATGAAGATCAGTGTAGCCAAAACTGAAACATTTGTGGTCTCAAGACAACCATCCCAGTGCACTCTCAATGTAAGTGGAGTCCCAATGAGACAGGTGGAGAAGTTTAAATACCTTGGGTCCATATTCACGAATGATGGAAAATGGGACGTAGCGCTAGATACTCGAATTGGCTTAGCAAGCTCAATATTGCGGGAGCTTGGCCGTTCAGTAGTATTGAAGTGGGAGTTATGCCAGAAGGCAACGCTGGCTGTCTTCTATACAGTCTATGTCCCCATCCTCACCTATGGTCATGAGAGTTGGGTAATGACCGAAAGAATGCGGACACGAATCCAAGCGGCTGAAATGAGGTTCCTTCGAGGGGTTGCGGGGCTGACAAATCTCAACAGTCAGAAGCTCTGCAATTTGGGAAACCCTCAATACTCAACCGCTGCTTCTCCGTGTTGAGAGATCAGTTACGCTGGTACGGGCACCTGGTCAGAATGCCACAAGAGAGGCACCATCAGCAGGCCCTCTTTACCAAGCCAGAGGGTGGGAGGCCAAGGACTCGCTGGATAGATTATATCCAAAACCTTGGATATAATCTATCCAGTGAGTGTGGACACGTTTGGGAATCCCACCAGAACACCTGAAATTGGTGGCAGAGGATCGTGACCATTGGAAGTTCCTCTTGCAGCTTTTGCCCCCACAACCCAATTAGGAAGAGTGGACCTTGAAGATGTATGTATGTAACACATTTATTAAGAGCCCCAGTTTTTCTTAATATCTGCTTCTTTCACAGCATGATGCTTATGATTTTGTGCATCGGATAACTTTTTAATTCCATTTCTATTTTATAACCACAAGAAATTATTACACAACACGACACAGACGAAATAATAGTCCTCACTGCACTACTGAGATGCGTACCATATGACTGGTTAACCTGCAACAAATGTTTTGTACAAAAATTCGTTTCTGCGCATAAAAACCGTTCACCGTTTCACCTCAGATAGACACAACATTCTGCAAGCAAGCAAGCAAGCATTTAGTCTGCTCTCGCTGCAAAATTGTAAACAGTCGGCTGATTAAAGAGGCGGTAATATGCAATTTTTTAAAATTTTTATTCGGTGTATCGGGCCTTAGTTATTTTAATATTGATCATTCTAAGAATTTTTTGTTTTTATGATAAAAATTGTGTTTCTTAAAAATGAACTTATGAACCGTGCTGTAGAGGAGGTGCAGAGGCAGGTAACGAAAATGATATCAGGACTGCAGAACATTGGTTATGTGAATAGATTGACTGATTAATAGATATATGGGATCTTCTACTGAAAGAAAAAAAAAAAATATATATATATATACATGTTAGCCTAAAAGAAATAGGCACTTTCAAAGTTTTACAGAAAGAAGTTTTAATAGCATTACTGAAATACATGATTTGAAGAGTACATCATGAAGTTTACTAGGGTAAGTTACAAGTGTTCTATGTGTGACCCTTTTGTAACCCAACAAATATCAATGCGATTGTCCTGTGTATGTCAACGCATCAGCTGCTGCGATGCTTAAGATCGTCCACACTTGTAGGGAGGAGAGGAACAAAAACTGTCCTTTATGTACCCCCATAAAGTCACACGGTGCTCAATCCGGATTTCTTGGTGGTCAACATGTAAGAGCCATGTTCTGGGCGGTTGAACATCCAATCCAATGCCGAGGCAAATTTTCATCCAAGTAATTTCTAACTTCAAGGTGCCAGTGCAGCGGGGCGCCATCTTGGACAAATATGAAATATGTATGTCAGTCTTCTTGTAGTTCAAGCATCAGCCACTCACGTAACATGTCTAGGTAATTATTCCATGCACTGTTTTTTCCTGGAAAAGAATGGTCCATACACCTTTTTACAGGATACAGTGCAAAAAATGTTCTTTGGGTGAATCCTTCACATGCTCCACAGCTCTAGAGTTTTCAGTTCCCCATATACGAACGTTGTGTTTGTTCACTGTACCACTAATGTGGAAAGTTGATTCGTCACCGAAAATTAGCCGGTCAAAGAAATCATCACTTTCTTCACTCTGTTGCTGCATGTCCATACAGAGTGAGGGAGGATTTTGCCATTTTCACTGAGGTTCTGCAATAATTGCAGCCAGTAAGGGAACATTCGTAAACGTTTACGTAAGATAGTCTTTTGTGGAACTTGAAGTTCTAAATATGCACATGTTTAATAGACTTCTTCGGGCTGCACATGCGTCTCACAAACACGAGTCACTGTTTCCTCGGATACAGGTGTCTCCCAGGACTTTTCCCCTTGCACAGACCAGTTTCCTTAAATTTCTTTCTCCAATCGTAGATTGACTACCTTGTGGGTGGTTGTTTACCATACTGTGTTGTAAAACGACGCTGCATGATAGTAACAGAATTTGATTTTGCAAATTCAGTCACACAGAAAGCCTTATCCATCTGGCTAGCAGCCATGCCATACTGCTGGACTTATGCCAAGGGCGCTCACGTGATACTGACGTCACGAAGACAAACGAAAAGCGGAGGTCGTAAACTTGAAGACTTTTTCTATAAAACAGTACTAAATGTTTTCTGATGTAACAAACAAATTTCAATTTATAAAGCGTTTAAATTGTATTTCTTTTAGGCGAACCCTTATGGTGTTCAAAATTAAAGTATCCCTGCTTTGTGAAATGCCACCCACATCCAACTATGATCCAAATGCTACAAAACTTTGCATCATGCAAAAGGATATCTTAGAAAATAGTTCCAAAATTCACCACAAGGGGCACAAGTATAAATGACACCTATATTCACTGCCATTATGTGTTCCAGGCTGTATATTGTTTCATGTGCTACCATTCCCAGTATGCCAAAAACTGCATTCTTTAGTGCTCAAAGGAAGAATGCAGCTGGTTGAGACTGATAATGTGCACATGCTTGGCTGTGCTATCTTTTAGTAGTAGTTAGTTATCAGCATGATTCCAATAAACCTGGTCTTTGAGAAATCCTCCAGAGCCAGAGACAGCCATGCAGTGAGAAAAATGCAGCTGATCACTATGGCTTCTGTGAAATGTTTTAAAAGAACTTCCTGTATGGCTCGAGTGGAAGGGACCCATTCCTGCATGAAAATGAATGAATCCATGCACAGGTGCTGCCGTGGCACAACAAAATTGCTTTTCATATCACGATACTTCTCGGGAGTGACTGAGAAGAGGTCACAGAACCTGACTGGCAAATGTCCTTGAAGAACGGTTCAATGATAAACGAAGCTGTACCAGAGCGTAAAGATGTATGAGACAGTACCTTTGGGTAAATACAAAGGAATTTGTTGGCTTGCATAGCTCATCCCCACCATTTCTTGATATTCTGTACAAACTTTTTGAAGTAATCAGTGTTACTTTTATCAGTGTTGGGAGAAAAATGCCAAGAAAGAGAAGCTAATAAATATAATAATAGGATAAACAGTAATTTGGTACAATAAATATTTTTACTGGGTTGGCTCTTTTAGACATTCTTATTCTGATAGTTAAAAAAATAATTCAGAAAGTTTTATTAAATAAAAATATTCTTTCATCCAGTCTGCAGCTGCTTGCTAGCTGGAAAAATTTACTCACCACAGGCGAGCACATTTGTCAAGCCCTGTGCGCACGTGTGTGTGTGTGTGTGTGTGTATGTATATATATATATATATATATATATATATATATATATATATATATATATACATATACACACACACACATATATGCACACAAGCAATGTTTCAAATTAAAGTATCTATACTCAGAGCAAGCCTGTGTAGCTCAGTGGAAGTAGCTTATACCATCCAAGGTACTATGTTCAGTGTATGTGAAAAGAAATTCTCTCAATCACAACAGCTCAAAAGTCACTTAAGAGTTCACACTAAAGAGAAACCCTTCAATTGTTCAGTGTGTGAAAAAAAATTTTCTCATCAAAGTAGTCTTAAAAGTCATTCAAGTATTCACAATAATGTATAAAATGTATAAACCCTTCAGCTGTTCATTGAGTGACAAGAAATTTTCTATTACAGATAGTCTCAAGTCTTCTAAGGGTTCACACCAAAGAAAACCCTTCAACTGTTCAGTGTATGAAAAGAGTTTCTGCACGAAGTTATCTTAAAAGGCATTCAATGACACACAATAACGACAAACCCATCAGTTGTTCAGTGTGAAAAGAAATTTTCTCAGCGAAGTAATCGTCGAAAACATTTAAAGATTCACAGAAATGAGAGCTCTTCAGTGTGCCAAATAATTCTCTATTTCATAAAATCTCAAAAGGCACTTTAGTGTTCATGTTCAAGTAAGGAGAAACAACTTCACCTCTGCAGTGTGTGAAAAGAAATTTTGTCGACAAAGTTCTTTTAAAAGATATTTAAGGATTTACAAGAATAAAAACTCTATTTGTTCACTGTGTGAATATCTATTCTGCCGTTCATATGATTTCAAATGCTTTTCAGAGTACACAGTAAAGAGAAACCATTCAACTGTTTCGTGTGAAGAAAGAATCTTGAAGTAATCATAAACGCAACTTACGGAATTCACGAGTTTTTTTGATTCCATCCATATAGTATTATTTGTCCAACTCTTCAAAATAGCAGTTGTTTCGGCAATCATCTCATCATTTGATAAAAATCACTTTCCTGCCAGCCATTTTTTCATGTTTGGAAACGGAGTAGTCTGAGGGAGCCAAATCTGGAGTGGTGGGGATGCGAAAGGACTTTGTAGCGTAAATCGAACTATCGCAACAGTTCACATGTTGAAGCTTTTGATCGTGTGAGCAAACGCAGCACCCATCTTGCAGATTGTTTTCTCATTTGTAAATGTTCATGTAAAATATTATGTATGTGGTCATTCAAGATGCCCACAGCCTTAGCAATTTCAATCTTCTATCATCCATCACCATATCATGGATTTTTTCAATAATTTCTAGTAGTGACCTCAACATGGCATCCAGAATGTTCAGCATCATTTGAGCTCATATGGCCACTTCGAAAGTCACTAAACTTATAAACCATTCTAATCGAAGGTGAAGACTCACCATGATGTTTATCAAGCTTGGCTCTGGTTTCCTGAGCCGTTTTGCCTTTCAAAAACTAATGTTTAATCACTACACAATTCTTTCTCATCCAATTTTCACAAATCACGGTACTTGAATGATCTGACTGAAACTTAGCATGTGATCCTCCAACAGTTGCCAGCAACTAAAAATAACCTCAATACGTACTGGTGACGCCATCTCTTAGACTTTGCAGACTTATTGAACAGCTCTCGTATTTTCAGGGTTAGGATTAGGGACCATGAGATGGCGACACTTGTCAGCCACCTCTCTTCACCAGGTGTTGTGCATAATTAACGACATTCTCGGGCCAGCTATATCCGATTACCTACTGATGGAGAATGAGATGTTCCATGTTTTCAAAAGTTACTTAGGACTAAAACAGCATCGCTACTTCTCAGAGGAATAAAGAGCCTCCATAGCTCAGTTGGTATAGATGAAGCCTTTTGGTCAGAAAGACCTGGGTTTGATCACAGTCCATGACGTGAGGAACCTTTATCTGGTCTCTTTTGACTAAAGGTGAGTTAGCCGGTCTCATACGGAGGTAGAGGGTTTTTTCACCTGGAAACTTGGGTTTTTCGTCCCTCAGAACAAGCAAACCAGCCTATGGATTTACAGTCATAAAGACATACTTAATCCCTCATTAGTAGGGCTCAACCAGTCCCTTTGGGATTCACCCTGTTCCTCATCCTAAGGGACAGATGAGGAAAGGAGGGAACCTCATACGAATAAATAAAATAAAGAGGAATAAAAAACCATTAGCTGTTCTTTTATTCAAAGCGATCTCTAGAGAGAACAAAGATGAAATGACCTCAAACTTGGTGGCTATTTTATGCTATGGGATGATATGACTTCTGCATTACTTCCACCTTAGTATCACCACCTCTGGCTCCCCCCGACGAGACCTCAATAAAGGTCAAAACCAGTCTGGGTAGTGACCCTTTCCATTATGGGATACTAAGGCAAGTGATCAGAATTATACCACCTTTACCACAAGTTGCTCCAGTCCTGAAAATACTTCAGAAGCAAACTCTGTTTAGGATGTAAAGTTTAACAATTATTGTGTCACTCATTTTATATGAAATATCCACTAGACCATAAGGATTAAACCAAATATATAATCCAGTTGATCAATGTGTTGACTTTTGTGCAGTATCAATACCTGATACTGGCATACAGCATTGTCTAGATTTGAAAGCATGATCTCTCAAAAGGTTTTGCAGATGATGTACGATTATGTCTTTGAAATCTGCCAGGTGAACTTTGGCCCAATAAGCCATGCCTTAACATTCACCAGACCATAACTCATACGGGTTATGGTCTAGTGGATATTTCATAGAAAATGAGTGACACAATAATTGTTAAACTTTACATCCTGTGTTAAGTGATCTATCTTGCATCAATGCTGTTGTATTCAAGCACTCCCTCTGGTGCAATTGCATGATGACAAAACTATTCAACATGTTCCAATAACGCGTAGCTGTGACCATGCACGTTCACAATCCAGTTTGATGGGTTTCTTTGAAGAAAAAGGTCAAACTTGGCTATAAATTCTATCCATTTGCGATCTTTAGCAAACATATGGGGAAGCTTTTGAAATGCACTTTGTCTAGATGTGACCCTTGGGTATTTACTGTTCCACAAACACGAAAATGTGTTTCATCACCCAAAGGCTAATCCTTGTACACCTCCATGTGTGCAAAGGTTTCTCAGATGCTGGTATCTCCAATTTGTGACTCTTGGCTGCAGCCGAGTTTACACAAGTAGAACTGCAATGTTTTATGGAGTTCTCCATACTGATGTGTATGCTAAATCTAATTGTCTTGCTGCTGCATTTCTACCCATTCTTATAGAATGGACAGAAAACACTTCACAAGAAAGTCATGTTCAAGGAATGCGAGACCTGTGTTGTCAATCTTGCAGCTTCATTTATACTGCCTTATAGCTCACGTGGCATGCAAAATTCACTATTTTTTCCCCATTCACAGCGCCATATTTCCCATACTGGCCATTTTTGAATTTTTTAATACACACAAAACACTTCTGAACTTGTTAGGTACCCACCATATTTCAGGGTGTTTCATCTACTGGCTCTCACTACAGATTGCTCTTCTCAATAGGGATACTTTACTTAGAAACACCCTGTGTATACATATATAAAATCAATGAGACTCAAAGCAAAGCAAAAATATGGTAAATCTATGATGCTTCCCCTTCCACTGATGGTGCCTACACCTTCTCGTGGTGGTGGTGGTGATTATGTATTATCCTGTGGGTTATAACCAGTAGTAGCAATGCTACCAGCAGGGCCTCCAAAGCCAGACAGGTCACAGGTGAGGGATCAGATGAAGAGAGTCACCCTGGTCCTCAGGTTGAGGATTGAGCTTGGGGCAGACCTCCTCTCGTAAAAAAAAAATCAACCAGTCATGAAACATGTACCAAGTAATCTTCACTGGATGGACTTAAATGGATGTTGATCCATTTAAGTTAGGTTCATGGAATGTGAGAAGCTTGTATAGAGTAAAGCATTTCAAGAAATCATACATGAATTAAATAGATATTACAAGCAAAATGGTTCCAGATAACCTTTATTAATGCACATAAAAGATGAATTCAATAAAAAAAAAACTGGAATTAATCTTAAAAAAATTCCATAGTAGGATATAATCATGTTATGAGGTGATTTCAATGCAACAATTTGGAAAAGAAGAAATTCATAGAAAAATTTATTGGAAACAAAAGCCTTCATGAAGAGACAAATATTAATGGAGGAAGATTAATTTGGCCACACCCAGAAATTTAATAATAAGCAGAACTATGTTTATGAGGAAGAATATACACTAACAAACATGGAAATCTCCTGATGGTCATACATTCAATCAAAGAGCCATATCATAATCAGTAAAAGACATAGTTGCATTCAAAGTATCCAGAGCTTCAGAGGAGCTGCGTGTGATAGTCACCATTTTCTAATTGGTGGCATACTCAAGATTAAAATAAACAGTAAATATTTTTCAGCACATGAAAATCAACAAACTAGATATAACAGAAGAGAGAAGAAAATGAATATGAATCAAAACAGAAAACTCTTGAATTGTGATGAATCTGTGTCTTTCAAAGCAGAATACTTATATTTATCACCCAGAAATAATTAAACCTTCCCAAGCTAAGTAAAGGAAAGTATAAAGCTGCTCAAATAAACTTTGTTTGCTCACACTTGGATAAAGGATTAAACTAAATTTATTATACTCTAACCAAGTGAAAAATAAACTTTCAACATCTTTCTCTAAATCCAGAGTAAATTATTAAAAAAGGGTGGCACACCAATTGGCAATTCCTATAGGTGGAGATGACCTGCTAATGCTTCTGCCTGGTATCTCCACTTGGGCCTGGCTCCCACTGAAGAGACCTCAATAAAGGTCGAAATCGAAACTAGTCTGGGTAGTGGCCCTTCCCTTAATGCATAACAATAGACATATCCGCAAGGAGATGTGTTTTGCATTATATAGGAGATACTGAGATAGGAGTGTTGGTAGCTTGCCCCACCTTTGCAACGAGTTGCCCTGGTGTTGTACCACCTTAACCCAGTCCTGAAGATACTTTCAGGCGCAAACTTTGTTTGCTCACACTTGGATAAAGGATTAAACTAAATTTATTATACTCTAACCAAGTGAAAAATAAACTTTCAAAGCTGATCAAAAACAACAAGGCACCAGGTACTGATGGAATAGTAACCGAACTCATTAAATACGGGGGTAGTGAATTAACCACTCATCATCAAATTCCTGACATGTACCCTCAAATTTCCTATCTACAATTTTCCTCCAAATCAATGTTACCTGTCAAGACGCCAACATTATCAGATCTTATATTTCTATCTTCTAAGCCACTTTTTACTGTATCAATCCACCTATATCTTGGTCTTCCTCCGAGTCTTTTTCCTGCTAATCTAGCAGAGAACACTTGTTTTGCTAATTTTTCCTCTCCCATTCTGTTTAAGTGACCATAACACCTGAGATTAGCTCTGCTAACACATTCTTGGATGCTAACAATGTCTTTCCTAATATCCTCATTTTTTATATGATATTGCCATTGATGCCATCTGTTCATACTCTAATCTTTCTGGACTCTCATGTCTATGGTCGCAAGTCTTTGGTCAAGTGTTTCATTTCTAACCCAGCTTTCAGATCCATAAGTTAAAATTGGTTTGACCACTGTCTTGTACATAGCTAATTTAGTGTTTTGATTATTTTCTCTTTTATTCCATATAAATTTATTCAGTTGACTTCCTACCATACCAGTTTTGTTGATTCTGTTGTCTATTTCCATATTTAAGTTACCATCTTCATTAAAAATCATGCTTAAGTAGCTGAAATGTTTTACTTGTTCTATAGGTTCTCCATTCACAATGCAGTTGATAATTTCAATGCTTCTGCCTATTTTCATTGTCTTTGTCTTGTTATTGCTGACCTTCATATCATATCTATTGCAACAGTTATTCAATTTAGCCAGGGAATCTTGTAGCAGATTTATTTAGAAGTATATGCACATATTTTATTTGCATACTTCAGAAAAGCATATGATAGCATTCATAAAGAAGGACTTTGAGGAATTTTTGATAAACTAGGAATACCTCATAAGATAATACATTTATTCAAACTGTACAACTAAAGAATGGAAGCTTAATGGAATTAGATCTGAACCTTTTGATATTAAGACAGGATTGAAGCAAGGGGATGTTGTTTCACCTGTCCTTTTTAATTTAGCATCAGAAAAATGCATTTGATAAACTATAAAAGAAAACAAACAGAACAGTAATATCAGGATATGCAGATGATATATATGCCTTGTTGGAGAAAATGCTGAAGACAATTAGAACATTCAAAACTGCTGATGAAAAACTAGGATTATAAATCAACCAGGATAAAACTGAATATTTAAATGTATGCAGAAATCACAATCAAGGAGAAAATGATCATTGATCACCTGAAATTTAAAAGTGCCACCTCCTTCAATATATTGGAACATTGATTATTAAGATAATAAAATTATTTGGTTTGCCTCCAAACAGACCTTATCATTCATTACATCATTTATTATCTTCAAAATTCTATCAAGCAAAGTTAAAACAGAAACCTGGAACATAACAAACCAAGATGCAAAAGTGTTGCAGATCTTTGAAAATAAAATGCTCAGAAAAGTCCATGGACATGTAAGAGATAACACAACAGATGAATGGAGAGGACGACAATACCAAAAACTATATGAACTCTATAGATCCCCACTTCTAGTTGAGATTCAAGCAGGCAAGTAGATTGAGATGGCTTGGATATGTGGAAAGAATGGCTAAACAAGCATTCAAGATGAAGTGTGATAGAAAGCTACCCAGAGGTTAGACCACAGATATGTTAGGAGAATAATATGCAAAAAGTCTTAGATGAGATGGGAATGAATTCAAAACTGGAATGGAAAAGCTCAAGACATAAAGGAATGGAAGAAGTTGGTGCATGCAGCTAAGAACCTTAAAGGTTCAACTAGAAGAAACGTATGATAATGAATACGTAGACTTTTGACTGGTAAACATCAATTATAAAGAGAAATGCACTGGATTTATTTGGCCATAATAATATAAACATGAAAACTGACACCAATTCTTCTGAGTTAGGATGTATAAAAATACAATACAAGGTAACATGAACCGTAAAATTACTAAAATGTAGAGCATACAGGAACACTTACAATATAAGTTGAAATGGAAACTACGTGGAGTATGGAAGGTGTGCATGGGTTAGTTATTGTTCAGTGATGTGTGCAAGAAAGTTGGCTGAATAACATGCAGAAACATCTGATGAGCAATTTCCAAATATCACAGGATGATTCCTTGGTTCCTACTGAGTGTGCTTTGTGAACAGATGAACATAGATTATTTTATATTGGAAGCAGTCCTCTATGTAAGGTATGGAGATCTCCCACTCAACGTTGTGTGTGTGTGGGGGGGGGGGGGATGAAAAATGTAAGTAAGGCTGCAAGAACACGGAATATTATAAACCTCATGATGTATTTCTCTTTATAAATGTATGACTTCATTACTTCCACCTTGGTATCTCTTCTGGGTTTGGCTCCCACTGATGAGACCTCAATGATGATTGAAATTAGACTGGGTAGTCATCCTTCCCATACTGCAATGTACATATCCAAAAGGATGTTTTGCATTGTTGAATACTTAAGGCAATTAATGTGGTCATTATCCTCTATACAAAAGTAGCCTAATTGTGAAGATACTTTACATGGAAATTTTGTTTGCTTACATTTCAATAAAGGATTAAACAAGAATATAATTTCTTAGTATTTTTAATTTAATTTATACCCAAGTGAAAAATCTTTCAACAAAATGAACGCCTACAGTCAACAAGCTCAAAACTGCTACTGGGATAACAAATGTTCCAAAATTAGCTTTTCGTGAATCTCTGATTACTCTGAATTTTAAGTTGTTACTTAGTCTGCCTCTCAGCATCTATATGAAAAATTTAGTAGTAGACACTATATAACAAGAGATAAATCTAAAAAAATACTAATGGAGCAAATGATATAAAATTATCTGAAAGTGAAGAATTTAGTGAGACCACAATGAACTTCTGAGAGCACACAGAACTCACCTGAGGTAGTGCACATAATTAGATTATGTAGACGATTATCGTATTTATATCATATTTGACATAAATATGATAAAAAACATTTAGTAGATTGATGATGAATTAGATTACATATGAAGAAAAATTAGTGGTAGATCTTGAGATTTAATATAGAAAACTGGTGAAGAATATCTGATCGTATTCAGCAGTTACAATATGTTACATTTCATGAAATAATTGCAATGGTTCCATGTTATTCTTCTCAGGTAAACAGGATTTCAATACAAGAGATTGATCGACATTTAGCAAGTCAGTACCCTCAGAAGGGCAGGAAGATATTGATATGCTGTTTACATGCAGTAAACTGTTAACCTGTTAGAGAATTATTTGCTATCCCAAATTTTCACACTTAATATAGCAGTCAACAATCAATATATTACTACATCAATGTATGGATGTACAATTATTACTACAATTTCAGCTTGGACAAGCAGTTTATGCTATTCATTGCTTGAAATATCTCTTGAAATGATTTGTTTGTGAGAAATTGTGGTTGGGTATTTTATATAAAGATAACTAAGGCTATGAGTGGTGGGTGTAAGCAGTCTCTTTTCTGAGAGACAGAACCTAGTTTCTGGAAGGAAAAGTCCTACCACCACCCCCTAGAAACTTAGTCTTCCTGACAACACCAATTAAATTTTCTTTACAAAAATCTCTTAATGGTGTATTAATAAAAACTGTTATTAAAAGATTCCATTCAGACTGATAACAAAATTCAAATTTATAAAAAAGAAAGTCTTCAGAATTCTGTTAACAGTGTGAATAGAGGATAACTTTTTAAAAAAATCTTCCAACTTATTTTTTCAATAATTTTATTAAATTAAAGGAAATAATTTCTATTCTATATTTTGTTGCAGTTAATGGCTATATTATCACCTACTGCATTTAAAATTATACCCTGAAGTGCATTTTAACAACCTAGGCAAGTTTTTAGTCAAAATTATTAATTTTTTTTTATTTATTAGTATGTGGTGGTAAAAGGTCTTCACAAATCTTATCATACTGAATTGACTAATGAAGTCTACGATATTACATTCAAGATACAAACAGTAGCATTATTCAGAGGTATCAGCAGTTATATATGATACACTGGGAGAAGGGAAAGAAGTCTGGTCAATAACTTTAGAATCAGATCAAGTGGCATCACGAAATGAAGTGAAATTCTTGCCATTTCAAAGGCCAAATTCTCAGAATTTCATTTTAAACTATTGAGAATGTTATGTAATGGAAACTAAGTGAAAAATGATGACTTCTTTTTAAATTTAAATTAATAAAGCCTGAATTATAACATATTCAATGCATGAAAAGATTATAAAAGGTTAACATTTTTTCATTCTCTGTGCAGTTTCAATTAAATTTTTGTTTTTTAGAAATAATCTGTAAAAAACATTTCTATAAAGTGAAGTGAGAGGAGACAAAATTAAATACAATTAAAAATATATATGTGGTAACTAATATATGACAATTATAACTGTATAATAATTGTATTAAAGTGGCTGGAATATACATTTTGGCAGGCTACAGAAGGGCTCAAAAAGATAGATGCGCGACATATGATCCTTCCAAGTAGGATCATCTACCCTTTACTTCCCAATACAACTCTCGCCACCACATGAATCCTGAAGCCTAAGAAAGTAAGTAGATGACTGTGTACTAAATCCCCCCCCCATTCCCAGTGGGAAGAATGGTTTGGTACAAATGAGAGAAGGGAGACATGGTAAGTTCTGAAATCGTAAGGTAATAGCCATCACCAAACTAGGCTGAATCTTTTTCTAACTTCAGTCTCAGGAAACAAGTAACTGATATGTTATTCTAAAAAATGACTTGGATAGGTTAACAGACATGAGCTGGACAAGGAAAGGAAAAAGAATGACAATAATTGCAAAGAAAAAAATAATAAAATAGATAAATAATAAATATATATATTTATTAACATGATTAATAGAAACCTGTAGTCAAGAAAGAGTAAAAGCAGAAGTAACAATTTTCATTCACAAATCAATTTAAAAAAATCGCATAAAATTACCACAGCAAGAGAATTCTGATGGCTTCCCGACTATTGTTGGTATTTATGCCCTAGAGGAAGGAGGATAACAATGCCTTCTATTCAGATTTACAAAAAATAAAAGATAAAATAAACCTGAATGATTATCTATCAATACAGGGAGATTTGCAAGAGTAGGGAACTTTCCACTTGGTACAAATATAGCAACAAATGGTGAAACTACAAGCAAATAGAAACAGATAACAGACTCTCAGATTTCTCCACATATACAGGGTGTTCAGGATAAATTTGACATATTTATAATTAATTATATTTTTCCGTAAGTAACATGTATTAACACACACTTCTCTTCATTTAAAAGTTTGGACCCTTCTTCATTCATATACAAGATGTCAGAAAGGATGGATAGCTGGAACCCACCTGAATCATGGAAGAGAATAACTTGTATCATGATGATTCGTGCCCGCCATCAAAATAAGGATATTACGACTGCTGCCCAATGCTCCCTGAATACAGTAAAAACAATCAGGCATGAACTAGAGACTTGCAATGGTGACTACGAGGATGTAGCAAGAAGAAAGATCCCTAGCAGACGATCTGATTGCGTTCGTACAGCAGAATTCCTCGCAAATCTGCAGGAACAGGTGTTGAAGAACCCTGGCATTGGAATTCGGGCTTTGTTCGTGGAGTTGCTAACTGTAGTCAAGCCCTGGATAACAAGGGTAGCCAATGGTAGGCCGTATGTATGGCAGCAGGATTCGGCCCCTTGCCACACCTCTGGGAAAAGTCAAAAATGGTTGTCTGAAAATTTCTACGACTTCACCAGTCCAAATGTTTGGCCTCCAAACTCCCCAGACCTTAACCCCATGGATTATTTTGTATGGGGCGCAGTTGAAAAAGACACCAATCGCACTTCCAGTAATACAAAAGCCCAGTTAATGGATAAAATTAAAACAGTTTTTGCGGCCCTTCCCAGGGAGACTGTAGCATCAGCTTGTTCGAGGTTCCGAAGCAGGATTGAAGCTGTGATCGATGCTAATGGTGGTTATTTTGAGTAAATCTTGTTGATAGTATTGTAATTAACTCTGCCTGTAATGTTTTTTTGTCAATTCATTAAATTTAATAGATACAAAGAAGATTTTCTTTTTCCTTACGAAACTGTCAAATTTATCCCGAACACCCTGTAGTATATTAAAAATTGCTAATACTTTTTCAAGCATAACAACTGCCATAAATTCACTTTGGAAACAAGAAATCTGAAATATATAATAAACTATATAATAGCTAATAAAAAGTGCAGAAATAGAAGCAGATTACTGTTTATTACAAGGAAAATTAAGAAAACCCCCAAGATGGTTTAAAATTAACCAGATCAATGCAAAGAGAAATCCCCCAGAATCTTTTAGAGTTCAACTCTGGAATAACAAAAGTATTAACTACCTTTATTTGCAAAGAATAAATGAAAAACTAGAGCAAATAAAAGAAAAATTATATAAAGATAGAATGTAATAATTAAAAAACAAATTAATAACTGCAGCAACAGAATGTATTGGAACAAAGAGTAAATAGAAGAGGAAAAGGGAAACAAGAAACTGGGATGAGAACATTGAAGCAATAAGGATAAGAAAGAAGCAGATAAACAATGGAAAAACACAAAATCACTACGAGCAGAAACTAATTATAAACACAAAAGAGCAATAGCAAGAAGAGAATGGATAAAAAAAGAATAGAGAAACATGGAATTACTTCAGTGCAAAATTGGAAATATATCTTAGAGTGAAGAGACCCATTTACATCCAAAAAGAGCAATAGCAAAAAGGGGATGGATAAAAAAAGGACAGAGAAACATGGAATTACTTCAGTGGAAAATTGGAAAGATATCTTAGAGTGAAGAGACCTATTTACATCCAAAATTCTAAGAAAAATGAATCAGGAGGTAAGAGAAAATGCAAACCTTGAAATAAAGAGAAAACATGGTTGGACTTCTTCCAAAACTTATGGCAAAATAGTAATGGATCTAAAACTATATAATGCTAATTACTAACTATACAGTAGAAAAAATAACATTAAAAGAAATCCAACAACCAATACATCAAAGCAAATCAGGAAAATCCCCTGGAAAAGATGGAATAAATATAGAAGTTATTAAATATAAAGACATCCTGCTCATTAAAAAAACTTATAAAAATTATATTATTTAAAAGTATCTGGCAATAAGAAAAAAAATCTCAGAAACTTGGAATAAGGCAATTATCAAATATATATAAAAAAGCAATAAGTAGAACTGTGAAAACAAGAGAGGAATGAGTCTTCTAAATACAGGTTATAATTATGTGCATGAATATTAACTTAAATCATATGTAGAAGCATCGCAAATTCAACACAAACACACAGCTGCTTGCAGCAATAATTTATTAGGCATCCTTGATGGACTCAAGGAGTATGTCAAGGATGCCCAATGTCACCACTCTCATTTTAATATCTGTATAGAGGAAATTACTCTTTCCTCTATACAGATATTAAAATGAGAAATATAAAAAAAATATAAAACAATTCTCTCAGGGGGGGGGATCCTGTAACCCCCAGAGCGCGTCCTCTGGGTGGCAGATAGGGGAACCCACCATGTGTGTGGGTGTATGGTGGGGTGGTCCAAATATACTGAATAAGGACTCGTGGACCAACAGGGTCATCTTGATTGCAAGAGAAGTGGCACTCCCATGGACCACTAGCTGGATCTATCCTCTTCTTCTACTTTGAGGAAGACCCACTAACTTTAATCTTTCCTATACGGCCTTATCAGCCAACTCTTCTTATTTTATGACCCTTATGCTATTAGAGTACTCGAGGGCCATGGGGTCTTTTCATTTCTGGCCTTACAACTATGCCCTCTCTATAAACCTTACTTTAATTCTTCTATAATCTCCCCCCCCCCCCTTCAATATACCCTATTCCTCCTATGGGTTTAAATTCGGAAGAAGGCTAGTTCAGAAGCCTTAACGTAGCAGCCCTACCACTTAACTATTCCATCATCAGGCTAGTCTCCTGACATGGAGAACATAATTCTACTTGTAAGCTGACAGAAAAAGATAATCCGATTGAATCTATGGAAAACGACCCTGGAAAGGAAAATGTAAAACAAAAATGGAAACGAAAAAATATAATACACATAGCAAACTGGAATGCAAGCGGAATAGCATATAAAGAAATAGAATTAGACCAACTATTAAATGAAAGAAATCTTAAAATAGCAGTAATCACTGAAACAAAAAAAGAAATTAAAAGGAACAATGAGAACCGAAAATTTTAATGTGATATACAGTGGAGTCAACAGAGACCAAATGGCACAAGCAGGAGTCATGATTTGGATTCATAACTCCCTTTCAAAAAAGTTAAAACATTATAAATTATGGAATGAAAGAATAATAGAAGCTAGAATAAAAATAGTAGAGGCTATTTAACAATAATTGGTTTATATGCCCCAGAAGAAGGAAGAGAACAGGATAATATTGATTTTTATAATCAGCTACAAAACATATATAATAAAATAAATAAAAATGATTACGTAATTTTAGCAGGAGACTTAAATGCAAGAATTGGAAACATGAAAATTAATAATAATATAGGAATACATGGAGAACATATTCTAAACAGGAATGGTCAAAAATTTATTGACTTTGTAGTTTATAATAACCTAAAAATAACGAATTCCTTCTATAAACATAAAGGCATACATAAATATACTTGGGCAGCAAGAGAATGGAAATCAATATTAGATTATTTTATATTAAATGAAAGACATCAACATTTTCACTAGATGTTAGAGTTCATAGAAGATATAAAATAAGCAGTGACCACTTCCTTGTCAAAATAAAATTAAGATTACCACCTAAATGGCTACAAGTAACAAGAACAGAAAGAAAATTTGAAACATTTGTTTATAAAACTAGACTATTGAATGACACAAATGTACAATGGCTATATGAACAAAGAATTAACCAATATCTAGATAAAATAAAACAAAATGAAGATATAGGAAATAGAATGGCTTAATATAAAAACTAAACTAGATGCAGCAGCAAATGAAAGCTTAGGAAAGACCAAAAAATTCAATAAAAGGAAAAAACTGAAGATCTGGGATGATACAATCTAAGAAATAATCAAAAAGAAACCTATCACAAATGGTTAAGCAGTAAAAGACATCAAAATATTCATCATAGCTTAGAAGATGAAATAGAATATAAAACAATAAGAGCCATAGCTAAAAGAGAAGTCAGAAAAAGACAGAATCATGGAACAAATTTGTTTCTAATTTAGAATATGATTTATATAAAATAAGACCCAATGTATATAAGATTTTGAAACACTTAAATGCAGATACCAAAGAAAACATAAAATTAAACACCAAATTGAAATTAGAAGAATTTCTAAATTACTACAGAGAACTGTGGACAGACAAATATTTTAAAAAAGACAACTGGCAAACAATTAATGAAAATGAAAAGGAAATAACTAAAGAAGAATTAGAAATCAGCCTGAAAGAAACAAGAAATGGAAAATCACCTGGAGAAGATAAGCTAGGTTCAGAACTATATAAATATGCAGGAACAAGATTCAAAGAAAGACTCTGATTATTTTAAAATAAAATTTATTAAACTGGTATCCCCCCAATAGAATGGAAAAAAGCAATTGTGATTCCTATCTTTAAAAAAGATAATAGAGATGACCCTAAAAACTATAGAGGTATCAGTATACTAAATTCCTGTTACAAAATATATAACAGAATCTTAAATAGCAAACTAATGAAATATTCCGAAAACTTTATTTTAGAAGTACAGACTGGATTTAGAAAAGGATGATCATGTATAGACCCAGCCTTTTGCCTAAAATTAATAATAGAGAAAATAAGAGAATACAATTTAGAAACACATATTGCATTTATTGACTTTGAAAAAGCATTTGACAAAGTTAGACCTGGCCTTTTGCCTAAAATTAATAATAGAGAAAAGTAGAGAATACAATTTAGAAACATTTACTGACTTTGAAAAAGCATTTGACAAAGTTAAAAGAAACATTATTTAACATATTAAAAGAAAGACAAATACCAAATAATATCTTAAAAGCTATCACAAGCATATATGAAAATAATCAAGTACAAATAAGATTAAATCACGAGCTATCATATACGAGAGAGTTAAACCAAGGGGTCCGACAGGGATGTCCCCTCTCAGCAACTCTTTTTAATATCTACTTAAATGAAATAATAATAAAATGGAATAAAAATTTACATCAAGAATTAAACTTTCTCCTACAGTGAACTTAAACACTCTCCTTTTTGTCAATGACCAAATAATAATTACAAATTCTGAAGATAACTTACAGAAAGCTATTTTAGATCTAAATGAGATAGCCAAAGATTATGGTATGATAATATCAACAGAAAAATAAAAAACTATGGCCTTTAAAGGACAAGATCCAGAAAGAACTAAAATAGTAACAGATAACAAGATTTTAGAACAGGTGAATTCATTTAACTACCTGGGATGTATGCTCACATATGAAATTGAAAAAGATATAAACGTAAAAATTGCAAAATATTTAAAAATATCAGGTGTAATTAACTCTATATTTAAACCAAACCTAGTTCAAAAACAAACCAGACTAAAAGTATAGAATACATTAGCCCTACCAGTCTTAATGTATGGAAGTCAAATCTGGACAATAAAACAAAAAGACAAACAAAGATTAATAACAGCAGAAATGAAGTTTATGAGAAGAACTGCAAAGTATACCCTATTTGATCACAAAAGAAACAAAGAAATTATGAAAGAATTAAACCAAGAACCAGTAATAGAAAAAATTAAAAAATATAAACATAAATGGATGGAACACGTTCAAAGATTTAAAACAGAAAGATTAACCAAAACAAGCCATTAGGAAAAAGAAAACCAGGGCATCCTCCGATGACTTCTAAGGCCGGAACAGGCTAGGCCTAAATCTTTGATACGCATGATGATGATGATGAAAACGGAATTTAAACTGGATCAGGGAAGTATACTTTATACCCTGTTGTTTGTTAACAACAACAGGGTATGAAGCAATTTATGTTCAAGGATATACTCCTTAAACATAAATGCTGCAAACAATTGGAACATAAATATCAACAGACAAAACAAAAATCAAGACTTTTAACTACAGTCAAAAAATTAACTGTTTCAAATACTTTAGATGTATCATACACAAAAGAAACTGACAATGATAGGGAGTTCAAACTTTCTAAAGACCATTCATTCATCAGTGTTTTAACAAACACTTAAGTGCCCATAACCTTCCAACTATTGTTGGACTTCGCAACGGTAACTCAAGGATAAGGTGGTTAAGCCCTATGTCTGTAGATGAGTGTGTTCACAGGGCCAGTTTGCCTGTTCTGAGGATGAAAAACTCTCTACCTCTGTATGAGACCAGCTAACTCACCTTTTGTTAAAAGAGACCAGATAAAGATTCCTCATGCCACGGACGGGAATAGAACCCAGGTCTTTCCAACCAAAGGGCTTCGTCTATGTTGACCGAATTACGGAGGCTCTTTCTAAAGATCACAGGGATTAATCTTTTCCAACCTAACTTATACAGTTAATCTTATACAGGTCTATGCCCTTACTGCTGACAAGAGTGATACCGAGATTGAAGAATTTTATGATCAATTAAAAGAACTAATGAAAAATACAAAAAAGCATGATATTAACATAGTCATGGGTGATTTCAATGTTAAAGTTGGGGAAGATAGAAGTGGAAATATAGTTGGCAAACATGGACTGGGCACAAGAAATGAGAGAGGTAACTGTCTTTTTCAATTCTGCCAGGAAGAGGAGCTAATAATCACAAACACATGGTTTAAGCTACCACCTCGAAGATTGTATACTTGGCGATCACCACAGGATAACAATGGGAATATAGTCAGAAACCAAATTGATTATTTGCTAATTAATCAACGATTTCGAAGTTCTATAAAGAGTACAAAAACCTATCCTAGTGCAGATATTGCTTCTGATCATAACCTACTGTTGGCAGAGTTACAACTTAGACTGAAAGCTATACTTAAGAAACATCAACAAAAAAGTGTTTGATTTGGGAAAATTAAAAAACACAGAGATAAGAAGCAAATTGAGTCAAGATCTGAATCAAGAGGACATCATGAGGGTTGATGAATCGTGGGACAAATTGAAATCTGTCTTCATAGAGAAATGTACCAATACCTTATGTCCTAATAGAGCAGTAAAAAAGAAAGATTGGATGACTGATGAAATTCTCTCTCTCATGGAATAACGCAGATCATTTAAAAATCATAATCCAACAAAATATACAAAGGTTTGGAAAATTATTAAGCACAAGATCAAAGAAGCAAAAGAAATCTGGATGAATGAAAAATGTAAAGAAATAGAAATTCTACAGTTAAAGCATGATAATTTTAATCTACACAAAAAGATGAAAGAGACCTCAGGTATATGTAAGAAAAAACAATTCTGTATCCTTCGAAACAAAAAGGGAGAAATTATATCCAAAAAGGATGACAAAATACAAGAATGGGTGAAATATATAGAAGAACTCTTTACTGATAACAGAAAGAACCCAGAAAATACTTATGAACATATGGAAGGTCCATGCATTCTAAGATCAGAGGTAGAATGTGAACTAAACTCAGGCTAAAAATGGTAAAGCCCTAGGACCAGATAGAATACCAGCAGAAATAGTAAAGTTATTAGAAGGTGACAACATTAACATATTAGCAAAGCTATTTAATAAGATCTACGATACAGGCATAATCCCTCAAGACTGGTTACAGTCGACCTTCATCATGCTACCTAAAAAAGTAAATGCGAAAACTTGTAATGACTATAGAATGATCAGCCTAATAAGTCACGTTCTCAAAATGTTTCTGAAAATAATTCAAAAAAGAATATACAGAAAATGTGAAGACACCATCAGTGATATCCAATTCGGCTTTAGAAATGGCTTGGGAACAAGAGAGGCCCTTTTCTGTTCTCAAATCTTATTTCAAAAATGTATTGACCAAAACAAGGTAATATTCATTTGCTTCATCGACTTCGAGAAAGCATTTGACAAAGTCCAACATGCTAAAATGATTGTACTATTAAAAAGAATTGGATTAGATGGTAAAGACATCAGGATCATTGAAAACTTATATTGGAACCAAAAGGCATCTGTTCAAGTTGATGACATTATTACAGACTCCATTAACATCAAACGAGGAGTAAGGCAAGGATGTGTGCTGTCACCTCTTCTTTTTAACATCTACTCAGAAGCCATATTTCAAAAAGTCTTGGAAGGAAGAAAGGAAGGGATTAGTGTAAATGATGAAATCATCAGTAACATCCGGTATGCCGATGATACAGCTCTTCTGGCTGACAATATTCAGGATCTTCAAAATCTTTTGGAACTAATAAATGAAGAGAGTGAAAAAATGGGATTAAAAATAAATATCACCAAAACTAAATTCATGGTCATAAGTAAGAAACCAATTCTTAATTTAGCACTTTCTTTAAATAGGAAACAAATAGAAAGAGTGGCAAAGTTTAAATATCTCGGATGCTGATTAAATGAAGATTGCAATCCAGAAATGGAAATAAAAGTTAGAATTGAAATGGCAAGAAAAAATTTTCTCTTGATGAAATCAAAAATGTGTAACCGCAGTTTAAACTTAGAGCACATGGTTAAATGCTATGTATGGTCTGTACTGCTGTACGGTGCAGAAACTTGGACCTTAAAAACAACATCAATAAAAAGACTTGAAGCCTTTGAGATGTGGTTATACAGACGAATGTTAAAAATCCCATGGACAGCAAAAACGTCCAACCAGGAAGTACTGGAACAAATGGGGAAATCACGTGAACATTTAGATACCATAAAAAGAAGGAAAACTGCATATCTTGGCCATCTACTTCGTAATGAAAAACATAAGATACTTCAACTGATTATAAAAGGAAAGATAAATGGAAGAACAGGACAAGGAAGACGAAGAAAATCTTGGCTGGCAGACATCAGACGGTGGACTGGTATGAACTCTGAGAGACTGCTCAGAGTAGCTGAGAATCGCTCAAAATTTGCCAAGGTGGTTGCCAACCTCCAATAGGAGATGGCACTCAAAGAAGAAGAAACCTAACTTCAAAAGGATAGAAGAATAAGAGTTTATGTTTTGGCAAGACCTTCTCAATTGTATATGGAAGTGAATTATGAACCATAAAAACAGCAGAAGAAAAAATAAACTGGAGATACTGTTGGGGGGGGGTACAGAAATATGCAAAGAAATAAAAACAGACTTGGTAGTGGGTTGAACATATTGAAAGAATAGAGTTCAAGACTACTCAAATAAGATGTGATAGCTCGAAGACAGAAAGGCAGAGACGACCAAAAAGATAAGGTAAAAAATGGAATGAGACCAAAACAGGCCACTGGGTCTAAATTCCTGAAAGGATGATGATGGCAAAGCTGCTGATTAGCACAAGTGTTATTTTAAAATGATAGAAGCAAATCTGACATTACATGCACTGTACAGGATGGGCGAGGAACCTCTATATACCTGACAATAATGAACAGTACAGTCGTCACCAACTTGATTATGGACAAAAGTGCAACAATCAACTGAATGATTCTGGCAATCATTATTTTTGGTGAGATGTGATAGCTGATATAAGTGAATTCATGGTTGTAACAAGTGTAAAAAGAACACTCCATTTGTGAGATAAGGAGAAAGTTGTTTGCCTGCATTACTCATGATATACAGGGCTGTACTTATGCACAGGCATACAAGGCTCTAGCTGGGTTCCTGAAAAATTAGGGCCAATTTAAAGGCTCCCAAAAAGTGTAAGTACAGCCCTGATGATGTATCATATTTCATTTGATGTTGAACAGTAATGTTGAAGAACTGATACTTTGCACCTAAGTCACCTACCAGAAAGATCTGTAGTGCACAACATTTTATGAACTATATGCAACTGTCATCCATAGTTCAAACTCGCAGACCTTTACAGGTATTAGATCAAATTCCTGTGAAAAAATGCTTAAAATGAATATAAGAGATGTGGGGTATAGATGGAGCACCATCATGCTATGGCCATGCACTTTCTTTTATATTCAAAGTTTAATACAGGGTGCCCACATTGGACTTCCCAAATTTCAACATGTTACTACTATTTAAGTGTATGGATCATGGTGTTGAAATTGTACAAATGAGAAGGAACACTCACCAAGTTTTTCTAAAAAAAAAAAAAAAAAAAAAAAAAAAAAAAAAAAAAAAAAAAAAACAGTACACTTCCACGTGTGCTCTTTTAGTAGCATGTACTATGTCAAGTCTATAGTCTATCTCAAACCAGGTTCTCTGAAGCATGTCAGGGGTGATGGAAGATGCAGCAGCAGAAATGCAGTGTTTCAGGTTCTCTAGGCTGTCCACTTTAGTTGCATAGACTGTGTCCTTCACATACCACCACAAGAAACAACCAAGAGGGGGTAAGAGCTGGTGATCGTGGTGGCCAAGGAATCGGTCCTCCACATCCACTCTACTGATCAGGGAAGACCCTGTCAAGAGCTGCATGGATTTCCAAATGCCAGTGTGGCAGGACACCATCCTGTTGAAAGAGGATGTGTGGTTGAAAGACAAAATTTCCAGGTTCATGCAAAGGTCTCGCAAATCCACTCTTGGCCTCAGCTGCCTTTTTTGTACACCTGACAGAAATTATGCTGCATTGCTTTCATGGATTTCCGCTCAGCCAACCACCACACAACTTGCATTTTCTCTGCCCGTGATGGCATGTTTAAAATTACGACAGCTCTGTCCAGCAGCGGCACTGCATGGTGATGAAGAAAAAAATTCTGGACGAAACTTGAAGAGTCTTTGGAATGTTTGAACAACCCAAACCTTAGATATTACTGCATTTAGATATTTTACTGTTCTTTGAAACTAGGGAGGTCCAATGTGGATACCCTGTTGTGAGACAAACCAGCTATGTGAATCTAACCCATGATAGGTTATACCTTGTGTGATTAGTACCATAGGTGTGCTAGAGTTCAATAATATGGAATGATATCAATTCCCTGCTCTACACATGAAACTGGCTCCACAGTTTGTGCTGGCATTCCATAGTATTTTTCAGTAACAAATTATATGTTGCAAAACTTATTCTTCTTATTTAAAGGAAATATGATGAAAATATTGAATATTACCTGCACTGCATTAGATCTTTATTTGCTGGTCCAGTAAACCCTATTTATTGGAGGCCTGAAGTGGCTTGTAAAAGCAGTTTCACATACATTCAAGGAATGTATAGGATACTATGACAGTACTATACTACATGATTAAGTTTACATTACTAATCTCCTTCCATCACACTATTATTGCCAGATTTTATATTTTCAATATTGACAATTTGTTTGCAATCTATCTAAACCTTGGTCTCTAATCTTTTTCCTGCTATCTGGTTATCAAAAAATATGGTCTCATTTTATTTCCCATTCTGTTTAAATGACCATACTACTTTAGATTAGCTCTGCTCACACATTTTTAAATGCTAAGAATATCAAGTTCCTTCCTAACATCTTCAATTTTTATTACGATTCTACCATTTATTCGCTTTTCTAAATTTTCTCAAAACTCAATATCTGCAATCTCTAATCTATGATCAACTGTTTTATTCCCAACTCAATTTTTAAATCGGTTCCATTTTATGAACTCCCCACCATACCAGCTTTGCTCATTCCATTGTCTATTTTCATATTTAATTTGCAATATTCACTCATTTTAGTGATTGTGCCTAATAGCTGAAGAAATATTTTCTTGTTGTATAGGTTTTGAATTTAGAATATATTTGGAGAATTTCATTTATGCCTATTTTCTGTCTTTTTTTACTGATTTTCATTCCACATTTGTTACAGCAGTTATTTAATTTAGTTAAAAGAATCCTGGAGACTTGCAGTGTATTTGTTTAGAAGAATAAAATAAAATCGATATCAGTTCACTATTTTATTTATTTATTAATTTTTTATAATTTGATTCACATGATAAATAAGAGCAGAGATAATGTACTTGTCTTACACCTGATTTTATAAACTATCTTCCTGTACTTCCTTCAATTCTAACAGCTGCTTTATGACAATTTAAATATAGATTATTGTATTGTTCCATTTACTCCAAATAATGGTAGCATTCTGAACAGCTTTTCTCTCATTAGTTTTCACGCTTTTTTTTCAAGCTTTATAAAACTTAAGTACAAATCTCTGCTATGTTCCCAAAATTTCTCAATTATTTGTTTTAAAGTGAAAATCTGACCCTGAATCCTTATATATATAAAAAAAAAACCAGCTAACGCCTTTTTATTCCTGTATACGGGAGTAGGCGAGGCCATTTAGCCCTATCTAACTTTTGGAGACTGAGTGGGCAGTTCAATCTCCACTGGTACCCAATCAGAGACAGATGGCCCAAAGCTATCACTAATTAAGCGGTACGCACTGAAGAGAGACGGCTCAAATGTGCTGCCATCTTGTGGTCCCTAACCCTAACACAATATATTTAATGTCTGAAATAATGTGGGTTCTACGGTCGATTTTCTTGAGTTTACAGGACGAAAAACCCGAGTTTCCGGGAGGAAAAACCTGCTTGCCCGTGCCAGAGATCGACTAACTCAGGAATCGGTCGAAAAAAGGCTTAGAAAAATTTCCTCTAGTCGTCGACTAGACTCGAAATGAAGTCTTCCTTCGTGCGGCCAAGCGCGGTGGTGTGCAAACGCCACATCCACTGAGCTACACAGGCTCCCTATATATATATATATATATATAAAAAAATCAGCTAACGCCTTTTTATTCCCGTATATGTAGGGAGTAGGCGAGGCCGTTTTTTTTAGCCCTATCTAACTTTTGGAGACTGAGTGGGCAGTTCAATCTCGACTGGTACCAATCAGATATAGCTGGCCCAAGGCTATCACTAATTAAGCGGCACACAGTGAAGAGTGATGGCTCAACAAGTGCCGCCATCTCATGGTCCCTAACACTCGTATTTAATGTCTGAAATAATGTTGGTACTACGGTCAATTTTCTTGAGTTTAAGGGGACGAAAAACCCACTTGCCTGTGCCAGAGATCGACTAACTCGGGAACCGGTCGAAAAAAGGCTTAGAAAAATTTCATCTAGTTGCCTACTAGACTCTAAATCAAGTCTTCCTTTGTGCGACCAAGCGCCGTGGTGTGTGAACACCACATCCAATGAGCTACATGTTGGGCCCATATACGAGAGGTTGGCTGGTCAACCTATAGTGTACTTTATTTGCCCAGAACTCAACTTGTTTTTTTTCATATTTTTCTCCCATAACTTTTCTTAGTCTATTCTCGAGTATGCTTACCTCAGTAATGAAATTGCTCTAATTCTAACATTGTATTATTTCTCTTTTTTATACATGGGTACTGAGAGCTGTGCTTAAATTATATGGAATTCAAACTTCTAAGGTCTTCTGAATTATGCAGTGTAGATATTGTAAAACTTATGCCTTCATATTTGAGCATATCCTCCATTTGTCTTTCCACACCAGGTTTCTGATGAACACCAGGCTTTATTAAGCCTGGTGTTCATCTGCTCTTATTGATACTCCTGACTACATTCCTATTATTTCACATCTCATTCAATCTTTTAAAGTAATTACTTCAGACATTTAGAATAGCTTTATCTATATTACTTTTATCATCCCCGATTCCTTTTGTAGGACTCTTTCTTCCCTCTTAAATATCCTCTAGAACACTTTGCCTCCTTTGTGATATTTGTCTTATATATTCTTACTAATGTTTTCCCATGACTTTTGCTTACTATTTTTACATATACAGCATAGCTCTAGCATTTTTTCCATATGTTCTCTCAAGGAATTTCCATACTTGCTATGAATGTTCAATATGCTTTCATCTCTAGGACTGACTCTTGTTTCATTCAACATGAAGTTTAGATTTTTCTGTTCTAATCAACAACTTTACACCCCCCCCTGCCACCTTGATGCTTTCTTCTGAGTTTGCCACTGAGACTGCAAGGTTTGGTTCTTGTTTTCACTCTCATTTTTGATTCAAGAATATTTGTACAGTTGAGTCAAAAGTTTCATACAATCATCAACAGTATATATGATGTTAATGATTGTCATGATCACTAACTTGGAAAGATTATGGTACACTGTCGAGCTATGAAATCCTAAAGGGCCAAGATGATTCTGAATGGATCAGATGATTTACTTCCACCTATGGGAGAGAGAGTCTACAGGATTAGGACGGTCACTCCATTTTTCCATTGCATGCTAGACTTAATGACCTGTTACAGTTAATTATTTTAGAATCTGAAATCTCATTATGCTCTAATAGAGTAGTTAATTCTATCTGCATAGTATGTTATGTTGGCTCTTCTGGCTTGTTTTGCAGAATGAAAACTCATCTTACTAGGAGGAAACACCTGTCACCTTTGTATGAGATCAACTAACTCATCTTCAGCTGAAAGGCCCTTATAGGAATTCTTCATATTCTTGATGGGATTTGAATGCAGAGCTTTTCATACAAAGAGTAATGTCGATATAGCCTAAGATATGGAGGCTCATGACAGACCAAATATTTCAGCATAATTCTAGGTCTGAAATAATAATATTGAGAATAATCAAGAAAGCAAGTCAAATCAAATATCTTGTTTTAGAAATAAAAATGGATCTGGAGAATTCTCGATGAATAGTTCACTGTATTGTTTAGAATTCACAGTAAGTCAGTTTTATATGAATCAAACAAATGATCTTTATTTGTTTAATTTATTGTTTTGTTTGAACACATTTGTTTCATATAGAATAATACTCCACAGTGTTATAATTAAATAATCCCTAAAAGGTAAACTTAACTATTACATCAAAATGTCTTTGATAAACATTAATCTTATTTTAAGCTCTAATGGTGCACGAGTTTGTATTTTGTTTGCTTTTAAAGGTTACTGTAACATATAGTGTTAATGACAGAGCACATGTCTAAGAAACCTATGACTCTTAGTGCAATGCATGAATTTTTAAATAACAGGTAAAGCTTTAAGCATTTGATATGATGATAAAATCATTTCTGAGTATTATCTAATAATAATAAAAAATCCCATAATGTCAGGTAATGTATCAGAAATATATTTGGATTGTGGTGTATTACTTTTTGCACATTTGTTGTCACCATAGTAAAATATTGTTGCTGATTCCTGATGATTTTAAGAAACCTCTACATGGAATGGGATGAATAAGCTTGACATTTTCATCATGTTGGTCAAAATGACACACAAACTGTGAAATGTTTTTCAGTTTAATGAAGCATTTTTAAGGCAAAGAGGTATCAAAAGGAAGGTGTCTGGGTTACATTCACTCCCATAAAGAAATCAAAGTGAAGGTACGCAAAGAAGAACAGCTGTAGGTTGGAAAGGGAGATGTATAGGGATGACAATCAGGACAGTGTCATCTTAATAGAAGAATTGAATTATAATGAATATTTTAATTGAAGTTTCAATTTAAAATTGAAATCCTGAAAATCACACAATAATAATAATAATAAAAAGTATAAATATGTTCATCCTCCTCTTTGCAGACGACCAAATAATGATTACAAATTCTGAAGATAACTTACAGAAAGCTATTTTAAATCTAAATGAGATATCCAAAGATTATGGTATGATAATATCAACGGAAAAATCAAAAACTATGGCCTTTAAAGGACAAGATCCAGAAAGAACTAAAATAGTAATAGATAACGAGATCTTAGAACAGGTGAATTCATTTAACTACCTAGGATGTATGATCACATATGAAAATGAAAAAGATATAAACGTAAAAATTGCAAAATATTTAAAAATAACAGGTGTAATTAACTCTATATTTAAACCAAACCTAGTTCAAAAACTAACCAGGCTAAAAGTATACAATACATTAGCCTTACCGGTCTTAATGTATGGAAGCGAAATCTGGACAATAAAACAAAAAGACAAACAAAGATTAACAACAGCAGAAATGAAGTTTATGAGAAAAACTGCAAAGTATACCCTATTTGATCACAAAAGAAATGAAGATATTATGAAAGAATTAAACCAAGAACCAGTAATAGAAAAAATTAAAAAATATAAACATAAATGGATGGAACACGTTCAAAGAATGAAAACAGAAAGATTACCAAAATAACGCCTTAAAGCACAAGCCATTAGGAAAAAGAAAACCAGGACGTCCTCTTAAACGATGACTTCTAAGGCTGGAACAGGCCATGCTAGGCCTAAATCCTTGATATGTATGATGATGATAAATATGTTCAAAAATTTCTTAAGACAAATTTTAAATGTTTAGTATTTACAATTTTACTCAAAATTTCTGAAGCCTAATTCTGAGTTAAATCAATTACATATTGCTTTAACTCAGAATGAAAAAACAAAACATTATATCTTACTCAATTATGAATAATTACATCCATTAATGATGGCATGATAAAGAAATTTAAAACTTAGAATTATGTAATATTTTTAACATGTTAAAAATCAGATTTACTGGAATTATTTCTATACCTACTTTTGTTACATATAATTTAGAGAATAAACTTTGCACATTAGCAAGAAAACAGATTTGCTGCTTTACAAATTTTTGATAATCAAGAAATCAAGTCAAATCAAATATCTTGTTTTAGAAATAAAAATGGATCTTGAGCATTTTTGCTGAATAGTTCACTGTATTGTTAAGAATTACAATTTCCCAAATAATAATCATAACAATCTTGATATTTAAATCTGAAATTTTCAGTTATCTTCAGAAAAATTATAAAAGGTACCACCATAGTAGCAACAGTAAGGTAACAAAAAATGGCCAACATTTTCCTAATTTCAAAATAAGAAATGCATAATTTTTATATATATATATATATATATTTATATATATATATATAATTAAATAAATTAGGTAATATTGACAGGATGAAAAAGTACCATCTCCTATAAAAGAGATATATGCAGACCATCAAATTGATTTAAATTTAAGCAATGAAGTAATGTTTCATAAGTCCAGTGTTTTTAATGCCTCCATAGTGCAATTGGAAGAACGACAGCATGTTGTGCCCTTTGATCAGAAAAAGGCCTAAGTTTTCAATTCTCGTTGTGATGAGAGAAATATTTAAACGGTTTTTTTTTCAATTGAAGGTGAGTCAGCTGATCTTATATGGAGGTAACAGGATTTTTTACTCCTGGAAACTCTGGTTTTTCATCTTGCAAACAGACAAATTGGTCTTGAGAACACATGCAATTTATAGATAGAAAATACTAGTGGTAGTGGTGGGCAATAGATGGCATTGGTGTAGACCAGTGGTTCTCAAACTTTTTACCTCTGAGCCTCACCTGACAAGAGAAAACACTTTCAGCCCCCCCCCCCCTCCCCCCACCCACCACTAAGCTTTCTAACAAAAAAATCTTTTGGTTTATTTGTAAACTCAGGATGTTTGGTTTTTAAAATGTCTCTTTAATTTGTTAGTTTTCATACTATCTGCAGCTAAAATACTTAAACAGATTACACATTACAGACGTTCTTCATTATTAATTATAGTTTTCGTAAAGCCTAGTGATGAATAGTTTTCATCATACATTCTTGTTTTCACACTCTGACTAGCTTCTTTCCCACACTAGTTGAAGGAGCACTGGTATCTTCATTTCTATCACTATTCAGGAAATGCATCATTATCAATTGTTCATAATCAAGTCAACTTTAAGAGGTAAACAAATCAGCACAATTACACTGAAACAAGCACCAATGAGATGTCATTAAGTCCCTGTTTTCAGCTGCGCGTGTACAGTGCTGCCAGGAAGAGGATGCGGCCAATGCCGAACTGTCAACACTGCCTCTGGCACATGCGTTTTATAAGTGCAAGTGAAGAAAATAATTATTAGTTATTTTGAAATTCATGATAATTAAAACCTGTATCATCAAAAGTTTTTCTTTCTGTATTTTTATTTGTTATTTTTAAAACTGATTCAGGGCAGTTTTAATTTTTATCTGTAGGAAAGTATGCCGCGCCCCCTTTCAAGTTATTTGTTCTTTAGATGAACATCTAAAGAAAAAATTGCAACATATTCATTGCAAGGAAGTCAACTTATATATCAAATAGTTTCAGTGAAGTCTTCATCAATAAAGCAGTCAGAGGCTATGGAATACTTGACTCTTCTGCTCAAGAGGAAATCATCTGTATTCCATTCCTTCATGTGAAGTAATTTCTGATCATATTGAAAAAAAATTTCAAACCCTGAACATTTTTGTGGCCTTTCTTCCAGTTAGAAAAATATCCACCTTTCTTTTTTGATTTTCCAGGTATTTACCAGATTCCTTGTTCCTGTGGCTTATATTATTATGAAGCATCTGAAAGATCTGCTTTTATTTGTTGAAGAACATGCCTTATATCAAGAACTGGGAGCCTGAACAGTTGGGGCTTGATGAACACATCACATCTCTATGAGGCACAGAGTTCTCTGGAATAAGACAAAAATTCTTTGTAAGAGCCAGTTATTTATAGAACATTTTTATAAGGAAACTTGTGAAATGTTACTCCACTACTCAAACTTAAAAAGATCCAATAGTCTATGCTTATCTCTTATGGAAAACAGTACTTTTTCAATCTGCAAAACAAAACCAGATTTGTTTATTTATATATATTTCTTTTTTGAAGTTAGGAAAATGTTGACTTTTTTGTTACCTTATAATTGCTACTATGGTGATGCTTTTTTGGATTTTCCTGTTATCTGTATTACTGTTCCATGTAACATTTCAAAATATTACAAATAAATATCAAGATTTTCCATGTAAGTTCTGTCTTGTGTTATAAACTAATTTGATGCAAAAATTGAGTTCATATTTGCAATGGGCATCTAAAATGATAGTTTCACACATATTATGAAAACTTTGTTGACTAGTGATATTGAAAATAAATGAGTGTCAGTTTATTGAATTTTTTAATATTTTTTTATTAGTGAAGAAAAAATTAATACATTTTAATTAAATAATACTTTTATTAACGAATTAATAATAAATGCTTTTAAAATGTCATAAGATTGAGAAATGTTGCATCTGTTGAGGTATATTCAAGGCAGACTAGGTGTTTCATAATTTATTTGTATACCAAAAATCCAATTAATTTTCTGCTGGTTTAAACAACACAAGCATGTTTCTCCAAGTCAGTTGCCAAGCAGCATATTCCTGAAAGCAAAATTATGCTTGTCTGAATTATAATGATGCCAACACTCAACCAAGCATTCAACACAAGACTACCACCACCCTAATCATATTAAATATTCTGTTTGTTAATTTTACTAATTCCTATTATATTCATTTGAATTTTTTTACAATACTTCTGTATGTAAATAATTATACAATAATGAGATTAAGAAACTTATTTGGTTTAATGTCAAAATTATTATTTTATGAGAAAAATTAAATATGACCTCCTAATTACCAAGGCAATAGGGAGAGAATGCATATTTATTTGCAATATTAGCACAAAAATTGCACAAAATTAATATCTTAAATACAAATTGAAAATAAAAATTAGCACTAATGAGGTGTCACAGCACTAAAAATCACCTGGTGATATATACATACTGACTGGAACAGAAAACAAATTATTACTAAGAAATATCAACTTGCCTGGTGAAAATGACAATGCATAGGGATAAAGAAATTATTTCAGGGATTTCAGAAGTTGTAAGAGCTTTTAATCTCAAACAGATCACAAATAACATTATCACATTCTAGCATTCATTCCATCATTCAAGGTATATTACATACTAGAAATAGTGATGACATTTTTTTTTTAAATTAATGATACATTCAGTTGTTATTTTACCTTGCTAGAATGCATGTTTAGATACCACAAGTATCAGCTGTGGTACAGATATAAATGATAGCTCACATCTGACAATCAGTCTCTACAGTGTTCTGTTCATCCAATTTTTTTTTTTTTCAGTGCTACTTCCATTTCAGACTGAATTTTTTTTCCCCATTTTTCTTTCTTTTTTTTTTTTTTTTAAAGTAGATTCATGGCTACATAATATTTAGAAGTTCACTCTACTGTCAATGAAACCTACACATGCTTAAAAAATACAAAGAAAACTATCACACAACAAATTTTAATCAAGTCTTGTGGAGAACTCTAAGGTTTAATGTCAACTAGGAACAAATTCCACAGTTAGAAACAGATCATGAAACACAGCAGAAGCTTTCGGAGGAGGGGAAGGAAAAGCATGTGTATTGCATATCACTGTCTACTATCAGAGCTGTTCCAGTTGGGTAATCTTTGTATCATGTCCTTTTTAATTCAGGGAAGGAATGACAGTCCATTTGAGGGCAAGCTTTGTTTGACAAGAATCAGCTCCAACAAGGTAGTTCTGTTGAAAATCAATGGAGAGTAGGGTACAGCAACTACAGCCCAGGATGACTTCCCATGAAGGCTTTGCAGAGCCCTCTCTACACTGATCAGGAAATAATGAAAATGTGACTATTCCAACTTCAAGAGTTCAACATCAAATGTTAAAGTTGCATTAGGAGGGATAGTGATCAAGTTAAGAGAAAAAATGCTTCCAAGAATACTACAAATGGCCTTCTTGCAAGATATTTACAGTAAATATAATAATTTATAATAAACAACTAAGAAAATTTTTCGAAAGATCCCACATTGCAGCAAACTAAACTATTAATAATAATAATAAAAATTCCATAACTAAAGGCAAACATACAAGCTATTTAGATTAATTTAACAGTCATGCCGAAGCCCTTTCATTTAGCTGATCATAAATTTTCACCACTGTTTCCATATATATAAAGTACTGCATTAAGTTTCCCTTTAAAAATAGAATATTAGTAAAGCAATTGGCATAGAAAACAAATGATATTTACATAATAATACAGTATAGCAATTCTGATAAGCATATGGAAAATAATTTTTAAACAATAAATCAAACAAGTACATAAAATTTATGTACATGTTTCATTTATCTTACATATATTTATTTTACTAAATTATATCAAGAACAGTAGCAAAAAAAAAAAAAAAAAAAAAAAAAAAAGAAGATTAGTATAGCAGTATAACCAAATATACAAAACATTATATAAATCAAAACGACCACAGCTATTTGATTTCATGCATTCATCCTAAACACTTGGATATAAATCAGAATGGAAGGTGGGGGGGGAGATGCATTATTAAAAGAAGTGCACCTACATCTATCTATATCTAGTCCTCGCTCCTACTCCAATATCATTTTTCTCTGTTTTATTTATTAAAGTACTCTACACAACTTTCATTAAAAAAAAAAAGAGTTTAACTGCTAAGATTTATTCATATTAGTCCCATGATTAGCACATCCACCTGTTACACATCAGTGTCATGAGTGGGTAAAACATGAGAAGTAGAATACGAACTAATTCTCAAGTATATGATAATATCCTTTTGTTCAGTGAAAGTGAATGGTGAACAGCAATCATTACACTAGACTTATGGACTCAACTACCATTTGAGATAAAGAACTTTAAAATTCTATCCTGATCTTCACATTCACACTATATTAAAGCAACTAGCATTATACAACTGTAAGCAACAAAATGTCTAAAAAAACTTATTAACTTGCCTTGCCTGACCTCTTGTGGTTAAAAAAAAATAAATAAACAATCCACATAGGAAGAAAATGTAGAAGGAATATCATGAGAGACCTATATCAAGTACAGGCCAGAAAAGCCACGAGTATTGTACAGAAAGCTAAACTGCTGTATGAAAATAAATTTGCTGTGCAGGCTAAAGGCAACCAAAACTAACTTTATTGCTATGCTGCAAGTAAACGAAAAAAATGAACATAGAAGTATATTTTAGTTAAAAATAACTCTCAGCTCAGAAAATATTACACAGGCATGTAAAGAATGTACAATAGTTCTGTTTCAGAAAGGTGGTGCAAAATCCAATGCATTTAATTACTGACCTATCAGTATCTCTCCAGAGTGGTGTCAAATACTTCAGAGAAGTTGGTAAGCACTATACAGAAATGGGCAGAGAGATAAGCTATGCTTTGCAAAGAATAGAATGAGTTTATAAAAGAGGTCATGTTTTAGCAATTTATTCATATTTTATAATAATGTTAACAGCCAAGTTGGATAAAGGAATGGATGCACTATAATATTATTAGACTTTGCTAATGCATTTGATGGACACCACATGAAAAGGCTATTGCATAAACTGGAATGTAAACCACAGACTTAAATAAGTGGATGACTGACAAACAGGTATCAATAAGTGGTATATGATGTGTGAATTTGCCAGATTTAAGATGACTAGTAGCATATCTCAGGGATCAGTCTCTGGATTATTGTTGTTCAATCTATACATATGATATTGGGAAGGACATGAGAGATGTTCAACTGTTTTCAAAGATAGGCAGGGCAATCAGGGATGCTACTGATACACAGCATTTACAGAATGATTTGATGCTGGAAATGTGGGCAAATGATAATGGCTGTCAATTCAATGTTAGTAAGTGTAAAGTTATGCACTTTATATTGGTGGGATTATGTTACAAGAAATTGATGAGGCTAGGTATCTTGGAGTCATGGTGGAAATAAAACTGAAGTTCAAAGGTCACATTGCAAAACAAATATCGACATGTAAGGATAAGGAAGTCATTTTGCCTCTTTAAAATGCCTTGATATGACTGCACCTGGACTACTGTGTGCAGTTACACAGTAGTCCTGGATTTGATTTGAATTCAGAGGAAATAAAAATGTGGAAAGGGTGCAAAGAAGAGTAACAAAGACGATAAAGATTATGGAACATATACATACTAGCCATTAAATTGGAAACTTTATTTAGTACCATGTTGGCCTCCTTTAGCCCAAATTACAGTGAATGTGTAGTTTGGTAAAGATTCCACCTGTGTCTACAACATACCAGGAGTTCACTAGACAGTCCTCTAACTGGCTCAGATTTATTAACGATTTATTAATATTAACGATTACTAATGAGAAGCATTCTTAAATAGTTGCCTAGGTGACACACATGACCAAGTTTTTTTGTTTTTTTTTTGCATATATGCTGCCTAAGTGACATATATGTACGTCTACATAAAAGTTTATGTCCTTGACTCTTGAGAATTCAGATAATAATAACAACACATCAAAATCAAAGTAAAATAAATAAATAATAACATCAGCCAATTAGAAAAATCTTATTTTTGACATCTTGTAACTAAACAGTACATCTAGCCTAGATCCTGACCTGGTTGGATGAGTGGTAGGTGTATCCATCATGGGCACGGATGTTTGTCGCTGTCTTTGGGTGGAACATGAATTTCACTGCACAGTGCGAGACCACTACCCAGCTTATTGGAAAACTAAAGTGGCTTGAAAAAGTTCCATGTTTGGTCTCTATAAAATAAGTTTTTTGGACTATGTGAACATAAAAATTAAAAAAAAAAAAAAAAAAAAAAAAAAAAAAAAAAAAAAAAAAAAAAAAACTCATTAGCCAACCCACAGAACAAATGTAGTATAGGTGTGCAAAATCCTTCTGTGGGTAGGCATTACATAAAAAATACTTGTTAATGTATTTAGCCATCAGGTAGCCCATGGTTATTGTATTTAGTCTAGAAACAAAAAATGGGTCCCCTGTTGACTTTTCTTTATTGCAGATGGTACAACATACTAGTGCCTTTATTGACAGTTATATATGACATATGGATATACATTTACAAATTTTTAATATTTAGTAAATTTTTTTTTTTACACATTTAACAGTATGCAATAAGTTATTTAATGAAATTTGAATTTTTCACTGTGGCTATTGTTAAGATATTTCCTATAATAATATATTTTGCAATACAAAATTTATGCTTAACCAACTGTGTCAATATACCCAATCATTATCAATTTCCTGATATGTACCTTCAATGAGCATTCAGGCTATAATCACAGCACTACATGGCTAAGTTTACAGCATTATTAATCTCTTATCAACAATTTTCCTCCGTATTAGTCTACAGGGTGTTCGGGATAAATTTGACATATTTATAATTAATTATATTTTTCCGTAAGTTACATGTATTAACACACACTTCTTCATTTAAAAGGTTGGACCCTTCTTCATTCATATACAAGATTTCAGAAAGGATGGATAGCTGGAACCCACCTGAATCATGGAAGAGAATAACTTGTATCATGATGATTCGTGCCAGCCATCAAAATAAGGATATTTCGACTGCTGCCCAATGCTCCCTGAATACAGTAAAAACAATCAGGCATGAACTAGAGACTTGCAATGGTGACTACGAGGATGTAGCAAGAAGAAAGATCCCTAGCAGACGATCTGATTGCGTTCGTACAGCAGAATTCCTCGCAAATCTGCAGGAACAGGTGTTGAAGAACCCTGGCATTGGAATTCGGGCTTTGTCACGTGAAATGAATGTTGCAGCCTCTACTATGAAGCTTGCACTCAATGAAGACCTCCGCTACTACTCATACAAGCGCCGCAAAGGTCAGCTGCTTACAGAAAAGGCCCGTGAAAAACGTTTGATAAACGTGAAGAAACTTCTAAGCAGAGTGAAACATCCTGCGGAACCACAAACAATCTGGTTCTTTTCCGATGAGAAAAACTTTTGCCAGGATCAAAAACACAACACGCAGAATAACAGATGGCTTGCATACAGTTCAAAGGACATTCCTCGTGTAATGCAGACTAAATTTCCCCAAACTGTGATGGTTTTCGGATGTGTATCCTCTGAAGGCAATGTGATGCCTCCGCATTTTTTCCAAGAGGGCCTCAGGTTGACTTCAGATGGCTACGTGGAGTTGCTAAACACTGTAGTCAAGCCCTGGATAACAAGGGTAGCCAATGGTAGGCCGTATGTATGGCAGCAGGATTCGGCCCCTTGCCACACCTCTGGGAAAAGTCAAAAATGGTTGTCTGAAAATTTCTACGACTTCACCAGTCCAAATGTTTGGCCTCCAAACTCCCCAGACCTTAACCCCATGGATTATTTTGTATGGGGCGCAGTTGAAAAAGACACCAATCGCACTTCCAGTAATACAAAAGCCCAGTTAATGGATAAAATTAAAACAGTTTTTGCGGCCCTTCCCAGGGAGACTGTAGCATCAGCTTGTTCGAGGTTCCGAAGCAGGATTGAAGCTGTGATCGATGCTAATGGTGGTTATTTTGAGTAAATCTTGTTGATAGTATTGTAATTAACTCTGCCTGTAATGTTTTTTGTCAATTCATTAAATTTAATAGATACAAAGAAGATTTTCTTTTTCCTTACGAAACTGTCAAATTTATCCCGAACACCCTGTATTACTTATCATCATTCCAATATTATCGTGTCTAACGTTTCGTTTTCCTAAGGCATTTCTGACTGAATCAATCCACATAGACCTTGGTCTTCTTCAAAACAGCTGTTTTGCTAATCTTCACCCATTCTGTTTAAGTGACCAAACTACCTTAGATTAGCCCTGTTCACACATTCTTGAATGCAAACAATGTCAAGTTTCCTTTTTAATGTCTTAATTTTTAATATGATTCTACTACTGATGGCATCTGTTTAGATCCCCAGTTTGCAATAGATATCTCATATCTGTGGTTTCTAATCTTTGATCAAATGATTTATTTCTAACCAACTCTCTCAGATCCATAACTTAAAATTAGCTTGAACACTGTCTTGTAAATTGCTAGTTTGGTCAATTTCTCTCTTATTCCATATAAATTTATTCAACTAACTCCCCACCATACCAGGTTTCCTTATTCTGTTGTCTATTTCTAAATCTAATTTGCCATCTTCACTAAAAACTGTGTTTAAATAGCTGAACTATAGGTTCTTCACTGAGAATAGAACTGAAGTTTTCTATGTTCCTGCCTATTTTCATGGTTTTGAACTTTTTCCTGATGAGTTTCATGCCAAATGTGTTACCACTGTACTTCAATTTAGTTAGAGACTAAATTACTGGAGACTTGTACTGGATGTGTTTAGGAGTATATCTGCATAAACCAAAGGGCTAAGTTTGACATATTTTTCTTTTCTGCAAGGTTTAGCAAATTTGTCTATTTGCTTTACCGGTCTTACTAACTTGAGCTGGTGTTCCTCCCCCCCCCTTTCCTTCCTTCTGGTCTATATCTACTTCCTTTAGCCATTATCTTTACACCTAAATAAATGCTCTTTTAATTTCTTTTTCTATTCTTTGATCTTTTCACATATATTGTAAATATCTAGCTATGATGTCTTCATTTCTTACATGGTCCAATTTTGGGCATCCTTGAATTGTTCTTGAAATCTCATTTCTGCAGCTTTATTTCACTTTAATCTTTCTTTTTAACAGTGCATATTTCTGAACAATATAACAGTGATGAATACTTTATAAAATTTTAGTTGAAAACAAATGCTGATCACCATGTAACACTAAAAGAAAGGCAAAAGAGTGAGAGTGGCAATTACTTTATAAAGTTTTAGTTGAGTGTCTTTTTAAATGTTCTGAAATGTATTTTTTTCCCATCTATATCTTTAACATATGTTATTATGCAGCCTAAATAATTAAATTGGTCTATTTTATTATTGATCTATCATAATCTCGACCTTTAAATGTGTTGAATTTTTTTTTTTCTGTGAAATTTTTAAATTGTATTGTTAGCTTATTATGTTTAACTCATGAACTAATTCTGGAAGGTCATCTTCAATGTCGTCATCATCATCAAATTCCTGATATATACCCTCAAAGGGGGTGTACAGGATATGATAGTACTACATGAAAAACTTGCATCATTACTAACTTCCTATCTACAATTTTCCTCCAAATCAAATCTGTTACCTGTCAAGACTATAACATTATCAGATCTTATATTTCTATCTTCAAAGGCACTTTTTACTGTTTCAATCCACCTATGTCTTGGTCTTCCTCTGGGTCTTTTTCCTGCCAACCTGGCAGAAAATACTTGTTTTGCTAATTTTTCCTCGCCCATTCTGTTTAAGCATGACCATACCACCTGAGATTAGCTCTGCTAACGCATTCCTGGATGCTAACAATGTCAAGTAATTTCCTAATATCCTCATTTTTGATATGATATTGCCATTGATGCCATCTGTTCATGCCCCTAATCTTTTTCAGGACTCTCATATCTGCAGTCTCTAGTTTTTGTTCAAGTGTTTTATTTCTAACCCAGCTCTCAGATCCATAAGTTAAAATTGGTTTGAACACCGTCTTATACACAGCTAATTTAGTGTTTTGAATAATTTCTCTCTTATTCCATATAAATTATTCAGTTGATTTCCTACCACACAGCTTTATTGATTCTGTTGTCTATTTCCATATTTAATTTACCATTTTCACTAAAAATCGTGTCTAAGTAGCTGAAACGTTTTACTTGTTCTATAGGTTCTCCATTCACAACACAGTTGACATTTTCAGTGATTCTGCTATTTTCATTGTTTTTGCTTTCTTCCTACCAAATCTATTACAACAGTTATTCAATTTAGTCAGGGAATCTTGCAGACTTGTACTGGATTTATTTAGAAGTATAACATCATCCGCATAAAGTAAAGAGCTGAGATTAACATCTCCAATTTTGATATCAGGTTTAATACCACTTTTCTTCATAACGTGATCCATATAGATAATGAATAATAGAGGGGATAATGTACATCCTTGTCTGACACTGTCCCATACGTCCTTCAATTCTAAATGCCGACTTACAACTCAAATAAAGACTAAGTATTGCTTGTTATAATGCTCCATTCACAACACAGAACTGTAGCATTTTGAATAGCTTTTCTCTTGGCACCTTTTCATATGCCTTTTCCGGATCTACAAAATTTAAATACAGATCTTTGTTATATTCCCATGATTTCTTAACTATTTGTCGTAAAGTGAAAATGTGATCCTGACAGCCTCTATTTGGCCTGAATATAGCTTGTTCTTCACCATGCTTTCCTCCACTGTATCAAGCATACGAGGGTTTGAAATGTTTAGTAAAAAATAAGTTAGACATTTTTTTGGAAAAAATCAGCTTTATTTCTCAACATAGTCTCCATATACGGTCCAGCGAGTTTCCAATTTTTTCATTGCATCTAAAAAGTAGGATTTGTCAAATTGTGCGAAACAGTCATTGACAGCCTTGATGACATCCTCATTTGAAGAAATTTTTTTTCCACTAAGCCAAATTTTTAAGTTTGGGAACAAGAAGTCACATGGGGTCAAATCCAGAGAATATGGTGGATGTGGAACCAATTCAAACCTCAATTCATTCATGCAATTTTGCCATTGCAAACGTTGATGTGTGGGACGGTGCACTGTCTTGATGAAAGGGCACTTTTTTTTTTTTTTTTTTACCAATCTTGGGAGTTTTTTTTTTTTTTTTTCAGTTCTTTTAAATGGTCGAACAATGATACATAATAGACTCCTGTTATTGTCTTACCCTTTTCCAAATAGTCTATCATGATAATTCCTTAGAAATCACAAAAAATAGTGGCCATCACCTTCCAAGCTGACAAAACTGTCTTTGCTTTTGTTGGTGCTCTTTCACCAGGCATTGTCCAATGTTTTGACTGCTGATTGGACTCAGGTGTGCAATGGTGGACCCAAGTATCGTCTAGTCACGAATCGATGCAAAAAATCCTGCAAATTGCGATTAAACATTGTCAAAAACTGAGTCAAAATGTCTTTTCGCATGAGTTTTTGATCGACAGTCAACATCGCACACAAAAATATTTCATGTGCAATGCAATTTTTCGTGCAGGATATTATACACCCATTCAGCTGAGATGCCTAAAATCTCAGCAAATCTCACTTGGTGGTCTTCCATAACAATACCATGAATTTTGTCAATCATTTCCTTCATAGCGACCTCAGATGGGTGTTTGGAGAGTGTTCATCTTTGATGGACTTAAGACCACATTTAAACTCATTTATCCAAAAATAAATAGTCTTTAATGCTGGTGCTTTTATGTCACCTTTATCATCTCTAATTCCTTTTATACTCTTTCCTCCATTTCTGAGCTTTTCAACAGCATCCAGAATATCTTGCAAACCTTCTTGATATTTATTTTCTACGACGTTAACAAAGCCTTCCCATGACTTTTGTTTAGCTAGTTTTATACAGTATTTAGCTTTCTTACATTTGTCTCTGTATTCTCTAAGAGCACAAGCTGACTTATTTTCCAGGAACTTTTGATATGCTTTCTTCACTGCCTCTTCCTGTGTCTACCAGGGAGTTCTGTTTTTTCTATCCTTGCAGACAACTCTGCCACGTGCCACTCTGGCTGAATCAATCAATGTTTGCTTAAGGGCTTGCCACTGAATCTCCACAGTTTGGTTCCTGTTCTCAAACTATTTCATTTTTTTTCTTGAATAATATTTGTGTATTTTAGTCTACAGTTCACACCTGATAACTGCTCAACTTTTATTCACTATAAAACTTTATTACATGTTCTTCTTTTCAATATGAAATTCAATTTTTTCCTGCTCAAGAAAACATTACTATCAACAATAACTTAGTCAATGAGGCTTTTGAATGTCTGACAATCATTTCCTACTCTGCTATTTAGATCCCCAGCAAGGACCAACTTTTCCTTTTTCATTGTGTCAGTTGTTCTCTCAAAGGTCTAAAAAAATTACTCCACTTCTACCTTAGTAGAACCTGTGAGACTATAGGAACAAATAAGTCTCCATGTCCAGTTTCCCCATTCTGATATTTGCCCACATTACTCTACTTGATATTGCTTGCCATTCAAGAATATTAACCTCATATTTTGTGTTCAATATTATAGTTACACCTTCTTTTCCCTTATTGTCATTACCTGAATATAACATTTTGTATTTATTGCTCAGAAAAACTTCACCAGATTTTGTCTTTTTTGTTTCAATCACTCCTATTATGTCGATCTGGTACTTATCCAATTCCTCGGCTAGCTCCATTTCTTTGTTATTCAGGCTTCTTATGTTGATAGTACTGATCTTGAACTCTGGTGATGTTCAGTTGGGGTGTATTTCAGATTTATTCCAGTAACTGACTTTTCACTGTTCATCCTTGTTCCCTGGCGAAAACAACAGGAGCCTTGTTTAACGGGGTGATGCCTCAGCCAGCATGATATACCATAATTTTATATTTTGGTATATCATGCTTTTTCATATTTTGTGTTCAATATTATAGTTACACCTTCTTTTCCCTTATTGTCATTACCTGAATATAACATTTTGTATTTATTGCTCAGAAAAACTTCACCAGATTTTGTCTTTTTTGTTTCAGTCACTCCTATTATGTCGATCTGGTACTTATCCAATTCCTCGGCTAGCTCCATTTCTTTGTTATTCAGGCTTCTTATGTTGATAGTACTGATCTTGAACTCTGGTGATGTTCAGTTGGGGTGTATTTCAGATTTATTCCAGTAACTGACTTTTCACTGTTCATCCTTGTTCCCTGGCGAAAACAACAGGAGCCTTGTTTAACGGGGTGATGCCTCAGCCAGCATGATATACCATAATTTTATATTTTGATTGATTTAACCCAATATGAATACCATTTGGTTGGCTAAATCCCAATTTGTCAGCCCATCCTTGTTTGTTCAGTATCCAGGTAGATACCTAACAGGGTGCACCATGAGAAGGTGAGATAAATATTGTCTATACAAGATCTTCCTTGTCTGAACCATTTTGTTTTCCTGAGAGTAGACTGTTTGCAATATTCATTGTTTTGCAATGTAATATTGATAACAGTTTGACTGGTTAACCAGATACCATGTTGCATTGTTTTCCATATTTTAACAACCTGATCTCTCTCTCAATATATATATATATATATATATACACAGGTAACCCTCGTATAACACAGACGTTAGGTTCCATAGAAATGGTGCGTTGTATAAATCGCATTATGCGAAACTCGGATCACATAGAAAAAGTAGAGCTAGGTTCAGAAATCTTTTTTTTTTTTTTAAGATTATATAAACAATGACATCCAACAAAAATATTTTTTATTTAATTCAACTAATTCATGTAAGTTAAGAAAACAAACTATGAAACAAATACATAGTATAAAATTATAATAATAAATTGTACGTAAACTTCATTGCACATAATACATAAATGTTTTAGGCAAAATAAAATAAAGTGTATATTTTAATCGTCATCACTTGCTTCAAAACTAACATTTCGTAGATGTTCTTTATTTACGAGTGGCTGGACATCATCATCACTTGATGTCTCTTGGACACCATTTGTATAATTCTCATTGCATATTTTGGCTGGTTTAGTTATCAAGAAGTTGAGTTATCAAAAAGACCTTGCTTACCACTATGCTGCAATTTTTTATTAAGTTCATAATACGGAGTTAAACAAATAACCAATTGTCTTGTGAATTTTCTGGAGCGCTCCACTGAGAGATCATTATCCATTAAATAACTTTCTTGCCAAGTTCAATCCTTCTGCTAATTTCTTTAAACTGAATTCTTTAACAGAATCTTAGGCAGAACTTTCCCAGCCATTTGGTTTGACTTCATCTATTAATTGTACCAGTACCTCCTCATTTAAATCTATTTCCCCATCAATTAATTCACTAATTTCGTTTGACAATATCGCAAAAGAACTCTAAGTGGCCATTACTATAAAAATAATTTTTTTACATAAAAAAAGCATTACATATTGTATGTAACTCACCCCAAAAAATAAAGTGCTCAGCATGAGATTAACACACTTATGATTTTTAATGAGCTTTCCTAGCAGAAAATGAAGATAATTTTCAACAATAAATATTTTATATGGCAAACAATTGACATACATGTGTGCTAAAGGCTATTTTCCCTAATATAAATTCGCTGCTTATAACTACATGCGCGATAGGGCAGATGCAAATTTAACTAAGATAAAATTTGATTTTTAAGTCGCGAGTTGAAAAATATATGAAAAGATAAAGGATTACAGCAACCCCTCGATTAATGCGCCCCCAATTGGTGCGGCTTTTTTTTTTTTTTTTTTCGATACCAAAATTCGATTAGTGTGCCTATATACATCTTAAAAGTAAATGTTACAGATTTAAATTTTTATTCTCTCTATACATATTTATGGCTAACTATTTTAAAAGATTACTCACTAGGATGAAATAATTTAATTACCGATTTAAAACATTTTAAAAAGTTATTTTTAATGGCATACTACACTGTTTTCATGTACACTATGTTCCAAATTTACCGTCAACATTTATGTCGCCTGCTAATTACATAGCATTTTGCTGATCATTTCTCATGCCTCCTTTGCAATTGTTTTCCTTACTTTTTCATTTTAAAGTATTTTCCCAACCTTTAATCGTGAATAAAAGAATTAGTGAGCAAAAAAGTGGAAGTGTGAAAAAGATTCGATAAGTAATTTCACTGGAAGAAAAACTTGAAACAATAAAGAAAAATGGACAAATGAACAAGGAGTCCAGAGGAAAAATAGGACAAGATCACAAAAATGGGTGAATTAACTATAAGAGCAATTTTAAGCAAAGCTGCTGAATACAAAGAGAACGGTAAGGCAGCTTCAAGTTCATCATGCAATACACTCGAAATCAAAGTATTACAATGATTGAATTAGAGAGACTTTTTCTACATAGATCGAAGATTGTAACCAAAAACGGATCCTGCTAAACACTGGCCTTATTAAATCAAAATCATTAAGTCTCTTTGCAACCTTGAAAGAAAGGGTTATCAATGATAGAAAAGAAGAATTCCAAGCTAGTGCTGGGTGGTTTGAGCATTTCAAAAAGAGAAATAGCCTACATAATGTTCTAATCACAGGTGAAGCTGCAAGTGCCGATAAGGAGGTGGCTGCAAATTATCCAGAGATTTTGAAGAAAATTTTGGAAAAAGGGGGATATTGTGACCAACAAATATTTAATTTCAATGAAACCAGCCTTTTTTTTTTGGAAGCGAATGCCTTCCAATAGTTTTCTGGCCAAATCGGAGAAATCTCAGCCTTGTTATAAAGTGGCAAAGACGAATGAAATTACTGCCAGCAATATGCGAGCTGTTTGGAAGCACATTGCGCAAATAATTTTAGAGGCTTTTTAAATGAATCTAAGTTAATTAAATCTCATTCTGAGAGAATGAGTGATTCCAACCTGCTAAATTTAGATGCACAGCAGGAAGATCCTGAAGAATATGAAGAAAATTTAATCACTAACAAGCCCAAAGAAATTTCACAGAAACAATTAAAAATATTTTTTGTGCAATCAAAATTTTTAAGCAGTAATTCTTCACCGGGCTGACCCTGGTGAATACAGCAGCACTAAAATTTGCAGAAGAGGCAATAGGGCCATACTGTTGTATGGACAAAAAAACAGAATGCCTGCCAAACTACATTAGCTCAATTCTTTGTTAAGAAGTAGAATAGTAAATTTATATTCTGAATGTTTCATTGTCTTTCAGCTTCATAGTTTTCCTTTAACTAGGCCCTGAGACATACCCTAATTCTTTTATAAAAGAAATTTGAGGAACGCATTATACTTTTTCCCATAGGTTATTATATTCGATTAGTGCATTTTCAATTAATGCACCTGTTTTAGGGGCATTAATCGAGGGAATACTGTACTACAATTTGTAGACCGTCTTATATCAAATTTGTGTTCAACAAGGGTGACTACAATTTGTAGACCACATTATATTGAAACCGCGTTGTATAAGTACCGCATTATGTAAGGGTTACCTGTATATATATATATATATATATACACACACATATATATTGAATAGAGTTACACATAAGCTACATAACTGTAACATCTTCATTAATTTCAATCTCTTCTGTTAATTTATTACCTAACTGTATTTTTATATCTTCATATAAACTTTGTATAGCTTGTACCAAATGTAATGGATATCCTTGTTTTTTTCATGACACTCCAGTTTTTCTCTCTGCATTTTATCAAAAGCTTTCTCATAATCTATAAAGGCCAAATGAATCCCCAATTAAACTTGTCTTTTTTTCAATAATCATCAAATTCCTGATATATATACACCCTCAAGGGGTGTACAGGATATGATAGTACTACATGAAAAATTTATATCATTACCAACTTCCTATCTACAATTTCCCTCCAAATCAGTCTGTTACCTGTCAAGACTCCAATATTATCAGATCTTATATTTCTGTCTGCTAAGGCATTTTTTATGTATCAATCCACCCATATTTTGGTCTTCCTCTGGGTCTTTTCCCTGTCAGAGAACTCTTGTTTTGTTAATCTTTCCTCTCCCATTCTGTTAAAGTGACTATACCACCTGAGATTAGCTCTGCTAACACATTCCTGGATCCTAACAATGTCAAGTTCTTTCCTAATATCTTCATTTTTTATATGATATTGCCATTGAAGCCACCTGTTCATGCCCCTAATCTTTTTCAGGACTCTCATATCTGCAATCTCTGGTCTTTGTTGAAGTGTTTTACTTCTGATCCAGCTCTCAGAACCATAAGTTAAAACTGGTTTGAACACTGTATACAACTAATTTAGTGTTTTGGCTAATTTCTCTCTTATTCCACATAAATTTATTCAGTTGACTTCCCACCATACCAGCTTTGTTGATTCTGTTGTTTATTTCCATATTTAATTTACCATTTTCAATAAAAAATCATGATTATGTAGCCTGAAATGTTTTACTTGTTCTATAGGTTCTCCATTCACAATGCAGTTGATATTTTCAACGTTTCTGCCTATTTTCACTGTCTTTGTTTTTTTAATGCTGACCTTCATACCATATCTATTTCAACAGTTATTCAATTTAGTCAGGGAATCTTTCAGATTTATTTAGAATTATAACATCATCTGCATAAAGCAAAGATTAACATCTCCAATTTTGATATCAGGTGTAATACCACTATCCTTCATAATGTCATCCATATAGATAATGTACATCCTTGTCTGACATCAGATTTAACATTAAACCACCTTCCTGTACTTCAATTCTAATTGCTGACTTACAACTCAAATAAGACTAAGTATTGCATGATATAATGCCCCCACTCACACCATATAACTGTAGTGTTTTGAATAGTTCTCTCTTGGCACCATGTCATATGCCTTTAGGAGATCTACAAAACTTAAATACAGATCTTTGTTATATTCCCATGATTTCTCAGCTATCTGTCGTAAAGTAAAAATCTGATCCTGACAGCCTCTATTTGGCCTGAATCCTACTTGTTCTTCACCAAGTTTTTCTTCCACAATCCTTCTCAACTGTTTCTCAAATATACTTGCATATATCTTACCCAGGAACACTCAGTAATGAAATACCTCTAATTCACACATTCAATTTTATTTCTCTTTTTATATATGGGTACTATGAGAGTTCTACTCCAATCATCTAGAATTTGTCCCTCTGTCCAGGCCTTTTGAACTATGCAGTGCAGCCACTATAAGACTTTTATACCTGCATACTTGAGCATTTCTGGTCAAATATCATCTACTCCTGCTGCCTTTTTCTACTTCAAGTATGGATATATATTCCTGATTACATGCCTGGGCATTGTTTTTTTATGTGGACAGACTTTTTTTTTTGTGCTCTCATCGCTGCTTGTTTCATTTAGCAATTTTTTTTGAAGTAATTACTCTATACTTGAAGGATATCTTTTTCTCCAGTTTTCATGTCACCTTTATCTCTCTGATTCCTTTTACAGCACTCTTTCCTCCATTTCTGAGCTTCTTCAACAACCTCCAGAATATCTTGTCACCTTCTTGATATTTATTTTCTATGTTCTTACCAAGTCTTCCAATGACTTTTCTTTAGCTAGTTTTACACAGTCTTTATCTTTCTTACATTTGTGTCTGTATTCTCTAAGAGCACAAGCTGACTTATTTGCCAGGAACTTTTGATATGCTTTCTTCTTTTCCTTCACTGTCTCTTTAACTTCCTGTGTCCACTATTGAGTTCTGATTTTTCTATCCTTACAGACAACCTCACCACATGCCTCTCTGGCTGAATCAATCAGTGTTTTCTTCAGGGCTTTCCACTGAATCTGCAAGGTTTGGTTCCTGTTCTCAAACTCATTTTTTCTTGAATAATGTTCTATAGTTTACATCTGAGAGCTGCTCAATTTTTATTCACTTTTAAACTTTCTTACATGTTCTTCTTTTCAATATGAATTCAATAATTTGTTTTAAAACAAATATTGTCTATACACAATCTTCCTTGTCTGAAACAATTTTGTTTTCCAGAGAGTAGATTGTTTGCAATATTTCTAAGTCTGTTATTCAGAATTTTACCGTAAATTTTGTAACCTGTATTTAATAAACTTATTCCTCTGTAATTTCCACAAACATCTTTATCTCTTTTCTTAAATATAGACATAACCTTGGCTTTTGACCAATCTGACTGAACCTCAAATTTTCTTCACTACATACCCAAAGCTTTGTATTTATGCCACCTAACCCAGGTGATTTTCTATTTTGTGATATCTTCATTGCTTCTTTTAATTCTTCTAATTGATTCTATATCAGATTCATCATTATTTTCTGTTAGTAAGTTTGGGTCATACCATAAACTCATATAATGTTCCTCATTTCTCTATTATCATGTTGTATTTCTTCCTTCACTGTTTAATTTCCTTAATATTTTGCTGTTTTACTGATAAATCTGTCTCCCAAGAACCTTGAACTTTCTGCCTATGGTTTTAGCTATATTTCTTCCGTTTCCCTTCATATCTTTTTGAAGGAATGATTTGTATTTCACTTGTTTTTCTTTTATTATATTTTCTGTATCTGTGTTTGAAATTTTTAATGTTTTTCTTTCCAAGTACTCCAGAGACTGTTTTACGAATTATCTTTATTAATGTTTTCCATTCTTCTTCTTCTTCTTCTATATCTTCATTAATTTTGGTTTCTTTAAGGTAATCTGTTAATCATGATATAGCATTCTAATGCGTTCTTGTAATAGATATACTTTGTATACTTGTTCTATTTCTTGTTTTCTTATTATTTACTTCTTCATTTTGTTAGTATTTCCGTTTTAGAAACTACTAAATAATGATCTGAGAAAATTTCATATCCTCTTTAAACATATACATCTCTCACATGTGGAGCTAGTTTCTGATTAGTAATGATAGAACTTATGGATTCTGTTTCTCAAACATTCCAAGTATATTAATTTATTTTAAAATTATTGAAAATACAAAAGTATAGTAGTTCTTGACTACTACTATTCATGCAAGTTTCTCCATATTTGCCTAGACCATTTGGGAATGGATTATTTCCAACTCTAGCAATAAGATATTCTCCTGCTATTAATATATAGTCACATTTAACTGATTTTATAGTTCCTCATAAAACTGTTCAGAATTTTCTACCTTTACCACGGGCATATATTCACATGATATTTAAGTAGTTTCTATTTGTTTTTAACTGTTATATGTTTGACATCACTGATTATAATATCAGGTTTAATGCTACTTTTTTTCATAATGTGATCCATATAGATGATAATTAAGAGTGGAGATAATGTGCATCCTTGTCTTACCCCTGATTTTACAATATTTCTTCTGTATTTTCTTCAATTCTAACTGCTTAAATATAGACTATATATTACCTGTATACATTCTATATAATTTCGTATAATGATCCAAATAACACTGTGGTTATATGTTCCCATATAATTGAAAAGTTTTGCTCTGTGCACCTTGTCATATGCCTTTTCCAGATCTACAAAGCTTAAGTACAGATCCTTGTCATATTCCCATAATTTCTCAACTATTTGTTGTAAAGTGAAAATCTGATCTTGACAACCACTATTTGGCCCAAATCCAGCCTGTTCTTCTCCAAGTTTTATCTTCCATAATTTTTCACAGGCTCTTTTCAAGTATGCTTGCATAAATTTTACTTGGAACACTTAGGAGAGAAATTCTTCTGATTATCACATTTAACTTTATTTCATTTTTTATAGGAAACTATGAGAACTCTACTCCAATATTCTGGAATTTGACCTTCTGAATTACTGAATGTAGCCATTACAAAACTTTTCCATATTTGAGCATTTCTAATCAGATATCATCCAATCCAGCTGTCTTTCCACATTTAAAGTTTTTGATGGCTTGATATGTACTCCTGCTTGCATTCCTCTTGAAAATATACTACTGTTCCATCACTGCTTATTTCACTTAACTGTCATTCAAAGTAATTACTACAGACATTGGGGATATCCTTACCTTCAGTTTTCATGACATCTTTATCATTTTAATGATATCTATACTTAATTTGTTATTATATCAGTAAATGTTTTTTTTTCTTTATACTGTTTTGATTTTCAATTTCTCTTGCCAGCATAGAATGAGTACCAAGACCTATTGTTTTATAAAAAAAAAAAAACACACTGAATATAGGTACCTAAACTAAATGTCTGGTTCAATAACTAGATGTAAAAAAAAAAAAAAAAAAGGTACCACTTTTTGGTACAACTAGTCAGGCAAGGTGAGTTAATTACTTTTTGAGACATTATATGTTGCTTACAATGGTATGGTGCTAGTTGCTTGAATGTAGTGTGCATAAAGATGTTGTATTAGTCTTGAAGATGTCCTCAATGTAAAGGTTGAAATGCAGAATTTTTAATGTTGTTAAAGTTCTGTATCTCAAATTTAAGCCCATAAATTGAGTGCATAAATTAGTATTTATATAGCAAACAATTCATCATGGGCAAAAAGATGATGGAATTAAAAACTTCTCACTTCTATATGAGATTTGTTAACTCTTTCAGTTGAAACAGATAAGCATTTTGCAATGAACTGAATAACATTCAAAAACTTCAGTTACCAGAGAATGGAATCCATTTTAGATTAAGGACACATTAGGCTACTAGAGGTTGCTAAACAGGAATGACTGTGTATCACTGTCATTCAGTCTGATATTTGCATTACTAGCCCTATTTGGCTGTTAGTATCAAAATGAATAGATAATGTCATCCCCTTGGTCATTTTAACTATTTTAATCTTTAGTAGCATTTTGAAATCATTTCATATAAAATCAAAATATACAAATTATAAACTTCCTGCCTTATTCTGATTAATTATATTTATCTCTCTCTCTCTCTCTCTCTCTCTCTCTCTCTCTCTCTATATATATATATATATTATGTTACCAGATATATATGTTACCAGACTAAGTCTTACTGAATGTAATATACATCTACTCTATTTTCATAACCCTTTTGTCTTAATACTTCATATCAGGCATGCTATTTAAAGTGTCTGAAGATCAAGATGAACCTTTCCTCTTTTTACTAAAAACTCTTCTTTCCCTATGCAGATACTCAACTGAGAGTGCCTTCTGAGTCAAGTATTTGCTTCATCTTAGTAGGCTGAAAGCTGTATCATATTGAGGAGAGACTTTAAGTTCAGTTGGAATTATGGTTGTGTTTTCTGGCCAGTTTGCCTATTTTGCAAGATGTAAAACCAGAGAGTAAACTCTTATCTCTTTATGGAACAGGCTAAGTTACCTTCAAGTCAAAAGTCCTTATCAACTGTCTTATCATCCTAGTTGGGATGACAGCCTAAATCCTTCTAATTGAAGGACAAATGGTATAATTTCCTTGTAAATACATCAAGTCATCCTAACCAAGTTTGTAGTTATATCACTGTTGCCATTCCAGTCTGAGCGACTTCCACCAGCATGACCTACTGAGAAAACTCAAGTGTATTCGATGGGTGAATGACTATAACACAAATTTACCGCTAAGAAAGAAACTACACAGTCTTTAGCACTGAAAAAACTGGAATATGGAATGTAAGAAACTTATTTAATGCTATCAAACTAACACTATTTTAGATATTAAAAATTTCAGATTAGTCCAAGTGAAATGAGATGGCCTAACAGTGGAACATGTGATACCAGCAATGAGTATGACCATTACTTTGGTGGCAAAATTCAGTAACAGTTGGAAAATCTCACATAAGCCTTGTCATAAGTCTCTCTCTTACAAATGATGATGCAATTAAAAGGATCATTAGTTTATATAAACATCATTCTAGTTTACATTCCAACAGTGAAACCAATAAGAATAATTGAAAATTTTGCAGATATTTAGGTCTTATTAAAATCAACAAAGAAAGAAAATATTTATGTAAGTATTAGGGAACTTTTATTTGTCATTGCATCATACACTAGATTAATCTGGATTGCTGATTTCATTAGAGGAAGAAATATCAAAGTCAGAATCAATGCAGCATTATCAAAAGAGCAGAGAACCTGGGCTGGTGTTCCCCAGGGCTCAGTACCCAGTCCCTTACTATTCCTTCTATATGTCAATAACATTCATCCCTACCTTACAGAAGACACAAAAGTAACTTGCTATGCAGATGATATAGCCATCTGGCACACTAGTGCTAAAATCAAAGAATCAGAGGAGATCCTAAACAAATCCACGAGAGGATTAGAAAAATGGTCAGATGAACTTAAACTCAAAATCAACCCGACAAAACAAAATTAAGCACCTTTAGTACAGACAGGAAAAACAGACATTCCTACAATTCCAAAGTCATGATCAACAACAAGCTAATTGAAAAAGTCACAAATCCAAAATACCTCGGTATTACGCTTGATCAGGAATTAATTTTGCACAACACATCTCTAACACTTCCACCAGAGCTCTAAAAAAATTAAATATACTGAAAAGGCTTTGTGGAACAAATTGGGATGCAAAGCCAAAAATCCTCAAAACTACTTACATTACACTAATAAGGCCAATAATGGAATATGCAGCACCTATCTGGTCACCTTCGGCCTCATCGGTAAAGAAAAAATTAGACAAAATACAAGCAAAAGCATCCATGATTATCATTGGTGCAGTCTCATCCACTAACATCATCAGAGCCCAACAGTAATGTGGGCTTGACTGCTGGAGGACAGAGGAAAATTTGCCACCATAAAATTCATAAATAATATCGGAAGCTACCAAACCGATCATATCTCCCTAAAAACTTATGAACATTGGAACTAAAAATGCAGACTTCACAGATCATCAACTTTACAATATGATGACACTATCAGGAAAGAAATAGGTCTTGATCAGCTAAATGCCCACATAAACAAAGAACTTCTATTTTCCAGTCCTTAACCTTCAAATACCTCTATAAATCTTAACCTTACCAAACTCTGTACAACAACAACAAAAGAACCAAAAGAAATGCTCAAAGAAAAAGGCCTAAACACCATCAACCTTCTTTCATCCTCCAAACAGGTTATTTGTTATACCGATGGATCTTCAGCCACCAATATGATTAATGGAGACGCTGGTGTTCTCCTTCTACTCCCGAAAGGTGAAAAACTTTCAATAAAAGTTGGATCTGGGAGAATCGCTTCCAATTTTACCAGCGAACTCTATGCAATAAATAAAGCACTAGAAACCTACTTAAAACTATCATCATCTCAACAATCTGAAGGAATTATAATTTACCGTGACTCAAGATCAGCTATGGAGGCAATCAAAAATGGCAATACCAAGCTTACACAAGACATCCATAAACTCTGGATTTAGAGAAAGATGTTGAAAGTTTATTTTTCACTTGGTTAGACTATAATAAATTTAGTTTAATCCTTTATTCAAGTGTGAGCAAACAAAGTTTGCGCCTGAAAATAACTTCAGGACTGAATATGGTGTTGTACTACCTTACTAGGGTAAGGTAATACAACACCAGGCAACTCGTAGTAAAGGTGGACCAAGCTAACAACACTCCTATCCCAGTATCTCCCATAATGCAAAACACATCTCCTTGCAGATATGTATAATGTTATGCATTAAGGGATTGGTCACTACCCAGACTAGATGACCTTTATTGAGATCTCTTCAGTAGGAACCAGGCAGAAGCAATAGTGAGGTCATCTTTACCTATAGGAGTTGCCAAAAGGTGTGACACCTTTTTTTTATTAAATTACTCTGGATTTAGAGAAAGATGTCGAAAGTTTATTTTACACTTGGTTAGACTATAATAAATTTAGTTTAATCCTTTATCCAAGTGTGGGCAAACAAAGTTTGCACCTGAAAATATCTTCAGGACTGAATATGGTATTGTACTACCTTACTGGGGGTAAGGTAGTACAACACTGGGCAACTCGTAGCAAAGGTGGACCAAGCTAACAACACTCCTATCCAAGTATCTCCCATAATGCAAAACACATCTCCTTGCAGATATACATAATGTTATGCATTATGGGATTGGCCCTACCCAGACTAGTTTCGACCTTTATTGAGAATGCCTAATATTGGCTAACAATTTGATTAGCACAAACATCAAATTTATGCATAAAGATATACATAGTTGCACTAGAGCAGTACTAAAAAGTCCATAACTGATTATGTGGCAGAGAATACTAAAACTATGAAGTACATGAGATATGCTACAGTGAAGAAAATATTAGAACTTGGCAGTGATAACCACCTGCTTACCAGAGATGGTAATCAAGAGAGAGACAAGAAAGGCAGGAAATGATGAAGGAAAACAGTCTATAAATTAAAGGAAAGCAAGAAATAATTCAGTAAAGGACAGCACAAAAGATCAATACCCAAAGTGATAAAAAATTACTTCATGACCAAAATGAATCTACAGAGTATAAAGAATGAAAAATACACAGTTAAACAAAAATCATGGAAGAGTTTGGGAATATATATGGAGAGCAGTAGTAAAGATAATCAAAAACTGTTTATAGTGATGAGGAATGAGAAAGAAGAGAAGGATGCTGATAAAACACTGCATTAAGCATTAAGGTTTGCTTGGAAAGAATTTCAATCATCCCTATTGATGAAAAAATAGATTATGCCAGAACTATAGTCATTTCACTTCTTAGCATACCAAGAAAAATCTTTGCCTGGATACTAAAAACAGACCTCAGTGAGGATTTGTGAAATGTCAGTGAGGATTAGAACTTGAAAAAGTACTTGGAAAGGCAGTGACACTTCAAACAGAAAAGTACTTTGGATATCAAATTTTCACTCTCGGGCAGATAAGTGTGAAAATAATTGAATAAAGAGAAGAAGCTCACTTATGCTTTTCAGATTTTGAAAGTTCCTTCCACAGAGTATTGTGGAAGAATGAACTATGGAAAGTATTACACCAAAGAAAGGTGGAGAAAATTTTGATTCAAGTCAAATGCATTTACCAAAACTGGAATAAGCAAAGCAGAAAAATTAGTGACAACAGTGAGAGCAAGACAGAGATGCATTCTCAGTACACTGTGTTTAATGTACTGATGAAAGAATATCATCAAGGCCAATAGAGTAAAAACTAAAAGCCATTTATATAGGTAACCAGCTGATAGAACCTATGGAATTACATTTAGCTGATGTGGTACTATTGGGAAAATCAGAGGGAGACCTTCAATTTAAATATCTGGAACAAATAAATTAAAAAAAAAAAGAATATGAAAAGCCTGAGAGAAAGAACCCATGTAATTAAAGCTTCTGGATAAAATTCTAGAACAAGTAGGCAGTTTTAAATATTTAGAATAAATTATAATTGAAACAAGCCTAGTAAGATAAGTAAAGAAAGAAAGGACACAAGGAAATAATAATAAATTGCAGGAAAGTTTAGTTCTACATATAATAAAAAGTAATTTGGGAAAAGTTTGATGGAAGAAGTAGTGGAAAAAAAGATGGAAAGGATATGTAAAAGAATTATAAGAAAGAAAGACACTATGCCTTTCTTATATATAGAATTTTGAATGAAATTCTATATAACTTATAAGATGAAAAATAAAAATTGAAAGAGGTGATTATGAGTAATAGAACAATTGAGAGCAACTTGGGACAAAGCAGTATAAATAATTAACCCAAATTCTAAGCCAATATTAATTTAGAGTGAAAGTATAATTCCAAGGGAATGTGAGAATTACAAAACACTTTTATTTCACATGCAAGTAAAGTTATGTTGAAAATTACTCCCAAAAGTCCTCGCCCCCTCTTTTAATTTAAAAAAAAATTCTACTTTGTCCAGTCTGCAGCTAGTTGCCAGCTGACAAAATCATCTCGCCATGTGTGAGTGGGCAAGCATATTTGTTGAGAGCTGCCTCTATATGAGATGGGTTAACTCTCTCAGCTTAAACCTTTTCTTAACATCATAAGTAGGATTCAAACTCCAGTCATTTCAACCAAGGTTATCTTCACTACCAAATACTATTTTATAGCAATTTTTTATATGCTTAAAATTAAGATAATATAAACATATTTCATTTGATCTATCACAAGTTATTTATAATTTTTTTAAAAAAGGATATATTCCTGGATGTCCAATTGCTCCATAGGCATAATCTGGTGAGCAGATTAACTTTGCTCTCTGACCAACACTCATCTGGAATAAAGTTGTAAATATTATGAATAACTAATTTTAGAGCCATACAATACAAGTAAACTGACAGGACTTGTTTACAAAAACAAAAATCATGACAGTTAAAAAACACTAAACTTTCAATGATTTTGATACATGCCAGGGCATATGTATCTGGCACAAATATCCTATTGACAATGGACAAAACAGTCCAGAATATACAACGCATGAAAAAATTACTGAAGATTAGGCTAGTAAATTAAGGGTGATCTCTCTCTCTCTCAAAAAGTAAGTGAAAGATTCCATTATGCTAAACACATAGGCCCTTGACATGCAGTGCCCACATCTGGTCCTCGAAAAAAAAAAAAACATTCCTAAAAGGGCAATGGAAAAAGTCTTTTGGAAATTAATAGAACACACAAAATTAAAAAAAAAAAAAAAAAAAATGCTGACAAATCAAAATTTGCTGATGTCATTTACTAAAAAGCAAACAATTAAAATGGAACTGGGCTGGCCATATAGCAAAGATGAAAGACTTCACAACAGTTTGGATTCTCAGAGAAAACTAAGATAAATGAAAATGGTCCATGGGAGGAAAAAAAAAAGCTGATAATAACCAGAAAACTATTTAAAATCTGCAGATGAGACATATATGAAAGAAGGGATTTGTCATTGATCTTGGAAAATATACTGAGTTATTTTTGAAAGATGATACCTAGAAAAAGCACACCTTCTACTCCTTGCCTGCCTGTATGCTAGCTACCAGCTGTACTTAAGTAAGACAGCTACAAGCATGAATAAAAACCAAGAATCTAATTACCAGTAGAAGAGTCATATGACAAAATAGCTGAGAGAGCTCATGACCATTGAGGTACCACAGCATACAAAAATTACAAAATTTCATCTCCTACTTCTTTAAAGAGGATGAAAAACTTCCATTGTTCACAGTACTTTCATATTTACTGTTATTCATGGTCATCTGCTCCTAAGCACATATAAAAACATTTGAGAACTTAACATTACAAATTTCATTGCCTTCATTTATTAATAAAACTTAGATATACAGTACTTTTTTAAAGACATCTCTTCCTACAAAACAATATTAACATGCAGAGACTGTCTGTTAATTTTGTTTTGTGTAATAAAGCTGTGTATTATCACTAAAATATAGATTTTAGTGATAACAGACAACGTGATTGTAAATACAGTCAAGAGCTTTGTTGTAATGAGATCACAGTTGTAATGAGCATGGAAATAATGAGATCACAGCTGTAATGAGCATGGAAATAATGAGATCACAGCTGTAATGAGCAAATGGCCATAATGATTTTCATTTTTGCATGTTCCCATACAATTGTTCACTTTTATGAGCATACTACATGGAAACTATACAAACATTCTTAATTGTCAAGTAGTTCTCCGAACACCAAATTCTTGGAACCGACAAAACTGAAATGAGTAACTTAGATTTTATAACCACCTGCATCATATAAAGGGCTAGTTTATAACCTAATCTTGCACTTGGGAATCAATCCCTCCAATGGCTAGCTCATGGCTTTCCTCCCTTACTTTACCCAGACACTGCCATAAAATCAGTTAAAAGCCCTTCAGTCGGGAGCATGTCTACTAAAAGAAAGTATCTCTTGGATTGCGAAAAAGTCAAAATTATTCATGAATTAGAAAATGGTGCAAAAAATGTTAAAGAGGACAAAGAAAACTTTGTCCTCTTCAACATTCAAGGAATAAAGATGTTTACATATTGGCATCGGAAAACAACATAACCAAAAAAAAATATTTAGAAAGTGTGAGCTTACAAACATCAATGAAGCACTGCTTCAATGGTTCATTATACAAAGTGTGCTAAATTCTTAACAGCTGATTCGAACTTGAAGGCTCAAGCAGAAAAATTTGCTAAACAATTTGGATGTGATGATTTTGTATGTAACAAAATATTGACTGGATAACTGAAATTGTGTTTATCATTAATTAGTGCTGTTTGTGTAATTTGTGTTTAATATTAAATATATTGTAGTTTATACAGAAATATTCATACAATTAATATTTAGGTATGTAATTATTTTTTTCTCTAATACTTTTGCTTTTTTTAAAATCAATTTTTTATTGAGTTATTGAAAAGTAAAAAAAAAATGGGAGGTAGATTTAACTCATCACTAATATAGGTAGGGATGCTTAAGGGTCAAAGCTGTATAACTGAGAGGACACCTCCACGTAGCCTTTAAAGGAATGCGGAGAACCGACCAGGGCTTCTGACCTAATGTCCAATCCTCACCTTCTCGTGGTGCACCCTGTTGGGTATCTACTTTGATACTGAACGAATGAGGATGGGCTGGCAATTTGGGATTTAGCCGACCAAATTGTATTCTTATTGGTTAAACCAAAATAAAAAATGATGGTACAACATGACAAAATTTCATGCCGGCTGGGGCGTCGCCCGGTTAAACAAGGCACCCGTTGTTTTCGCCAAGGAACCAGGGCGAACAGCGAAAAGTCAGCTACTGAAACAAATCTGAAAACAATCCCCAACTCATCATCACCAGAGTTAAAGATCGGTACTATCAATGTAAGAAGCCTGAATGGCAAAGAAATGGAGCTAGCTGAGGAATTAGATAAGTATCAGATCGACATAATAGGGGTGACTGAAACAAAAAAGACCAAAACTGGTGAGATCTTTCTGAGCAATAAATACAAAATGTTATATTCAGGCAATGACAATCAAGGAAAAGAAGGAGTAGCCATAGTATTCAACACAAAATACGAGGCTAATCTTCTTGAATGGCAGTCAGTCTCAAGTAGAGTAATGTGGGCAAATATGAGAATGGGGAACTGGACAATCAGACTTATTTGTGCCTATGGTCCCACAGAAGGTTCTACTAAGGTAGAAGTGGAGGAATTTTTTGAGGCTTTAGAAAAAGCAACTGACACAATGAAAAAGGAAAAGTTGGTCCTTGTTGGGGATCTAAATAGCAGAGTAGGAAATGATTGTGAGACATACAAAAATATTTTGGGAAAATTTGGAGAAAAGACCAAAGCTAATAATAATGGCAAATATCTGTTGGATTTCTGCTCAGGACATGGACTGGTTATTACTAACACCATGTTCCAACATAAAAATGTGCACAAATTCACATGGAGAGAAGAGGCTACGAATAAGAAAAGTCTCATTGACTATGTTATTGTTGATAGTGATGTTTTCTCCCTGGTGCAGGACACCAGAGTGTACAGAGGATTTGAAATTGGAAGTGATCACTATTTAGTCTTGAGCAGGATAAAATTGAATTTCATATTGAAAAGAATAACATGTAAGAAAGTTTTAAAGCGAATAAAAGTTGAGCAGCTCTCAGATGTGAACTGTAGACTAAAATACAGAAAGATTATTGAAAAGAAAATGAAAGAGTTTGAGAACAGGAATCAAACCTTGGAGATTCAGTGGCAAACTCTGAAGAAAAGATTGATTGATTCTGCCAGAGAGGCATGTGGTGAGGTTGTGTGCAAGGATAAAAAAATCAGAACTCCCTGGTGGACACAGGAAGTTAAACAGGCAGTGAAGTAAAAGAAGAAAGCATATCAAAAGTTCCTGGCAAATAAGTCAGCTTTTACTCTTACAGAATACAGAGACAAATGTAAGAAAGCTAAACAGTGTGTAAAACTAGCTAAACAAAAGTCATGGGAGGACTTTGGCAAGAATATAGAAAATAAATATCAAGAAGGTGGCAAAATATTCTGGAGGTTGTTGAAGAAGCTTAGGAATGGAGGAAAGAGTGCTGTAAAAGGAGTTAGAGATGATAAAGGTGACATGAAAATGGGAGAAAAAGATATCCTTGAAGTATGGAGTAATTACTTTGAAAAACTGCTAAATGAAGCAAGCAGTGATGACAACACAGTGATAAAAAACACTGACCAGGCATGCAGTCAGGAATACATATCCATACTTGAAGTAGAAAAAGCCATCAAAGGCTTGAAATGTGGAAAGGCAGCAGGAGTAGATGATATTCGACCAGAAATGCTGAAGTATAGTGGTATAAAAGTCTTACAGTGGCTGCACTGCATAGTTCAGAAAGCCTTGACAGAAGGACGAATTCCCAATGATTGGAGTAGAGCTCTCATAGTACCCATATATAAAAAGGGAAATAAAACTGAATGTGAGAATTACAGAGGTATTTCCCTACTGAGTGTTCCTGGCAAGATCTATGCAAGTATACTTGAGAAACAGTTGAGAAGAATTGTGGAAGAAAAGCTTGGTGAAGAACAAGCTGGATTCAAGCCAAATAGAGGCTGTCAGGATCAGATCTTCACTTTACGACAAATAGTCGAGAAAGCATGGGAATATAACAAAGATCTGTATTTAAGTTTTGTCGATTTGGAAAAGGCATATGACAAGGTGCCAAGAGAGAAGCTATTCAATACGCTGCAGTTATATGGTGTCAATGGGGCATTATATCAAGCAATACTTAGTCTTTATTTGATTTGTAAGTCAGCAGTTAGAATTGAAGGAAGTACAGGAAGATGGTTTAATGTTAAATCTGGTGTGAGACAAGGATGTACATTATCCCCTCTGTTATTCATTATCTATATGGATCACATTATGAAGGAAATGTGGTATTAAACCTGATATCAAAATTGGAGATGTTAATGTCAGCTCTTTGCTTTATGCAGATGATGTTATACTTCTAAATAAATCCGCTACAAGTCTGCAAGATTCTCTGACTAAATTGAATAACTGTTGTAATAGATATGGTATGAAGGTCAGCAATAAAAAGACAAAGACAATGAAAATAGGCAGAATCATTGAAAATGTCAACTGTGTTGTGAATGGAGAACCTGTGGAACAAATAAAACATTTCAGCTACTTAGGCACGATTTTTACTGAAGATGGCAAATTAAATATAGAAATAGACAACAGAATCAGCAAAGCTGGTATGGTGGGAAGTCAACTGAATAAATTCATATGGAATAAGAGAGAAATTAGTCGGAACACTAAATTAGCTGTATACAAGACAGTGTTCAAACCAGTTTTAACTTATGGATCTGAGAGCTGGGTCAGAAGTAAAACACTTGATCCAAGACTAGAGACTGCAGATATGAGAGTCCTGAGAAAGATTAGAGGCGTGAACAGATGGCATCAATGGCAATATCATATTAAAAATGAGGATATTAGGAAAGAACTTGACATTGGCAGCATCCAGGAATGCGTTAGCAGAGCTAATCTCAGGTGGTATGGTCACTTAAATAGAATGGGAGAGGAAAGATTAGCAAAACAAGTGTTCTCTGCCAGGTTGGCAGGAAAACGATCCAGAGGAAGACCAAGATATAGGTAGATTGATACGGTACAAAGTGCCTTAGACGATAGAAATATAAGATCTGATAATGTTGGAGTCTTCACAAGTAACAGACTGATTTGGAGGAAAATTGTAGATAGGAAGTTAGTAATGATGTAATTTTTTCATGTAGTACTGTCATATCCTGTACACCCCTTGAGGGTACATGGCAGGAATTTGATGATGATATAGGTAAGTAATGGTTATAATGAGGAACTTTTGTCAGTCCTCTGCTACTCATTATAATGACCATATATCCAAATGAATCAGATAATTTCACAATACTAATTGTGTAATTAGGATTTTGTTTCCAATTTTATTTATGCATCTCTCTCTCACACACACTGACAGAGAGCAAACAACAAATCAAAATGATTTTGTCTATATTTCTGTAGTGCTATTAAGCTAACACACACAGAGGGATTTAGATGTTGCCAGTTATTCATTTTTAACTTTTAAATGGTGCTGACTCAACAACTAAAATAACCATTTCAGTCCTCCAATAAGTAGGATGGTGTTCTTATATCAAGCACTGACATTCATCTACTACCTAAAGACATTCACAAACATTTCTGACTTTGGTTGAATTGGAATCCATGAGATCACATCACTTGGCCAGATATGCTGACAGTTATTTCTGTTATTTCAAGAGCAAATTTATTTCTCTCTCCCTCATAGCAATCTCTCCTTATTTATAAAAAATATATGTTTTTCAAAACTACAGATCCACCCTGACCTAAAAAACAGTTATGTTCAGTAAACTGTTACATAAAATGAATATTACTGAAGTTAGATTTAACCCACTTATTGATCACAGATTACTGTTATACGTATTTACAGTACATGTTATAATAGTAGTACATTAGTATGTTTTTTCTGTTAGTTTCACTCACAGGATGTGCATACAAATTTGATTTTCATATGTAATTATTAATGCAGAGTAATATAATATGGTAATATAACCATCGCAGTCTTTTTTTTTTTTAATACAACGATGGAAATTAAAAGATCCAAAGGACAGCCCAGAATTAGATGGATAGACAAAATAAAAGAGGACCTGAAAACCAAATCACAACAAGCGACACCAAACTAGACAGAAAGAAGTGGAAAGAGTTCATTTGGCCTCATCATCATCCACATAGATGATGGAAGAGAGAAGAATATAACCATAATATAAATAGTATGATAAAGCAGAAATAAAAAAAACAAAAAACATTTAATTTCGATTTGACTTTGCAAAACAGTCCACAATTTTGCCATGTCATAAATAGCACCACAAAACTTTTATTATTATTGAATTTAAAGAGGTAGATCCTTCACAACTGCAATCACTGCTGATGATGTGAGACCATGATAATGTCCTATGCCTTCTAGGCTTTGTCCAGTTCATAATTTTTTCTTTACACTTTTGGAAAACAAATATACAGGTTAGATGCAGGTGAATGTGTGTCAAAATGCCAATGAGGCAGGTGAGTTTAAGAATGACCAACGAGTGCAGAATCTAGTCTCTCAAGCCAAAATATTGACCAAGCTAGTCAAATTCAGGAAATAAAGGTGGGTGAGGGCCTAAAGGGATGTTTTGGAATGCTAAAGGCATTTTGTTTATTAATCAACTTGAAAAGGGTAAAACAATAAATGGGGAATATTATTCCAATCTTTTAACCAGACAAGATGAAAAAATTCATGGGAAAAGATCTTTCATCAGGACAATGCACCTGCCCATAAAAGTGTTTTGGCAATGGGAAAATTAAGGGATCTGCACTATGAATTGTTGGAACATCCACCCTATTCCCCAGATTTCTATCTCTTACTAAAACTCTTCACCCTTGTCAGAGTTTTTCTTCGAATCAAGAGGTGATTGCAGCTGTAGAGGGGTATTTTGCAGATCTTACAGAGAACCACTACAGGGACGGGATAATGGTGCTTGAATAAATGTATTAGTCTTAAATGAGATTATTATTATTATTATCTGAGACCTCCAGGGAGACAAGAACTCATTGAGGGAGGCTGTAAATTACCCAACCCAGCTATCATACCATCCCTTAAATTCATTTACGCTAGATGCACTCACTACCCATAAGGGCAAATTATTCCACTCACTCACTGCTCTCCGGGAGAAAAACCTAGCTCTTAACCCTTTCTTGACTGAGAACAACCTTAACTTCTATGGATGCCCCCTGTTTTCTTCCCGCCTTCCATATAATGAAAAATTTCATCATTTGTAATGATATAACACCCATTCAAAAGTTCATAGACCTCTATCATATCACCCCTCTTTCTCCTGTTATCCACAATCTGTCCTCATCATCTAATTCTCATAATCTGGATATAATCTTTGTAACTCTTCTTTGCACCCTTTCCACAGTTTCTTTATCCCCTTGGAACCCAGGAGACCAAATCTGCGCACAGTAATTCAAGTGTGGTCTTATCAAAGCCTTATAAAGAGGCAAAATTACTTCCTTATCCTTACATCTCAAGGTTCACTTCAACATAGCAATGTGACCTTTGAACTTTAAATTCTTATCCACCAATACACCAAGATCCCTTGCATCTTCAGTTTCTTGTAGCATAACCCCGCTAATATAATATGCCGCTGGAACTCTAATCATGCCAAAGTGCATAACTTTACATTTACTGACAGCCATTTTCGTTTGCCCAGATTTCCAGTCTATTCAAATCATTTTGTAATTGCTGAATATCAGTAGCATCCCTCATTGCCCTGCCTATCTTCACATCATCAGCAAACAATTGCAAATCTGATGATAGACCCTGCTTGATGTCATTAATGTATAGAGTGAACAATAATGGCCCAAGGACCGAACCCTGAGATACACCACTGGTGACCTTAAATCTGGCAGATTCACACCAGCTGTATACATCACCGTCTTCAAATTCCTGCAATATACCCTCAAGGGGTGTACTGGATATGATAGTATTACATGAAAAATTTACATCATTACTAACTTCCTATCTACAATTTTTTCCCAAATCATTTTGTTACTTGTCAAGACTCCACCAACATTATCAGATCTTATATTGCTATCGGCACATTGTACCGTATCAATCCACCTATATCTTGGTCTTCCTCAGGGTCGTTTTTCTGCCAACCTGGCAGAGAACACTTGTTTTGCTAATCTTAGATTTCCAGTCTATTCAAATCATTTTGTAATTGCTGAATATCAGTAGCATCCCTCATTGCCTTGCCTATCTTCGCATCATCAGCAAACAATTGTAAATCTGATGATAGACCCTGCTTGATGTCATTAATGTATAGATTGAACAATAATGGCCCAAGGACTGAACCCTAAGGTACACCACTGGTGACCTTCAATCTGACAGATTCACACCCACTGTATACATCATCTTCTTCAAATTCCTGAAATGTAACCTCAAGAGGTGTACAGGATATGATAGTATTACAACTACCTATCTACAATTTCCCTCCAAATCAGTCTGTTACTTGTCAAGACTCCAACATTATCAGATCTTATATTGCTATCATCTAACGCACATTGTACCGTATCAATCCACCTATATCTTGGTCTTCCTCTGGGTCGTTTTCCTGCCAACCTGGCAGAGAACACTTGTTTTGCTAATCTTTCCTCGCCCATTCTGTTTAAGCATGACCATACCACCTGAGATTAGCTCTGCTAACGCATTCCTGGATGCTGACAGTGGCAAGTTCTTTCCTAATATCCTCGTTTTTTAATATAATATTGCCATTGATGCCATCTATTCATGCCCCTAATCTTTCTCAGGACTCTCATATCTGCGGACTCTAGTCTTTGGTCAAGTGTTTTACTTCTGACACAGTTCTCAGATCCACAAGTGAAAACTGGCTTGAATACTGTCTTGTATACAGCTTATTTACTGTTCCGACTAATTTCTCTCTTATTACATATGAATTTATTCAATTGATTTCCTACCATAACAGCTTTGTTGATTCTGTTGTCTATTCCCATATTTAATTTACCATCTTCTCTAAAAATCATGTCTAAGTAGCTGAAATGTTTTACTTGTTCCACAGGTTCTCTGTTCACAATGCAGTTGAGATTTTCAATGATTCTGCCTATTTTCATTGTTTTTGTCTTTTTATTGCTGACCTTCATACCATATCTATTACAACAGTTATTCAATTTAGTCAGGGAATCTTGCAAACTTGTAGCAGATTTATTTAGAAGTATAACATCATCCGCATAAAGCAAGGAGCTGACATTAACATCTCCAGTTTTGATATCAGGTTTAATACCACTTTCCTTCATAATGTAATCCACATAGATAATGAATAACAGAGGTGATAATGTACATCCTTATTTGACACCAGATTTAACATTAAACCATCTTCCTGTACTTCCTTCAATTCTAACTGCTGACTTACAACTCAAATACAGACTAAGCATTGCTTGATATAATGCCCCATTGACACCATATAACTGTAACATATTGAATAGCTTCTCTCGACACCTTGAAATATTCATTTTCCAGATCGACAAAACTTAAATACAGATCTTTGTTATATTCCCATGATTTCTCCACTATTTGTCGTATTGTGAAGATCTGATCCTGGTCTCTATTTGGCCTGAATCCAGCTTGTTGTTCACCAAGCTTTACTTCCACAATTCCTCTCAACCGTTTCTCAAGTATAAAGCAAGGAGGCATAAATTTTACCAGGAACACTCAGTAGGGAAATACCTCTGTAATTCCCACATTCAGTTTTATTTCCTTTTTTATATATGGGTACTATGAGAGCTCTACTCCAATCATCAGGAATTTACATCTCTGTCCAGGCATTCTGAACAATGCAGTGCAGCCACTGTAAGACTTTTATACCACCATACTTAAGCATTTCTGGTCGAATATCATCTACTCCTGCTGCCTTTCCACCTTTCAAGCCTTTGATAGGTTTTTATACTTCAAGTATGGATATGTATTCCTGACTGTATGCCTGTTGAGTGTTTTTTACCACTATACTATCACTGCTTGTTTCATTTAGCAATTTTTCAAAGTAATCACTCCATACTTCAAGGATATCTTTTTTCCCCGTTTTCATGTCACTTTTATCATCTCTAATTCCTTTTACAACACTCTGTCCTCCATTTCTAAGCTTCTTCAACAACCTCCAGAATATCTTACCACCTTCTTGATATTTATTTTCTATGTTCTTGCCAAAGTCCTCCCATTACTTTTGTTTAGCTAGTTTTACAAAGTGTTTAGCTTTCTTACATTTGTCTCTGTATTCTCTAAGAGCACAAGCTGATTTATTTGCCAGGAACTTTTGATATGCTTTCTCCTTTTCCTTCACCGCCTCTTTAACTTCCTGTTTCCACCATGGAGTTCTGATTTTTCTATCCTTGCAGACAACCTCACCACATGCCTCTCTGGCTGAATCAATCAAGGTTTTCTTCAAGGCTTGCCACTGAATCTCCAAGGTTTGGTTCCTGTTCTCAAACTCTTTCATTTTTTCTTCAATAATCTTTGTGTATTTTAGTCTACAGTTCACATCTGAGAGCTGCTCTACTTTCATTCGCTTTAAAACTTTCTTACATGTCATTCTTTTCAATATGAAATTCAATTTTATCCTGCTCAAGACTAAATAGTGATCACTTCCAATTTCAAATCCTCTGTACACTCTGGTGTCCTGCACCAGGGAGAAAACATCACTATCAACAATAACATAGTCAATGAGACTTTTCTTATTCCTTGCGTCTTCTCTCCATGTGAATTTGTGTACATTTTTATGTTGGAACATAGTGTTAGTAATAACCAGTCCATGTCCTGAGCAGAAATCCAACAGGTATTTGCCATTATTATTAGCTTTGATCTTTTCTCCAAATTTTCCCAAAATATTTTTGTACGTCTGACAATCATTTCCTACTCTGCTATTTAGATCCCCAACAAGGACCAACTTTTCCTTTTTCATTGTGTCAGTTGCTTTCTCTAAAGACTCAAAAAAAATTCCTCCACTTCTACCTTAGTAGAACCTTCTGTGGGACCATAGGCACAAATAAGTCTCATTGTCCAGTTTCCCATTCTGATATTTGCCCACATCACTCTACTTGAGACTGACTGCCATTCAAGAAGATTAGCCTAGCATTTAGTGTTGAATACTATGCTACTCCTTTTCCTTGATTGTCATTGCCTGAATATAACATTTTGTATTTATTGCTCAAAAAGATCTCACCAGTTTTTATCTTTTTTTGTTTCAGTCACCTCTAGTATGTCGATCTGGTACTTATCTAATTCCTCAGCTAGCTCCATTTCTTTGCCATTCAGGCTTCTTATGTTGATAGTACATATACACTTTTTGTTATCTGTCTGTCAAATCCCCTGATCTAAGTCAATAGATTATGTTCCAATCCCATATTCTCCAGTTTGCACAACAACCTATTGTATGGTATCATATCAAATGCCTTAGAAAAATCCAACATTATCATAATGTATCCATTCCCTTTATCCAACTCGGTTGTAACGGATCCAGGTGATTTGGAAGACATGCATCAGCAAATGAGTACAATGAGTGCAGGTCAAGTGATTATTATGGAGGACTTCAACTATAGAGATATAGATTGGAAGGAAGGAAGGAAGAGAGAGAGATAACGTGGCAGGAAGGAAATGGAATTTACACACCTACTGAGAAATAACTGCTTAAAGCAGCATGTGATGGAGGGACGCATGCCCGAGTATTGGACCTGGTCCAGAAGAGCTATCCATAACTAAGGTGGCCATATTGCCTCTGACTGGGGAAAGTCACCATGCAATCTTGACTTCGAAGATTGTTAAAAAAAAAAAAAAAAATGTCAAGAATGTGGAATTACAAGGCAGGTGATTTTGACAAACTTAGGAGGAAGCTTGAAGCTGTGCCATGGCATAAAAAGCTGCAAGGAAAGGATGTTAATAATGCACAGGAGATAGTTAAGGGACATCTAGAGGAAGCTATATAATTGTATACCTAAGGTAAGGAGGATTAATCAAGGAGTAAGATGGAGGAGTAATATTATTAAGCAGGAGCTTTAGAAAAAATAAAATGCTGTGGAAGGTATATAAGGAGAAAGATGACCAACAAACTCATAAGCAGCACAAGGGTCAGGCAGGTGAAATCAGATTACGAGAAGAAACTAGCTGAGCAGGCAAAGAAAATCTGAGTTTTTCCACTATGTGCAAGTAAAAGGAATAATGACTATGGAAGAATAATGAGTAATGATGGTTACAAGGTGCTAGAAACAGATAAAATAGTTGAGTTACTGAGTGACCACTTTGCAAGGGTATATCATACAAGTGAGGTTAATGCTGTGACATATGTGGGAAGAGAGGTGGATAAACTGTAGGGTCTTGAGATATTACAAAATCTCAATGTGAATACAGCCATGGGATTAGATAGAATATCAACTTGCATTTTGTGGGGATGTGCAAGAGGATTTTCAATGCCTATGGCTAGGCTCTTTAATTTAAGTCTCAGCTCTGGTCAAGTACCAAGGGAGTGGAAAAAGGGCAAAATAATTCCCTTACATAAGGGCAGTTCTAAGACTGCATTTGGACCAATCAATCTCTCCGAAGTGGCGGTAAAAGTACTGGAAAAATTGGCCAAAAAGAGAATTCAGAAATGGGTGGATAAGAATATGATACTCTATATGATACTCATGGCTTTGTGAAAGGTTAGTCACGCCTCAGTAATTTATTAACTTTTTATAATGGAGTGACAGCTGAGTTGGATAAGAGAAACGGCTACATGATGATTCTCCTGGATTTCACAAAAGCATCTGATTGAATTCACATGGAACTCTGTTACACAAATGGGGATGGATATGACATTGGTATTGTGAATAAGAAGGTGGCTGCTGGACAGATATCAAAAAGTAGTATACAGAGGAGCAGAATCGAGGCAAAAGCTAGTGACTAGTGGTGTGCTGTGACATATTAAGGCCTACTACTTTTAATTTGCACCTAAATGATATAAGAAATAGCTTGAATGGAAATATTCAGTAGTTTGCTGATTATGCAAAATTAGGTACAGTAATAGTGAATCAAATGATGTGGAGAGCTTGCAGAATTTGGATTTGTGGAAACATGTAAAGTTATGTATTTTGAGATAAATAGATAAGCTGTGTAACACATTTATGGAACTGTACTCCAGGAAATAAATGAAGCTAAGGATTCAGGGGTGGTGGTAGACAGAGTTGAAGTTTAGAGGCAATTTGCTAAGATAGCTCATAAGATTCCTTGGCTATTGAAGAATACACTGACGAGTAGAGATAAGGAAGCAGTTATTCCTCTTTATAAGGCCTTGATAATTTACATCTGGATTACTGTGCTCAGGTCTGGTCTTCGGGGGAGGTTGAGGAAGTGATGGAGAGATTTGGAGGCGAGCAACCAAGTTGGTGAGTGGTCTATGGAACGTTCCCTATTAGGATAGATTAAGGGTGTGTGGACTGCAAAGTTGGTTGATAGGCTAAAAGGAGGGGTTATGACAGAACATTTAAGTTACTTAAAGGATTTTATAGTACTGAAGGGAAAATATTTCAACACTTAGCTAGAGGGGGACCGAACAAGAGGTTATCCCTGGATGTTGGGAAAAGAGTGGTCAGCAGTAAAGTGAGGACTATATTTTTCACTTGGAGAGTTATGAAAGTTGGTCCTTGTTGGGGATCTAAATAGCAGAGTAGGATGTGATTGTCAGACATACAAAAATATTTTGGGAAAATTTGGAGAAAAGATCAAAGCTAATAATAATGGCAATTACCTGTTGGATTTCTGCTCAGGACATGGACTGGTTATTACTAACACAATGTTCCAACATAAAAATGTGCACAAATTCACATGGAGAGAAGACGCAAGGAATAAGAAGTTTCATTGACTATGTTATTGTTGATAGTGATATTTTCTCCCTGGTGAAACACCAGAGTGTAAAGAGGATTTGAAATTGGAAGTGATCACCATTTAGTCTTGAGCAGGATAACATTGAATTTCATATTGAAAAGAAGAACATTTAAGAAAGTTTTAAAGAGAATAAAAGTTGAGCAGCTCTCAGATGTGAACTGTAGACTAAAATACACAAATATTATTCAAGAAAAAAAATGAAAGCATTTGAGAACAGAAACAGAAACCAAAGCTTGGAGATTCAGCAGCAAGCCCAGAAGAAAACATTGATTGATCCAGCCAGAGAGGAATGTGGTGAGGTTTCTGCAAGGATAGAAAAAATCAGAACTTCCTGGTGGACACAGGAAGTTAAAGAGGCAGTGAAGGAAAAAAAAGGGAAGGATATCAAAAGTTACTGGCAAAAAAGTCAGCTTGTGCATTTAGAGAATACAGAGACAAATGTAAGAAAACTAAACACTGTGTAAAACTAGCTAAACAAAAAGTCATGGGAGAACTTTGGTAAGAACATAGAAAATAAATATCAAGAAGGTGGCAAGATATTCTGGAACTTGCTCAAAAAGTTCAGAAATGGAGGAAAGAGTGCTGTAAGGGAATTAGAGATGGTAAAGGTGACATGAAAACTGGAGAAAAAAGATATCCTTTAGGTCTGGAGTAATTACTTCGAAAGATTGCTAAATGAAACAAGCAGTGATGACAGCAGAATGGTAAAAAACACGGGATCTGGAAAAGTCGCTCCCAGCACATTTCGCCACCTGTAGATAATGAGTAAGCCACAAAAATGTAAATAATACACCCAATTTTTTAATAATTCTAATTTATTTTGTTTTAATAGAATAAATGTACATTATTATTGTTTAAAACTCGAAGTTGTATGCAATGCCTCTAAGGTAATCAATTGCATTACGATTTTGAAAATCTTGGACTATTGTTTTGATTCTAGCAGAAATTGCAGCATACCTGTTTCTTTGATTGCCTGAATTACTGGCAATTAATTGCATAATTTCGAAATTGTGCAGCCCTTGTTGTTTCTTTAAAGAATCAGTGAATCGGTAAATATTTGGGAATAAAATAGCACAGGTTTTTGTGAAATACCCTGTGCCACCCCTCCACGGCGTTGTTGGTACATTGCTGATCATTCAGTGTTCATGTGTAAACATTCCACAATCTGATGGCAAAAATGGGTAATTGGCGGCCTCTCAGTGGTCTTCTTCAAATATATGTATCTTCAAAGTAGTTTGCAATCACCATAGCTTCAATCGGGAAGTCATCAGCTTCAACTAAATCTTAAAATGCTCGAATAACGTTAGCAGGAGGAATAAATGCCAACTCCGGAATCATTCGAATCCTATGAGAAAATTCATGGTCTTGTTCGTATCAGGCTTTTTAATGAAGGTTTAAAAACCTTCATTCTGTACCTTTTGCCAAACGCTTTGGGAAATATGAAAAAAACAACAACCGGTATTTACAATACCAGGAAATTCTTGTTGCAAGGCTTGCATGGCATTTTGTTCGAAATCTGTCATAAGTCACTGGGGTTGGAGACCCGGTTGTAGGTTTTTAACTTCTTGAAGCAACTTGATGTATGTGGCATGAGTTTTGTTTGGCAGATGCGTGTAGACCATTGGAATAACTGCATTGAATTGAACCACATGAATTGTATAAAGCTGCTGGAAATGCATGGGTACTGTGCTAAAAGTCGCATCAGAAAACCACTCCTGGCAACGCGCTAATAACTGAAGATTGTTAGTAGTGAAAAAAATAAGCATGTGACCCAGGAGCAGTTCATCCTGAGAATCATATATCAAAAACTGTTGTACACTGCCATCGATAATAATTTCTTGATAATTTTGTGGAATTACTAGGTCCTGGAGATTGCTCGGTAAAGTAGGAGTACCATTGTTGCATCGAACATGACGAATGGTTCATTTAAGTAAATCCTTTTTAGGAAGTCATGCTGTGATATTAGCATGAGCCTCTGCAATTACTGATGCAACAATTTGCTGTGGCCATTTGGTCGCGATTGTTGCATGTTGCCGTATTTGACCAATCAATTGTAATGCTTCTGACCTTGCAGCTTGAGCTGCATGGTTATGTTTAGTTATGACTTTCACAACTGGGCCTTCCAAACACGCCCTTTGCAGGTGGAACGTTTTCCACAAACCCACATTCCATGTTGTTCATCTACAGTTCTCTTTGAAAACACGTAAATGTGGTTGTCATCATCTACCAATTTTCTTTTGCCTCTTATTGACAGAACACTTTTCGTCATTGTACACACAGGATTAATCAATCAAGATGCAAAAATAATATGCAGATATTGCACTGCCTGCGACGCTCAGCTTGTTCACGCAATGCACCGCCGATAATGAGTCGGAAACAGCAAACGCGCTCCACTCACCCCCCCATGTCCGTCATTAATCACGTGACTATCGCCCTTGTGGTCGAGTATGTATTCTTTCTATTGTGAAAGGATTAACAGTTTCAGTTAATCCTTTCACAATGGAAAGAGAACCCTGAAGACATACAAAAGGAGAGAAATTAGTTTAAAAGCTACGTGACAATTTGTACATGAATGTAATTTTAAAAATTTGTTTGGAAAAGTTATTGGAAGTTCAGTTCGAGTAATCAAGAGAGTTGAATTTCCAGTAAAGGGGCTGAGACTTCAATAAAAATTCAAGTTATCGAGAGTTGACTGTATTTACATTTTTGTAACCAACTCATTATCTACAGGGGGCGACTTTTCTGTAAACCAAAAAACACTGACTAGGCATCCAGTCAGGAATACATATCCATACTTGAAGTATGAAAAAAAAAACGATCAAAGGCCTGAAATGTGGAAGGGCAAAGAAAATCTGAGTTCATTCAATCAGGAGTAGATGATATTAGACCAGAAATGCTCACGTATGGAGGTATAAAAGTCTTAACAATATCTGCACTGCATAGTTCAGAAGGCCTGGACAGAGGGACGAATTCCAGATGATTGGAGTAGAGCTCTCATAGTACCCATATATAAAAAGGGAAATAAAACCGATGTAAGAATTATAGAGGTATTTTATTACTGAGTGTTCCAGGTAAGATATATGCGAGTGTACTTGAGAAAAGGTTGAGAAGGATTGCGAGAGAAACTTGGTGAAGAACAAGCAGAATTCAGGCCAAATAGAGGCTGTCAGGATCAGATCTTCACTTTACGACAGATAGTTGAGAAATCATGGGAATATAACAAAGATCTGTATTTAAGTTTTGTAGATCTCGTAAAGGCATATGACATGGTGCCAAGAGAGAAGCTATTCAAAATGCTACAGTTATATGGTGTGAGCGGGGCATTATATCAAGCAATACTTAGTCTTTATTTGAGTTGTAAGTCAGCAGTTAGAAATGAAGGAAGTACATGAAGGTGGTTTAATGTTAAATCTGGTGTCAGACAAGGATCTACATTATCCCCTCTGTTATTCATCATCTATATGGATCACATTATGAAGGAAAGTGGTATTACACCTGATATCAAAATTGCAGGTGTTACTCAGCTCTTTGCTTTATGCAGATGATGTTATACTTCTAAATAAATCCACTACGAGTCTGCAAGATTCCCTGACTAAATTGAATAACTGTTGTGACAGATATGGTATGAAGGTCAGCATTAAAAAAAAAAGACAATGAAAGTAGGCAGAAACATTGAAAATATCAACTGCATTGTGAATGGAGAACCTATAGAACATTAGTGAAGATGGTGAATTAAATATGGAAATAGAAACAGAATCAACAAAGTTGGTATGGTAGGATATCAACTGAATAAATTTATATGGAATAAGAGAGAAATTAGTCAAAACACTAAATTAGCTGTATACAAGACAACATTCAAGCCAATTTTAACTTATGGATCTGAGAGCTGGGTCAGAAGTAACACACTTGAGAAAAGACTAGAGACCGCAGATATGAGTGTCCTGAGAAAGATTAGGAGCATGAGCTGATAGCATCAATGGCAATATCATATTCAAAATGAAGATATTAGGTAAGAACTTGACATTGGCAGTAACCAGGAATGCATTAGCAGAGTAAATCTTAGGTGGTATGGTCACTTAAACAGAATGGGAGAGGAAAGCAAAACAAGTATTCTCTGCTAGGTTGGAAGAAAAAGACCGAGCGGAAGACCTTAGAAGATAAAAATATAAGATCTGAAAATACTGGAGATTTCAGGTAACAGACTGATTTGGAAGAAAACTGTAGATAAGAAGTTAGTAAGGATGTAATTTTTCATGTAGTACTATCATATCCTGTACATCCCCCTTGAGGGTATATAATTTGATGATGATGAGTTGTGAATGAATGGAAAAGGGGTTGCCCGAATCAGTTGTTAGTGCTTTGTTTATTAATGGGTTCAAGGAGAGGTATGATAGACTGTGTGGATAAATTGGGTCTCCTGCGATGAGTCTTTGGACTCCATCGTGATGATGTAATTTGCAAATTAAATCATCACTTAACTTCTAGCATGGAAGCATGTTATCAAATAGGTAAAAAACTGAAATTCATGGAGAGATATGAGTCAAAAGGTAACAGACAAAGATGTCTGTTGGATTTATGTTCCATTTTGTAGTCTGATAATCAAACATTACAAAACATTACTGTCAAAAGGATAAACATTTAAAAAATTTAATACCAAAATTGAAAGTTAATTTTATAAATTTATTTTCACATATATTTAATATGGATCCTACTCATGATAGCTTGTCATTCACTATACATTAGCAACCATGTCAAGTATTTGATAATCTGGAAAGACTACTGTAGAGATAAGCAGAACTCTAAGCCTTTTCAGGCCTCTAATAAGCATAACGGTCAAACACTGGATGGAGAACTTCATCTACCACCAAAAAAACACAATCCCATCCATGCTTCAATGGGATTCAAACCCAGTCTTTTGGATGTAAAGCAAGCAGACTATCACTTTGGCCAACTGAGTCAGTCATACTGTGCATAAATGAAATCTGAATGTGTTTTCAGAAGTGGTCTTTATGCACATTCCTTGAAAGTAAAAACCATTACTACCAACCACCTGTTTTTGACTAGTATACACATGCTTACACAGTGATTAGAATACATGAAAATTATGGAAACAACTACCTCATTAGAGTAAAACTTTCATTTAATATAAACCAAAATAAACACTCGATGTTTGATTTAATATAAATCAAAATAAACATCTGGAGTATACACACTTATATATAAAGAAACAAGCTGCACTACAATCTACATGGTATGCTAAAGTTACTGAGCTTTTATTGGCTACTATCCATACTGGTTTGCTGTAATTTATATGTATACTTATTCTTTTTCCACCAGAGGTCACGTCAATAGTTTTAATGGTTGATCAGTAACTTTAACATATCATGTAGATTGTAGATTTAACATATCATGTAGATTGTTTACTTTAGTTTATATTAAACTAAAGTTTTACTCTAACTGGTAACAACTGGTAGTTGTTTCCATAATTTTCACGATGTAGTATACACAATATTTATAAGATAATACTAAACAGACTTGAGAAGACTATTTTTTCTTGAAGTTAGTAGTTATGGCAATAAAAGAAAATAAGTGAAAGAGAAAACACACCAGGAGAAACTGTTGGAATGTGAATGTTTTGTGCATTCCTCACATTATTACAGTACACTTTTATAAAAAATCAACCACCAATACCATGATTATTATCTTTTCAGATTTAAGCCCGATTAATCCTGACTTCTATGTCCTCCAATGGTAGTACCACAGTATATTTTTTTGGTAGACTTGAATTGTCCACTATTTCAATATGTTTGATCCATCTTTTATCTAATACTGAGTCTATTTTTAGTTCTTTACGTATATTTCTGTGCTTTTTTTTTTTTTTTTTTTGCCCCCATCCTGTTATCTTTTGTGGGAATTTCATTTCTCCATTTTCTATTATTTTTCCTTTTGCACAGTTCTTATAGTCCACGTTTCACTTCCACAGTAGGAAAGGTATTATGTCAAGCCATAACACCAAAACCTTTCAAAAAGGAATCTATCATCTTGCCAATCAAGAAGCTTTTCAAAGATAACCGTATAGTCAGCAGCAGAGCAGATAAGGGTGGTGCCACAGTAATATCCTTAACAGCAGTAAACATGGTCAAAAAATGGATATTCACAGAGACCATTATATTAAGATCTTGTTCTGGCCTCCTGAAATTAGAAAAAACCCTCAGTTCTTCTCTCTTCCTGCCCAATAGGGTACCTAAAATTCACAAATCTAATTCTCCTTCCAAGACCTCCTTAATAGATTCTAAAGATTCCAACTGCTATATAGAACAGTTAGTGATATTTCTTACCCTTTGTCACTGGCCATACCACATTATTTATAAACCTCTGCATTAAGTTCTATTCTCTGTCACCTCAATAGTCTACATCTTAGAATCCCATTTACAATGGAAAAGGAAACAACAATGGTAATTTCTTAATGGTATACAGCAAACCCACTCACACATGCAGATACATTCATAAAGTATTCCATCACTGTCTCCCCCCCCCCTCAACAATATGGTATAATAAAAAGAAACAATAAACCTTACAATCTTTGTTCCAGGAAGGCCTCTCTTGTAGCAGAACTCATACATATATGTCACCTTCCTATCTAATAGCCACAGAATCACACAAAAAAAAAAATCATCATCATCATCATCATCAAATTCCTGCCATGTACCCTCAAGGAGTGTACAGGATATGATAGTACTACATGAAAAAAAAAAAAATTACATCATTATTAATTTCCTATCTACAATTTTCCCCCAAATCAGCCTGTTACTTGTCATCACTCCAACATTATCAGATCTTATATTTCTATCATCTAAGGCACTTTGTACTGTATCAATCCACCTATATCTTGGTCTTCCTCTGGGTCGTTTTGCTGCCAACCTGGCAGAGAACACTTGTTTTGCTAATCTTTCCTCGCCCTTTCTGTTTAAGTGACCATACCACCTGAGATTAGCTCTGCTAACACATTCCTAGATGCTGACAATGCCAAGTTCTTTCCTAATATCGTCGTTTTTAATATGATACTGCCATTGATGCCATCTGTTCACGCCTATAATCTTTCTCAGGACTCTCATATCTGTGGTCTCTAGTCTTTGGTCAAGTGTTTTACTTCTGACCCAGCTCTCGGATCCATAAGTTAAAACTGGTTTGAACACTGTCTTGTATACAGCTAATTTAGTGTTCCGACTAATTTCTCTCTTATTCCATATGAATTTATTCAATTGACTTCCCACCATACCAGCTTTGCTGATTCTGTTGTCTATTTCTATATTTAATTTACCATCTTCACTAAAAATCGTACCTAAATAGCTGAAATGTTTTACTTGTTCCACAGGTTCTCCATTCACAACACAGTTGACATTTTCAATGATTCTGCCTATTTTCATTGTCGTTGTCTTTTTATTGCTGACCTTCATACCATATCTATTACAACAGCTGTTCAATTTAGTCAGAGAATCTTGCAGACTTGTAGTGGATTTATTTAGAAGTATAACATCATCTGCATAAAGCAAAGAGCTGACATTAACATCTCCAATTTTGATATCATGTTTAATACAACTTTCCTTCATAATGTGATCCATATAGATAATGAATAACAGAGGGGATAATGTACATCCTTGTCTCACACCAGATTTAACATTAAACCATCTTCCTGTACTTCCTTCAATTCTAACTGCTGACTTACAACTCAAATAAAGACTAAGTATTGCTTGATATAATGCCCCATTGACACCATATAACTGCAGCGTATTGAATAGCTTCTCTCTTGGCACCTTGTCATATGCCTTTTCCAGATCGACAAAACTTAAATACAGATCTTTGTTATATTCCCATGCTTTCTCGACTATTTGTCGTAAAGTGAAGATCTGATCCTGACAGCCTCTATTTGGTCTGAATCCAGCTTGTTCTTCACCAAGCTTTTCTTCCACAATTCTTCTCAACCGTTTCTCAAGTATACTTGCATAGATCTTGCCAGGAACACTTAGTAGGGAGATACCTCTGTAATTCTCACATTCAGTTTTATTTCCCTTTTTATATATGGGTACTATTAGAGCTCTACTCCAATCATCGGGAATTCATCCCTCTGTCCAGGCTTTCTGAACTATGCAGTGCAGCCACTGTAAGACTCTTATACTACCATACTTCAGCATTTCTGGTCGAATATCATCTACTCCTGCTGCCTTTCCACATTTCAAGCCTTTGATGGCTTTTTCTACTTCAAGTATGGATATGTATTCCTGACTGCATGCCTGGTCAATGTCTTTTACCACTGTGCTGACATCACTGCTTGTTTCATTTAGCAGTTTTTCAAAGTAATTACTCCATACTTCAAGGATATCATTTTCTCCCGTTTTCATGTCACCTTTATCATCTCTAATTCCTTTTATAGCACTCTTTCCTCCATTCTTAAGCTTCTTCAACAACCTCCAGAATATTTTGCCACCTTCTTGATATTTATTTTCTATATTCTTGCCAAAGTCCTCCCATGACTTTTGTTTAGCTAGTTTTACACAGTGTTTAGCATTCTTGCATTTGTCTCTATATTCTCTAAGAGCACAAGCTGACTTATTTGACAGGAACTTTTGGTATGCTTTCTTCTTTTCCTTCACTGCCTCTTTAACTTCCTGTGTCCACCAGGGAGTTCTGATTTTTTTTATCCTTACAGACAACTTCACCACATGCCTCTGTGGCTGAATCAATCAATGTTTTCTTCAGAGTTTGCCACTGAATCTCCAAGGTTTGATTCCTGTTCTCAAACTCTTTCATTTTTTCTTCAATAATCTTTGTGTACTTTAGTCTACAGCTCACATCTGAGAGCTGCTCAACTTTTATTCGCTTTAAAACTTTCTTACATGTTATTCTTTTCAATATGAAATTCAATTTTATCCTGCTCAAGACTAAATAGTGATCACTTCCAATTTCAAATCCTCTGTACACTCTGGTGTCCTGCACCAGGGAGAAAACATCACTATCAACAATAACATAGTCAATGAGACTTTTCTTATTCCTTGCCTCTTCTCTCCATAATAATAATAAATCCTTTTCCAATTCATGACCTTCTCTTGAGAAAGATTTTAATAATACTATCACCATTTTCCACTCTGGGCATACAGAAAAAAATAATTCTCAACAAATACAACTTTTGCAGTTTTCAAGTCCCAGTTGAAACAAGCCACCCTTATCTACCACTCCCTCATTTTTTGATTCCTGGTGTATGTAATTCCCTGTTCTTAATAATTGGCCTACTATGAACAAACAGAAAGAAGAGTACAGAAGTACACACATAAACACACACACACACAAAAAATACATATACAATTACGACTATGGTCCACTGGGTCTTGCAGACTAAGTTCTGGATACTACTCATAAAATCAAGAAAAGTGTGTTTAGAATATGCAGCTGCCCTCAGAAATTAGCCTAATCTGAATATACACAAAATTTCCCAAAATATGGAAAACCCTAATTCTTCGAGATTCCAGTTTACAACTAAGGCTTCTAAATACACATCTACAGATGGCACCTCATCTAGTTAGGACTCTTTTTTCCATGTCCTTCACTTACTTTTACATTGCCTTTGTGTGTGTGTTACAGGCTTTATACTGTGCTCCCTGAAGCTGTCTCTGTGGAAGACAAAATACTGATAGAATTAAATAGTGCTTTTAATCCTTTCCAGGGCTGCTTTATTCCAATAAGCCTCCAGCATGAGTTTTTTTGCCCAGTTTAACACACCCATGCAGTTTATTACATTTTGATCATCTAAAGCATTATAGAATTGACAGACAAGTTTAGAAGAAAGTGGTTCACAAGAAACAAATTATGAGATATTAATTATTATGGCCACAACAATATTCAGTGCGCTCCTTGGAATTACAAATGAGGTTGGTTTATAGTTTATTTGGCACAAAAACTACAAAGGTGTGCCATACTAAAGGTTACAACATTAGCATTTACAGAAAAATAGTTCCACAAAGCAGCATCTCTAGGTAAACAGAACTGCTGCAGAGGGCACAGAAACACAAAAGGTCAGAGGTTTTGACAATAGTGTAAAAATAGTTAACAATATAAGTTAATACATAATATATGAAACACTAAGCCAAGGAATGCAGTATCTACATGTATGTAAGATTATAATAGATGCCTTTATAGCAGTACAAAAATAGGCAAAAAGGGATTATTATATAATATGCATGGATGAAAATTAAATTTAGCAATGCAGTAGAAACAGAATTACTAGAAAGTACACAAATAGGAAAGATGTCCTAAAGCACTACATGATTATTTGAAAAATAAAGTAGTAAATAAGATGCACACACAAAATGCATGTTAAGTGATGCAGTATCTACATATAAACAAAATTAATGCAGAGATTTCAGCAATACATAAATAGATAACTATAGGTTAACATATGTATATACAAAACAAGTCAAGGAAAGCAGTGTCTACATCTAGTAAGATTACAAACATTATTATACTAATACTTAAAGAGTCAGAAAGGAATTATTATACAGCATTGATGCATAAAATTTAAGTTTAGCATTATGGTATTTACATATTAACAAAATTACAGCAGGGTGATACAAATATACAAGATCAAGGCCTATGGTAATACATAATTGGTCAGATTTAACAATGAATAATATGTATATATAAAAGTTAAGTTAAGCAAAAAAGTATTTACATATAAACAAATTTATGGTCAAATGTGTTTGTACAAATTAATTCTTTCTAAAAAATTAAAAACATCATGCAATTTCCCTGAGTGTATATGGCTTGGTTAGATAGGTGAAAATTTCATTCCTCTCTCTTGTGTAACTTTTTGACAATCTACCAGAACATGATGAATAGTGAGATGTGTGTTGCATTTTTCACATATGGGAGGGTCATCAGCTCTCAGTACATGAGAATGCATAAGGTGACTGTGACCTATGCGGAGCCTAGCAAGGACAACCTCCTCCCTTCTCTTTGTACGTTGACTAGAATGCCACTGTTTAATTTCAGGTTTAATGTTATATAATTTGTTTGTTGATGTTTCTTGCCATGTTAACTCCCACTGAGCAATTAGCTTTGATCTTATAAGTTGTCTGTATATGGAACTGTCAAATAGCACGTGGAGAAGGTATGGGCTGATTTAGCAGCTGCATCTGCAGCCTCATTTCCTTTGATTCTGTTGTGGCTGGGAATAAAGAAGAACTGAACATCGAAATTAAGGATTTTCTTTTTGTAAGCAGATGTAGCACTTCATGAAGTACTGGATGAGGATTATACATAGGAGAAGAGATAGCCTGTCAAGAGCTCAATGAGACTGTATAAATTATACACTTTTGGTAGCAGTTTTCTTTTATATGCACAAGTGCAAGCTGAATGGCATGTAACTCTGCTGTATAATTACTGCAGTCAGGTGGGATCTGATTTGAGATAATAATGTCAGGAAACACAGCAGCACAGCCAACAGAGGTGTTAGTTCTTGAACCATCAGTATAGATGGGTAAGAAATCAGCGTGTGCTGCTCTGTGTTCATTAAACAATTGCAGGTAGATGGATGATGGGGTATAAGATTTCTGTAGCTGACAAAGTGAGAGGTTGCAGGATGGTGTGCAAACCTGCTATGGAGGAACTGTTATGTTTAGTGTGGCTAATGTTGTCAACATTTATACTAACAGCTTGCACAGTTTCTTTAATATGCATACCAAAAGGATGTATAGCAGTTTGATGTGTGTGATATTGAGCTTCCCAATGCAGAGAGAAGATACTATTCCATGTAGGGTGATCTGGGAGAGATTTTATTTTTAGAGCGTAATTAAGAGACAACTGTTTTCGTCGAAGTGATAGAGCCGGTTCATTTGCTTCTACATAGAGACTTGGAGTGGGTGAGGTGTGAAAGGTACCAGTAACTATCCGTATACCCTGATGATGGATGGAATCTAACCATCACAGGTTACTCTGTCTTGCCGAACCATAGACTTGAGACCCATAATCCAGCTTTGAACGAATAAGTGCACGATAAAGATGGAGCAATGAAGCTCAAACAGCATCCCACCCAGTAGAGGATAGAGTGCGAAGGAGGTTCAAAGTTCTTTTGCACTTTTCTCTTAGTTGACGAATGTGTGCTAGAAATGTGAGTTTTCTGCCGAAAATGAGTCCCAAGAACTTGGTTCCTGTAGTTACTGGAATAACAATAGGTCCCATTCTTAGTTCAGGATCGGGGTGATGAGTGTGTTTTCGACAGAAGTGTACACAGACACTTTTTTCTGTTGAAAACCTAAACCCATTATTAAGAGCCCACAGAGAGACATGATCAATTGCTTGCTGAAGTTGTCTTTCAATTACCCTCATGTTACGTGAGTGACAGTAAATTGTGAAGTCATCAACATAAAGAGCTTTGTCTACAGTGGGAGGAAGCTGTTCAATGATTGAGTGGATTTTAATAGCAAAAAGGGTTACACTTAAGACAGAACCTTGGGGAACACCTTGTTCTTGAAGATATGGTAGAGATAGTACTTCCCACTCTGACTTGGAAATTTCGTCTAGACAGAAAGTTTTTAATAAATATAGGGAGGAGTCCTTTGAGACGTAGGTTATAGAGGTCTTTTAATATCTCCAGGTTGTGTCATAAGCTTTTTTCCATGTCAAAAAAAAAAAAAAACAGAGACAAGATGTTCTCGCTTCAGAAATGCATCTCTTATACAAGTTTCTAACCGAACTAAATGGTCTAAAGTTGATCAATGTCCACGGAAACCACATTGTGTATTAGAAAGAAGACTGTTGCTTTCTAAATACCAGAAAAGTCTGGCATTAACCATTTTCTCTAGTATCTTACAAAAACAGCTGGTCAGAGCAATGGATCGATAACACAGTCCAACACAATTTTTGCTGACTTTTATATGAGACTTGTTTTTTACTAATTTGGGTGCGCTGATTTCAAATATCAAACCCATTTTTCTCTATCACGTCAGTTTTTCCTCTATGGCATTTTCTTTTTGCTAATTTGTAAGTTTTTGATAGTTTTAAGGAGGCAGTACTATTTAGAGGATCAAAAAAATCGATTTTTTAATATTATTTTCTGAAAGTATGTACTTTTAAAAATCTGTTCCTAACTTTTTATCAAGAAATTCAAAAAATTCCCGAAGATATAGCCTATTATTCAAAGCGGTGCACAGATCAGAATCGGAGTGCTCACCGCTCTCGCTTGTTAGTAAACGAATAAATGCATAAGAACCTGCAATGGCATGTACTGGCGCTTTGAATGCGAGAGAGGCCGATAATTAGATACATAACTACTTAACAATATTCATTACAAATTACAAGAATATTTATAAAAAAATAACAATTTTACTTACACATGAGTTTCAGGGAATAAATTTTTGTTTGTAGCAATTTCTGCTGTGTGTTCTGTTTCGGCAATCCCTATGAATACTCCAACATTAGTCGGCCATCACGTGAGAATCCCATCTTCCATAGTTTTTAAGTCTTGATGAAATCTTTTGCCTTGTTCATTGCTTACAGCACCTAAATTCTCGGGAAATCTATCAAGATGACTGTATAGGAAATGAAGCTTTATGCTCATGTTGAAACCTAGGCGCTGGAAATTTTCAAGCATTGTTTCCACTAGATCTTTGTAATTGCATGCTTTTTTTCGCAACCATTGTAAATGAAGTCCAGGCCTCTTTCTCGATTTCGTTCATAGAGTTGGTGAAATTTGGGTCTCTCATTAAAGTTCTAATTTGCAGTCCATCAAATACACTGGCTTTAATTTTTTCATAACTAAGTTGTGAAAATTTTTCACTGTCACCTTGTAAATCTAAAGCTTTAACATACTGCTTCATAAGACCTAGTTTGATGTGTAGAGGTGGAAAAATGATTTTTTCTCTGTCGATTAAAGGTTGATTTATAACATTCTGTTCTCCAACATTTAAGGATATTCTAAGAGGCCAATGTTTCTTACTCCAGTGTTGGTTTCTAGCTCGACTATCCCGGAAGCATAGAAAACACGGAAACTTTGTATATCCTCTTTGAAAGCCAAGTAAAAAGTTCACCATTTTAAGATCCACACAGATGATCCAGTTATGGTCTGTATATTTTAATAACTTCAGAATCTTTTTAATGTCCTCATATGTTTCCTTTAAGTGGACTGAATAGCCAATAGGAATTGAGCCATATACATTCCCATTGTGTAGTAAGACACACTTGAGACTTCTGCTTGAACTGTCGATAAATAAACGTCACTCATTTGGATGATATTGTACAACACTCATTTCAGTTAGTAAACCTGACAGATTGTTACAGTAAACAAACCCACACTTGTGTTTAAAATATTGTACAAGATTACTTTCCCTGCTACAATAAAAAGTTATCTTCGTATCTTGCTCCAGTAAGTTTTTTTCATTTAATCTTGAAGCTAACAATTCCAATGATTCCTTTGATAGGCCCAAATCTTTTACTAAGTCATTCAATTCCGCTTGAGTAAAACGTTGCGGTTTTACTCAAGCGGAATTGAATGACTTGAATTGAACCCAGAACTAGAAATTAAATTTTCATTGTCTAAATCAACATCCGGGTCTTGCTCCTCAAGAACATCTGGCATATCCCGATCATGCTCGTTCTCAAGTAAAGGAAGTCCTTTATAAATTGGCACGGCTATTTCATTGGAATGAGCAACTGGCCGAATTGCTGAGTCGAGATTTGGATACACAATTTTTTTTCTTATTCTTCTTATTATAACCAGAAGTCTGAACTAAACAAAAATAGCAATCATCTACGTGATTTTTCGATTCATGCCAAAAGCTAACTTTTGGCGTTTTCCCTTGCTCCACTGTCATAAATTTTCTACACAACTTACTTTATTTGGAGACCATGAATTGTCCTGATCTGCAAGTTTTATGTCAAAGTATGCAAAGTACACTTTCTTAATGAAATCAGTGATATTTGTCCTTTGACTGGGAACAGTAAAGCTGCCACAAATGTAGCAGAAGGAATCTACACTATTGACACATTTTCGAGTAGTAGACATGATGTATTTTCTTCACTGCTGACTAACATGCAATTAACAAGACAAAAAAAAACAGAGACTTTATTGAAACATTATAAGCGCTCATCATACTTTCACGATCGATTAACGATTCACTGATTTCGATCGTTCTTTGTCCGCTATGACGCATAAAGCATTCATTTGTTTTAGGCAGCTGTCATCGCCTACTTTTCATCACCTAAATGTATTAGGTCGGTTAGCGGCCTCTCTCACATTCAAAGCGCCAGTACATGCCGTTGCAGGTTCTTACGTATTTATTCGTTTACTAACAAGCGAGAGCGGTGAGCGCTCCGATTCTGATCTGCACACCACTTTGAATAATAGGCTATATCTTCGGGAATTTTTCGAATGTCTTGATAAAAAGTTAGGAACAGATTTTTAAAAGTACATACTTTTAGAAAACAATATTAAAAAATCAATTTTTTTGATCTTCTAAATAGTACTGCCTCCTTAAAACTATCAAAAACTTACAAATTAGCAAAAAGAAAATGCCATAGAGGAAAAACCTGACGTGATAGAGAAAAATGGGTTTGATATTTGAAATCAGCGCACCCAAATTAGTAAAAAACAAGTGTCAGATCATAATCAGCAGAAAAAAAAATTTTTTTTTCTTGGCCAGTGTAATTATTTGCTTGTGTTGGATCTTTTCCTGGTTTTGGGATAGCAATGACAATTGACTTATGCCAAGAATTTGGAAACTCTTCCTCTGCAAGTAATCTATTGTATAATAAGAGAAGAAGATCCATAGAAGATGATGATGGTAGATGTTTTATCATTTCATAATGGATGTCATCAGGTCCTACTGCACTAGGGTGAGATTGTAGGAGAGCTCTTTTTAGTTCCTCCTTGACAAATGGCTAAAGAATGTTGGTAGAAAAATTAAGCCTTTGTTTCTCTTGCTGCTCTTTCAGTATTAAAAATTCTGAGAATATGAAGCTGTTGCTGAGATTTTAGCAAAAGTTTCTCCTAAAGTATCTGCAATAGTTTTGGGATCGGCAAGAACACTTCCATTATAGTCTAAGGTGGACAAACAATGTGTACTATATCTGCCTTTCATTTTCTGGATTTTATCCCATACAATTTTTGGACCGGTCATTTGATTAATTGATGTAGTAAAGTGGATCCATGATTGTTTTTGACCCTCCTGTGAAGACATTGTACAAAGAACAGGAAAGTGATCACTTCCATATATGTTCTCTTCAACATCCCACATGAGCAGCGGAAGAATGGAAGGGGAACAGATTGTAAAATGAATTGCAGAATATCAGAGGGGTAGGCATATGGTAGAAAGTATTGAGTTTATTATTTAGAAGGGAAAGGTTATTATTATCAAGAATTTTTTCAATACTTCGACCTCGTCTATTAGTGTTGGCACTACCCCATAGAGTATTGTGACCGTTAAAGTCACCCATCAAAAGTATGGGTTCAGGCAGTTGCGAGATAAGGTTATCAAGATCAATTTCATTTAACTCAGCATTTGGTGGTAAATAAATTGAACATTCTGTAATAAGGAATCCCACAGAGAAGTATTAAGTTGGACCTGATGGAAAGGAATATGACTGCCCACTAGGATAGCTACTCCTTCATGAGCAGGACCATCTCCAGTTCTATCCTTATGTACAACAGCGAAATTCCTAAAGGTACGGTCCTCACTGGGTCTTAAGTAAGTTTCCTGTAGACAGAAACAGAAAGGTTTGTGTTTCTGCAACAACATCTTGATATCATCAATATTCTGGCGGATCCCACGACAGTTCCATTGTAAAAATTTTCCTATTGTTTTGATTTTATTGACTTGTCTGGTTTTCGAGAGGTTGAGGGTTTACCTTTGTCAGATTTATATTTATCCACTGTTTTAGGGAAGTATGGACAGCCAGTGTCCATCTCTTCCTCTGGTAGAGTGTTCAAAACATCAAATGTGTTAGAGTCAGTTAGGATGCTTAGTTTGCTTTCAGTGGGTATCGAGGTATCCATTTTTTCTGTGCAAGTGTCTGGTGGTTTATCTTTGAGTGAAGTCTCCACCATAATTTTTTTGGCAGATGAGTTTTCATTGAATGGGACCATTTTTGAAGTTGTCTCTGGAGTAAGGCCATAGGTCTTGTGATTAATGCGCTCAACAGAGAAGCATTTACTATCGTAAAATTCAGATATTTTGAAATTATCAAATGGTGGAATATATACATACATGTTTGAGTTGCTGTTGGCACTTTTTAACTGTTACTTTTTCAGCATAAGAGGATCGTAGAACAGGTGTAATGGTGGCTAGCTTTCTTTTTGCATCCTGATATGTTATGTTTTTATTTTTTTGTATCTCTTTTTCATCTTTCCATTTCTGACACACACAAGAGTATGCTGGATGATCTCCCTGACAGTTGACACATTTAGCTTTTTTTTTCACAGCAAGATTTATTTTCATGTTCTTTACTACCACACTGAGTACAGGTAGTAGAACCACAACAGGCAGTTTGGGCATGTCCATATCTTTGACATTTAAAGCATCTCAGCAGGGATGTATGTTCTAACAGGACAGCTGAGATACCCTGCTTTTACAGATGTCGGAGGCCTAGGTGTAACAAAAGTAGGGATGATGTTCTTGTTTGAGACCAGGCGACCATCCTTGTGTATCAGGATGCATCTCACACCGTCACTTCTTAATCTTTAAGCTCTGAACATATCTCCTCATCAGGAACCTCAAGGAGATCCCATTCTGATATCACTCCTCTACTGGAATTGAGTGTTCTGTGAGGTGTTACTGTAATTTGTATTCCACCCAATGTCGTTGCTCTCAGTAGTTTCTTGGAATGTTGTTTGCACATTGTTTCCACGAGGATATCACCAGAACGCAATTTCTTGACAGTTTTGGGAGATCCTGCCAGTCCTTCTAAATCTTTTTGGATAAAGAAGGGTGACATTTTCCAAATTGGTTTTGCACCTGTTGCATGAATGATTAAAAAGGTTGGTACATTTTTGTTAGTATCCAATATATTTTGTTTCTTACTTCTGTTTCCATATGCTGTGTCTATATTATCAATACTTGGTTGGGACTTTGTTAGGGTCCCTGAAAATTTGAGGATGAAGAATTCATATTTAAAGAATTTTTAATTCAGCGCCCAGAGCTCCCCACCCACCATGGAGCCACACATGGACACCCATTGCCCGGCAAGCAAAGAATGCGCTCAGGAGTGGAACGCCAGGGCTACCCTGGACGCTATACCAGCACTGCAGTTCTAGGATCCCGACCCCGGACCATGGGGTGAGAGACTTACTGCAACACCGTTGACCCTTGCAGGCAAGCTCACTAGCCGACTGATCCTGGCTGGGCCATCCAGGACCATCTGTCTTCCCAAAGCAGAGGTCAAAGTAGTGCAAGACTACCAGGATCTCCCTTTCCGGATGTCCACGTGGTGGTGGTGTGGAAAAAGGATAGTGAAAAAGACTCAGGAGAAGTAGAGCAAAGAAAAAGAGGAAGAATGAAAAGGGCCAGTACCATCACTGGGAAGTCCCCTTCACCACGAACAGGTGCCCCACATGGAGGGGTATAAATGAGGAACATAAGACTCCAATGTACGTCTGAAATACAACAGGCCTCCTAAAAGGTTTTGAGGTTCTAAAAGGATGTGGGTGTGTGTGGGATGGATAAGAACGATTTACAGGCGGCCACTATGATTATATGTGGGAAAATGGTTTCTCACATATAATCATAATCATAGTGGTCACCTGCGGAACCACACATAATCATTGATAATAAAATAAATAGATTAATCAGCCTCTTTATATCTTACATTGCCTATGTTCAAAATAAAGATTAGTGGAATTAGCCAAATTAATGCAGAGAAAATAACAATTTCTTGTTAATGATAAATTATCTATGAAAGGTTGCAAACCTATAGAGTACAACAGTCCTCTATAAGTGAAATTTGTGTTAGATTATTCAGAAATTCTGTACTAGTGCTCAGTGGCGCACTCAGGATTTAATCTTGGAGGGAGCCGAGTACTCAAAATTTAATCTGGGGGGGGGACCTGAATTGAGTAGACAAATTGAGAATAAACATTATGCATTCATACGACCTATGACTGAGCATCTGCAGAGACCGCCAATACATGTTACCCATGATCTCTGCCCCGGCTCAGGCAAACAAAGTATCGCACAATGGCTCAGGCAAACAAAGTATCGCACAAGCACTACTTCGTTCACCTTGGGTTCACAACTGCCGTGATTCCAGAGTGTATTCCCACCTTATGTGACTGCTAATTCATAAGCAGGATAGAAATAGAAGACGCGACACAACATAAATAAATTTAAAAAAAAAAAAAAAAAGAATTTTAATTAGGAAAAGAGTTTTGGAAAATTTTTTAGTCTTTTTTCCTTTTCTTTTTTTTTTTTTTGGGGGGGGGGGGGAAGGTCCCCCTGCCCCCCCCCCCCCTCCCTGGGTGCACCAATGCTAGTGCTGGATGTCTGAATTATCTAACAGCAAGGATTCAGCGATAAGCAGGTTAGTGAGTTCATCGCAAGTTCACCTTGCAATGAAATTCACCTACCAGTTAGCCTAAAAGAATTTTCACTTCACATTCATGCCACAGCGGAATTCAAATCCACAGATTGTTTAGTTGCAGAAGAAACAACTAGGTCAAACTTCCTTTTTTTTTTTTTTGACGAAATGATTTCCAGAACAGATATATTCTGCTGAAATATACAGACTCGAAATTTCACTAAATTTATTAAATTTTTGTCTAATGTCTAAGTTACTTGGATGACTTTCAAATGAATATGAATTTAAGCATGATGAACAATTACCATTAGAGAACACTCTTTAACGATTCATAATTAGTTTTTAAAAATATTATGTTGTGGTATGTTCAAGTCAAAATATAAAAATCAATGTCAATAAAAATGAGTTTATATATATATTATTCATGAAAAGAATATTCATGAATAATATATATAATTCATTTAAAGATTAAGAAAACTAATAATTTCATGCCGGCTGGAGCATCGCCTGGTTAAACAAGGCCCGCGTTGTTTTAACCAGGGAGAACAGCGAAAAGTCAGCTACTGGAACAAATCTGAAAGCACACCCGCAACTCAACATCACCAGAGTTAAAGATCGGTACTATCAACATAAGAAGCCTGAATGGTGAAGAAATGGAGCTAGCTGAGGAATTAGATAAGTACCAGATCGACATAATAGGGGTGACTGAAACAAAAAAGACAAAAACTGGTAAGATCTTTCTGAGCAATAAACACAAAATGTTATATTCAGGCGACGACAATCAAGGAAAAGAAGGGGTAGTCATAGAATTCAACAATAAATACCAGGCTAATCTTCTTGAATGGCAGGCAGTCTCAAGTAGAGTGATGTGGGCACATATCAGAATGGGGAACTGGACAAAAAACTTATTTATGCCTGGTCCCACAGAAGGTTCTACTCAGGTAGAAGTGGAGGAATTTTTTGAGTCTTTAAAGAAAGCAACTGACACAATGAAAAAGAAAAAGTTGGTCCTTGTTGGGGATCTAAATAGCAGAGTAGGAAGTGATTATCAGACATACAAAAATGTTTTGGGAAAATTTGAAGAAAAGAGCAAAGCTAATAATAATGTCAAATACCTGTTGGATTTCTGCTCAGGACATGGACTGGTTATTACTAACACCATGTTTCAACATAAAAATATACACAAATTCACATGGAGAGATGAGGCAAGGAATAAGAAAAGTCTCATTGACTATGTTGATAGCGATGTGTTTCTCCCTGGTGCAGGACACCAGAGTGTACAGAAGATTTTAAATTGGAAGTGTTCACTAATTAGTCTTGAGCATGATAAAATTGAATTTCATATTGAAAAGAATGACATATAAGAAAGTTTTAAAGCGAATAAAAGTTGAGCAGCTCTCAGATGTGAATTGTAGACTAAAATACACAAAAATTATTGAAAAAAAAAAAAAAATGAAAGCGTTTGAGAACAAGAACTAAACTTTGGAGATTCAGTGGCAAACCTTGATTGATTCAGCCAGAGAGGCATGTGGTGAGGTTGTCTGCAAGGACAGAAAAATCAGAACTCCCTGGTGGACACAGGAAGTTAAATAGGCAGTGACTTATTAGGCAGTGAAGGAAAAGAAGAAAGCATATCAAAAGTTCCTGGCAAATAAGTCAGCTTGTGCTCTTAGAGAATACAGAGACAAATGTAAGAAAGCTAAACACTGTGTAAAACTAACTAAATAAAAGTCATGGGAGGACTTTGGCAAGAACATGGAAAATAAATATCAAGAAGGTGGTAAGATATTCTGGAGGTTGTTAAAAATGCTTAGAAATGGAGGAAAGAGTGCTGTAAAAGGAGTTAGAGATGATAAAAAGTGACATGAAAATGGGAGAAAAAGATATCCTTGAAGTATGGAGTAATTACTTTGAAAAATTGCTAAATGAAACAAGCAGTGATAGCACAGTGGTAAAAAACACTCAACAGCATACAGTCAGAAATACATATCCATACTTGAAGTAGAAAAAGCTATCAAAGGCTTGAAATGTGGAAAGGCAGCAGGAGTAGATGATATTCGACCAGAAATGCTGAAGTATGGTGGTATAAAAGTCTTACAGTGGCTGCACTTCATAGTTCAGAAGGCCTGGACAGAGGGACGAATTAACGATGATTGGAGTGGAGCTCTAATAGCACCCATATATAAAAAAGGGAAATAAAACTGAATGTGAAAATTACAGAGGTAATTCCCTACTGAGTGTTCTGGAAAAGATTTATGCCAGCATATTTGAGAAACAGTTAAGAAGAATTGTGGAAGAAAAGCTTGGTGAAGAACAAGCTGGCTCCAGGCCAAACAGAGGATGTCAGGATCAGATCTTTACTTTACGACAAATAGTTGAGAAAGCATGGGAATATAACAAAGATCTGTATTTAAGTTTTGTCGATCTGGAAAAGGCATATGACAAGGTGCCAAGAGAGAAGCTATTCAATACGCTACTACATTATATCAAGCAATACTTAGTCTGTATTTAAGTTGTAAGTCGGCAGTTAGAATTGAAGGAAGTACAGGAAGATGGTTTAATGTTGAATCTGGTGTCTGACAAGGATGTACATTATCCCCTCTGTTATTCATTATCTATATGAATGACATTATGAAGGAAAGTGGTATTAAACATGATAACAGAATTGGAGATGTTAATGTCAGCTATTTGCTTTATGCGGACGATGTTATACTTCTAAATAAATCCACTACAAGCTTGCAAGATTCGCTGACTAAATTGAATAACTGTTGTAATAGATATGGTATGAAGGTCAGCAATAAAAAGACAAAGAGAATGAAAATAGGTAGAATCGTTAAAATGTCAACTGTGTTTTTAATGCAGAATCTGTGGAATAAGTAAAACATTTCAGCTACTTAGGCATGATTTTTACTGAAGATGATAAATTAAATATAGGAATAGACAACAGAATCAACAAAGCTGTTATGGTAGGAAATCAATTGAATAAATTCATATGTAATAAGAGAGAAATTAGTCGGAACAGTAAATAAGCTGTATACAAGACAGTTTTCACTTATGGATCTGAGAGCTGTGTCAGAAGTAAAACACTTGACCAAAGACTAGAGTCCGCAGATATGAGAGGTCTTGAGAAAGATTAGGGGCATGAATAGATGGCATCAATGGCAATATTATATTAAAAACAAGGATATTAGGAAAGAACTGGCCACTGTCAGCATCCAGGAATGCGTTAGCAGAGCTAATCTCAGGTGGTATGGTCACGCTTAAACAGAATGGGCGAGGAAAGATTAGCAAAACAAGTGTTCTCTGCCAGGTTGACAGAAAAACAACCCAGAGGAAGACCGAGATAAAGGTGGATTGATATGGTACAAAGTGCCTTAGATGATAGAAATATAAGATCTGATAATGTTGGAGTCTTGACAAGTAACAGACTGATTTGGAGGAAAATTGTATATAGGAAGTTAGTAATGATGTAAATTTTTCATGTAGTACTATCATATCCTGTACATAGCAGGAATTTGATGATGATGAAAACTAATAATAAAATTTGTTACTTGATGAAAATGATTTAAAAACATATATTGAAAGATTACCAACTAAAATGCTTTGTTATGAACCAAATTTTTGACTTTGAGATTCATTTTTCAGGGAAATACATGAAACAACTTATGACATGACTTACCTTGTCAAGTAAAGTGGCACTTAAAAAAAAAAAAAGTCCAGGAGCCCATAAATTTGCCTTTTATTAGTTAGTGCTTTTGATTAATTGTTCATAATCTTCACAGATGTTTCAAAGTGCTGGTTCTCATTAAAGATAAGACAGAACATAGAAGCTCTTTTCTTTAATAAAGTGATCTCTCATTCACTAGAATTTCCAATGAATGACTTCAATTAACTAATCTTTGCATAGTTTAGTGTCTCAACTGATTTCTAGTACAGTAGCATGTATATTATGGTGCTCCTTAATTTAAAAGTTTAGTCCCCCCCCACACAAGGCACCCTTTCATTTTGTTCTATAAAATAAATAAAAAATTCAGCAACAATTTTAATAAATTTATTGAATATTTAGAGGTTGTGATGGTATATCAAAGATTATGTACTGAAATAGCATAATAAGCGAAATACAACATACAAACATATTTGCAAACCTGAATATGTTTTAACAAATCACATAGAAAGGCTAAGGTGCTAATGATGATTCATAATGTTTTATGGTATAAATGACATGAAGAGAGGAAAAAATACATTTATTAAACACTAATATTTTGCTGGTTTTTACACATCATTAGAGCATAATTATAACTATGATAGGCACACAGCACTAAACGAAGTAATTGAGGAAAACAATTTAATATAATAACAGAACTGTCCTTCCAACAATCTTTCTCTAATCCAGAGTAATTTAATAATAAGGTGTGACACCTTTTGGCAACTGGTATATGAATATATGACTTCTGCGTTACTTCAACCTTAGTATCACCCCTGGGTCTGGCTTCCACTGAAGAGACCTCAATAAAGATTGAAAAAGGTATGGGTAGTGACCCTTCCCATAATGCAAAGCATTATACATTTCTACAAGGAGATGCCTTAGTATCCCATAATGTAAAGCACAAGTGATGTGAAGTCACCTTTATCATGAGTCGCCCCCAGTCCTGAAAAAACTTCAGGAGCCAACTTCGTTTGCTTACACTTGGATAAAGGATTAAACCAAGTACAAGTATCTATCCCTTGCTTATCGCGGTTTTGCTTAACAAGGCGAAATTAATTGCAACAATCCCTTGATGTATGCAGCAAGAGTTTTAATTAATGCATCTTTAAATTTACCAAAATTCCACTGCATATGACATCATTGCTACTACCCATGGACATGGGCAACATTGCAACTTTCAAAGCCTATTTTCTTAAAAAGACATTCTCAAAGGCAGTAGAAATGATAACAGGAGAAAATGCGATTAGGCTCCAAGAATTTTGGAAAAATTTTAACATTAAGAACGCGATTGAAAACATTCATGATTCGTGGGGTAAGTGTCTTCTAGCTGCATGAGAGCTGTTGGGATAAACCTTTTGCAGAATGCACTAATGACTTAGGCAGTTTCCAAAATCCTGTGAACAATTGGTTGAAGAAATCGTTGCAATTGGTGAAGACCTTGGTTTTGATGCAGAAGATGTTAAAAAATTATTGGATTCAAATTCAGAAGATTTCGGTCACAACGATCTTCTTGAAATTGAACAACAACGTGCATATAAAGACAATGAACAAATGGAATGTGAAGATGACGTTCCATCCAGTTCAGAAACGCTTAAGCGATTCTGAACTGGATGGAATATTTCACAGTTTAGAATCGGTTAAGCAGCCAGTAATGGATATGGATGCAGATGTTAATCGAAGAATGCTTGTTTGCCAAAGTCTAGAGAGTCATTTTGCTTGTTATTGTTGAACTTATGCTGATAGGAAAAAAAACTGAAACTGTTCAAATGACTCTTGATAACTTTTTTTTTTATATAAAAAATTGCAGTAACTAATGTTGGTACAAGCATTTAGTAAATATTTACACTGCATTCATTATTTATCTTTCCTAAAAGAGTACCATATAAAATGAATTATTAATACAGTAATCGACCATGGACGAATTGTAATTTTTACCACTGATTATTATATTTGATTAACACGATTTTGATATGCGTGGTAACATTGAGGGATTAGTTAATCACGTTAATCAAGGGATACCTGTATATAATTTCTTGGTATCTTTAATTTATAGTATAATCAAGTGAAGAAACTTGCAACAATAACAAGTAGAATCAGGATATGCAATGATATTTACTTAATTGTAAAAAATACTGAAGACATCAGAAAGACATTCAAGAAACTCAAAAATTTTACTGAAGAAAAACCAAATATTTAAAAGTGTGCAGAAATGACAACCAAGCGGAAAATGATCACTTTGTTATTGATAACTAGAAATTTCAAAATGTCGCTTCCTTCAAAGATCTTGAAACACTGATTAATGAAGATAATAAAATTAGCAAAGAAATACAAGCTGGAAATCAATGGCTCCAATAGATCTTCATATTCATTACATCATTTATTATCTTGCAAGATTCTCTTACAGGAGAGATAGAAAATAGAAATATACACGATACCTATTGTTTTATATGGAGTAAAAACTTAACAGATTAAGATAAAAGCTTTGCATGTTTTTTGAAAATAAAATTCTTTGAAAAGTCTTTGGATCTGTAAGCAATATCAATCAAGACCTAAACCAACTCTATAGATCTCCACTGCTAAACGAAATCAGAGCTTGCAGACAGATGGCTGTGAGATGTGGAAAGAATGGGTGATGAGAGAATGGCTAACATTTATTCAAGATGATGCCTGATGGAAAGTAGCCTAGATAGAGGAAAACCACAGCAAAGTTGGGAGGGATAACATCCAAAAAGATGGGAATCCTGAACTGGAGGAGCTCAAGAGAGAAGAAGATGGTATTTACAACAAAGAATCTTAGAGGGTCAGTAAGCTAGATTACCTGTGCTACTCCATGATCCCATCCTTTGATAACTTCACCTTTGCCTATTTTAAATTTAAATGGTTTACCACGGTCCCTTGATGAATCAAATTTTTGGCCATCTTCCAAAGTCCCTGAAAGCAAAATAATACAAAACACATAAAGCTACTTGAAGTGATATTTGCAATAAGTAATTATTTTTTACTTTATAACACATACCAATATATACATTATGCAGGAAATAAACAAATGTTGTGTTATAAAGCAATATTCAGGAAATAGGTCTAAAACATAAAATAAATTGACCAAAATTATTGGCATGATTAATCATCATCAAATTCCTGACATGTACAAACAGGATATTACATCTTGTTGAGGCTTAATGGATTTTTTACACCACTCAAAAAGAATTAAAATAGAATTTAATACTTCCTATATTTCGTCCTAGTCACTAGGACATCTACGGGGATTACAAAAACAATTAATGTAACATGCACACACAAATCTTACAATACTAAGCCCAACCATGTGGGTGACACTAAAGTCCTATCTAGGTGGAGCGCCTTCTAAGGGCAGTAGTAGGTCGCCTGGAATGTAAGGTGGGACCTCTGGTGATGAGTGTTTACCAAATCTTCGGAAGCTTAATGCAACCGTATTTATTAAGATTTGGTTGGTTTCTGAGAGCTGCTGCTGTTTCTAAGAAAAGTCTCTCTTTCTTGAATTTGCTGTGGTGGAGCATGGTGGTTTTCTTCCATGATACTCTGTGGGTGGTGTCCAAAACATGGTCAGCCAAGCCTGAATGGCCATAGTTATGTTTACATATGTAAGACTTGTGTTCCTCCAGGAAGATGGATGCTGATCTGCCTGTCTGTCCAAAGTACGCCAACTTACAGGAACAGGGTACTTTGTAAACTCCAGGCAGCGAGAGAGGAGGGAGTTGATCTTTCGTAGAACGGATAAGGATAGCAAGTTTGCGGTAGGGCTTATATGCTGTGTGTAGGTTGTAGTTTTTTAGTATCTTGGCTATTTTATCAGATGTGCCACGGATGTAGGGTATGGTGATGGCATTTTTAAAATCTTGTTGACGAGAAGGACGGGGAATGGGGGAGGAACTGATTATTTTTTTGATACTGTGTTCGCTGTAGCCATTGGAGAGGAAAGTGTTGTGTATGTGGTTAAGCTCAGTAGTAAGGGCGGTTCCACTGGAACAAAGATTGTGGGCTCTCTTAGTAAGAGTTTTGATGATGCCATATTGTTGTGAGGGGTGGTGGTGGTGGGAGAGTTTGTTTGTGAATGTATCTGCCTGTGTGTGTGTGTGTGTGGGTTTTCTGTATACAGTGAAAGCAAGTGTATCATTAGGCAGGCGTGTGACTAAGGTGTCTAGGAAGGGTAAACAGTTGTTCTTTTCCTTTTCCATAGTAAACTGGATTCTTGGATGTAGGCTATTAAGATGACCGAGGAATGAGTCTAATGTGTCTGGGCCATGAGGCCAAATAGAGAACACATCATCTACATATCTTAGCCAGATAGAAGGTTTGAGTGGAGCTGAGTCTATGGCTTGTTTTTCGAAATCTTCTATATAGAAATTGGCAAGGGGGGGTGAGAGGGGGGAACCCATGGCGGTTCCCTCTATCTGCTTGTAGATTTTGTTCTTCCAAGAGAAATACCCAGAGTTAATGGCAAAGGAAAAGAGATCTAAGATGTCAGAAGGAAAAACGTTTTCTAAGAGAGATAAGGTGTCATAAACAAAGAGGAGATATCAAAGCTTACCAATATGTCTGCATTATTCAAGGTTAAATTTTCTGTGAGGGCTTTAAAATGGGTCGAGTTTTTTATATAGGAAGTGGACCTTCCGGTTAGGGGGGTCAGAGAGTTGGCCAAATGTTTAGACAGTCTGTAGCAAGGTGCATTGGGTTTGTGGATTTTTGGTTAACTGTATATTCGGGGGGGGGAGAGCGGAAAGCTTTAAGTTTTTTCGTGACATTAGGGTGCCAGGAGGTTACTTTTTTAAGTAAGATTTTTAATTTCTTAACCCGTGTTTTTGTGGGGTCGTGTTCTAGCGGGATGTAGGTAGCGCGATCGCGGAGGATAATGTTCATTTTACGATTGTATTCACTGGTATTAAGAATGACTGTAGCATTACCCTTATCCGCTCTGGTGATGATGATACTTTTTTCTTTGCGTACTTTCAGGAGAGCCATGCGTTGGGCATACGATAAGTTGCTTTTTGGAGGCGAAGAATTAGCGAGGATGTTGGCTACGTCAAGCCTGATGTTGTTGGCTATCTCTGACAGTAAGTGACCGATCCCCCGTTCGATGTTAACCATAACATCGAGCACCGGCACTTCCTTCGGAGCGACGGCAAAATTATGGCGGAGGCAAAGGGCACTGACGGCATCATCGTTGAGCCTTTTGGAAGAGAGGTTTACTACTGTCTGGAGCGGTTGAATTTGTGGTTGTCGTTTATTTTTAACCAGGTTGCTATATTTCTTGACATGTTTATTTTTTATTTTTTGAAATTCTCTCTGTGCAGAGGTTTCTGAAATGCCAGAAAGAATCGACCAAAGTTCTGGGTTAAGAACGGCGAAGAGCTCTGAATGGAGAGCTTTGAACATATTGGTAAGCTTTGATATCTCCTCTTTGTTTACCAATATTCCCTTAACTGACACCTTATCTCTCTTAGAAAACGTTTTTCCCTCTGACATCTTAGATCTCTTTTCCTTTGCCATTAACTCTGGGTATTTCTCTGGGAAGAACAAAATCTAGGCCTATAATCTGATACGCTAGGCCTACTGCCAGTAGTATCGCCATTGTTTCATATCTTGTAATCATAAGCAACTATCTATTTGCTATCGTGACATTTTATTGCTGGTAAACACCTAAGAGTGTCTATGGGATTTGCTAGTGGACCCTCAAAAGTCCACAGGATTATCTTTACCTGCTCAGGACACCTGAGCAATCTCTACTCTTTCTCCATCTGTGTCTTAACACATTTCTAAATTATTGTCATGGCAAAACTTCTGAATGAGGCCAAATTCGAGGAAGTATACATGGAATTCCCCAGACTAGGAAAGTTGCCGAGTGATAATTGGCCAGGAAAAGTCAAACTCTTTGACACCCCCCCCCCCCACAGCAGTCACAGAGGCCAATATGGGTGACATAAGTGAAGAGCCCATAACTCTGACACAATCAGATTTTGCACACTTCCCAAGTGTGGAAGATGCTACATCCCAAGACAGCAGTTATCATACCTTGGAAACAGATACAGAGTTCCAAAATGGTCAAAAAGAAAAGGAAAATCTCCACCAATGTGGAAGAACCCAAAACAACAGGGATAGAAGCACTCAATGGTCCTAAAGAAAAGATACCACCAGTCATATTAAGGGATAAGGAAAAATGGATCCCTGTCTCGTCAGCCCTCAGAGAACAAAACATCTCATTCTCATGGGCCAAAAACTCAGATGAGGGAGTTAAAATACAACCCACTACTGTCTTGGATTACAGAGAGATGACCAGATTTATGGACAATGCTAACGTCCCATATCACACCTTCACTTTACCCAGCGAAAAGAACCTGAAGGTAGTTCTTCGTGGGATAGCTGAAGGTATCACTCCTGAAGATGTAAGCTGATCTCTCCAGACAGGGCCTGTCCCCCAGTAAAAGTGAGCAGGATGCTCAGATCTGATAAAAGACCAATGCCTTTGGTGCTGGTGGAAATAAGCAACACACAAAAGCAGATCTATGAACTTACTGTAGTATGTGGACTCAAGATTGCAAACTGAGCCTCTTAGGAAAAGAGCATTTGCAGGTCAGTGTCATAGATGCCAAAGGTTTGCATATGCCCAAAAATTATGTAAGGCAGCCTTCAGGTGCTTGAAGTGCAGCGAGGGACACCCATCACATGCACCACCCCACGCACAAATCCAGCATGCTGTGCAAACTGCAGAGGACCTCACCCTGCCAACTACAAGGGATGCCTTTCCAATCCAAAAAATCAAGGATCAACAAAAGTAAATCTTGCTCCTCCATGTAACAACGTTTTAAGCAACCAAGCAAATAGTCCTCCAGTCCGAAACACCTCGTCTTCAACCTCACAGGAAGGAACAACCATGACCAAAACATATCCTGAGGCTGCAAGAACTAAGCCTCCTACATCTCTCGAGCTAGAAAGCTCCAACATAACATCCGTTTTAACAGCCTCACTTGCCACTATGTTGCAGGAATTCAGCAAGACATGCTCCTCAACATCTTCCAGAAAGAGATTCCTGCAAGGCACTCAAAACATTATAACAGCCACCTGTCATGAATAATAAATTCAAATCAAAAGCTTTTAAGATAATTGCATGAATGCAAATGGATTGATGAACAAGGTTTTGGAACTTCAGGAATTTGCAACTCGTCTCAGTGCTGATATCATCTTGATTGGTGAAACACACCTAAGACCAGCTAATAACCCAAAAATCCGTGGATACCCTATGTACAGAAACGACAGAATTGGCACAAGAGGTGGAGGCACAGCCATATATATTAAGAGTTATTTGAATCATAATACAATAGCCAAGTCCCAAACAGCAAACCTGGAGATGACCGGTGTGGAGGTACATACCTTCAATGCTGGGAGTCTCAAGATCTATGCTGCTTATAACCCTCTGAGCATTCCTCTGCTGACAACAGATCTGGACTCCATACTTGGTCCAAATAACTCCATAATAATAGCAGGAGATCTCAACTCAACACACACAGCTTGGTACAGCTCATCAACTAACACCAAAGGCCACACACTTTTCAACTTTGCAATGCTCAACTCTGTTGTTGTGGCCGGCCCTACTGAGCCCACCCACTTCAGCCCTTCAGGTAACTCGGATGTACTAGACATTGTCATCTTTAAAAATTTAAGATACCAATTCAAATTGGAATCAGTCAATGAATTATCTTCTGACCACAGTCCCATAGTGCTTAATCTAGGTTCATCAGATCAATTCTCTCCTCTGCACACATTCATACCATGGGACAAGTTGGCCAAGGTTCTTCCTGATCATATTGGTCCAGTGCCCAATATCAGTAAAAAGGAAGAGATTGACACAGCAATAAATAACTAAACCATACAAATTCAGAAAGCAATAGAATCAGTCAGACAATCCACTATCTTCCACCCAGCCAACCATATCCCTGAAGAAATCATGGAGCTAATCAGAGCAAAAAATAGAGCCAGAAAGAGATACCACAATACCAGAGCCCCACAAGATAAAACAGTATTGAATAATCTAAACAGGCAGGTCCAGGAAGCTCTTCAAAAACATAGAAACCATCAATGAGAAACAAATTGGCTAACATCAATACTGAAGATCATTCTGTATGGAAATTCTTAAGAGCAATCCGCACCAAAAAGCAACTCATACCCCTATACAAACCAAGAAAGGGACAGGTTACAAAGATGAAGAGAAAGCCAAAGCACTAGTGGTTATCTACTAGTGCTTTGGCTTTCTCTTCATCTTTGTAATCTCAGTGCAATCCATCTTATACAAATCTAAATATCAACCTTATGTATAAATATCATCTCCCATCTAAACAGTAAAAAAGCTCAAGGATTGGATGGCATAACTAACAGAATAATAAAACTACTTCCAAGAAAGGCCATAGTGCATCTCGTCAACATTACAAATGCCATCTTTAGATTCCAGCACTTCCCTACTACATGGAAAACAGCTACCATCATGCCACTGAAGAAGCCAGGAAAAAATCCTCACCTTCCCGAAAGCTACAGACTAAGCCTATTGTCCAGCCTCGGAAAGGTGACAGAGAAAGTGATTCTCTCAAGATTTCAAGCAGAAACTAAGTTAGGAATTCTGCCTAATGAATAGTTCGGCTTCCATAAGGCCCATAATACAGCTCAACAAGTGCACTGGCTGGTAGAAATCATTACTAAAGGTTTTAACTGGAAACTCAACACAGCTGCCATCTTCATCGACACAGAGAAGGTGTTTGACAAAGTATGGCATCAAGGCCTTCTCTACAAACTGATAAAATTTAACTTGCCAGTCAAGTTAATAAAAATAATACATTCTTACCTGAAAGACAGATATATGCAGGTCAGTGTCAGTGAAATGGTTTCGACCAGACGCAGGATCTCGGCAGGTGTACCTCAGGGATCTCTTCTGGCACCTCTCCTGTTCTCAATCTATGTAGCAGACATCCCTTTGAACCCAAGAACAACATTCACTGCATTATATGCAGATAATACTGCACTGATGGCAAGATCACTGAGCCCAAAACTGGGAACTAAAAGACTACAAACCAGCATACACATTTTAGAAGAGTGGATGGCAGACTGGAGGATCCAAGTTAACCCCCAGAAAAGCTCAGCTATATTGTTTACTAGAAAGAAAATCCATACCAAGGAGGATATTTATTTATTGGGAGTAAAGATTCCATGGCAGACTGAAGTTAAATATCTTGAAGTGATTCTTGATAGTAAACTCCTATTCAGCAAACATATTAGTTACATTACCTCAAAGACATCCAAAGTCTTAGCACAGCTCTACCCTATGATCAACAGACAAAGTAAACTGGACACGCAAACAAAATTAACAATTTACAAGATGATAATTCGACCGGTTATCACTTATGCATCCCCAGAGTGGAGCCACACCACAAATTCAAACATTCTAAAACTTCAGAGATTACAGAATAAGTGCATGAGGATGATTCTGGATGCCCCTTGGTTTATAAGAAACACCCAGATCCATAGAGAAGTTAATATCCCTTATATCTCTTCCTTTCTCATAAATCTAGCTGAGAAGTTCCTTACCAAGACAAGCAACCATCCAAACCCGTTAATCAAGGAAGCCTCGGAATATAATGAAGCAGAAATTAACAAATATAAAAGACCAAAGTCTATCTTAAGTTCAGCTGAACACAACTAACTTCACTGCCTTCAATGGGTGAGAATACAGCTCACAAACACTCCATTCAAAGTTCTTTCATTACAAGACAAAGGGGAATATGAAAAGCAATTTTGCTTCACCCAACTAGCCAGAAATGTTAATGTTAAATGCAAGTTTAAGCAAGTTCAAAATCAGTTTGGATGCACTGATAGTTTGCTTGCAGCTATTTTGTACTTTGGTATAAACAGAAAAGGAAGATGGAGATTTCAACAAAAGCCAATTACAATATAATATTAGTATTACTTTGAAGCCTCAATCGAGTCTGAAGAATCATCACAGGAAGTCAAACACTTGCATACAAAAACAATCATACCTTACAATGAATATATTCTGCATTGGAGTATTCCCCATCCACTCCAACAATGCATTCCACTTATTCACTTACCATGCAAAAAAAAATCTCCTTTTCATTTCCTTATTAACATGACCTTTATACAGTTCTGAGGGATGACCTTTTGTTCTCCCATCACCCAATGCAATAATTTCCCTCTCTCTATTTGATAGGCTCCTCTCACATACACCTAGTTCATCTCTTGTATAACCATGGCACACTTCATACTTAGGTGAAGGATGAGAGTAAAATGGAATAGAGAGAAAATATTTCTATACCAATAGCTTCAGTGATATGTTCAGTGCAAATTTTTGACAGAAGTTATCATGATCATACCACTTGGCATTCATATAATGCAACATGCCATATGGATGAAAGTGAATGTGCAAAGTGTTGCTCTGGAGGCAAAGAAATCAACACTAGATTGTGGTCTGATACACTTAGAAGGGTCACTTCAGTGAGGAAAAATGTTTGGATGGTGGTTAGGATTTTCTGGTAGGCATGTGAACAGTTTGTGTAAGATTGCTTGTGATATGCCACTACATTCCACCTACATGATCTATGCAGCTGGAAAAGGAAAGCCAGTTGGAGTTGTGAACATTAAAATCTTCTTGACTGGAGAAAATGAACATTTAAGGAAAGGAAACAAAAAAACAAGCTTCCTAATGAACTTCCATGGATCAGTTTGATATTTCAACACCCACTGATTGAAAAGACCTGGATTTGTCTAGGACTTGAAGAACCTTTATCAGGGTTTTTCAAGTGATGGTGAGTTAGCTAGTCTCATACAGTGGTGACAGGGTTTTTCTCTCTCTCTCAGAAAATTGGGTTTTTCCATCCTGAAAAACAATTTATAGATATAGCAGCCAATGCAGATATGATTAACTACCCTATCATAAGTGGAAATCAGGTTTCTAAGAAGCTAAGTTACTAGGTTATGATAGGTCTTTGAGCCTAACATGAAAGGGAGAGATGAGAAACTAAAAAAAGTTCAGAAAGGTTGGTGGCATTAAGGTGAGAGAAACAAATGTATCTGGTAGAATGGGATCAAGAGATTTTTAGGCAAACAAGATCAAAAAAGAAAGATTCCAAGTTGGAAACTCTCTGACATAGTATATTAGACTTAACATATGGAAACATGTTGCATTTGAAATGAAAAGAGTGAAAGAGCAACTGCAAAAAGTGAAGTAAGTAAACACTACTTGAAAAAGCTGAAATTTGAGTTTGAGAGAAAAAGTATATCTGGTTTCACAGACTGGAAGTGGAAATGAATATTGTTGAGGTTTGAGCTAAGACCACATATTCCTTACTAATGAAAAAATTCACTTAGCTCCTCTGAAAATTCATGGGCTTAGCAGTGCACTTACATCCCTTTACTTGGACTTTCAAGTACACTTGATAGAATATGGTTGCCAAATTATTCACTGGCTGAACCTGGAAGCTTCTTCAAGTATTAGCATCAGGTTCAATTCAGTATACTATACAGGTGCAGATATTTTAAAGCTGTATACCCAAGAAGTGCTGGAAATCTCCATTGTGTGTGTGACTTAATTCTCTTATTAAAAACATCACTCTTATTACATGTTGGAAATGGGGGAAGGGATAAATAACTGGGACTTTGCACTAGAATCCAAACACAGTTTGACAACCTCAAGCTTCCAATAAGCTTGAAGTGAGAAAATCTGGTAATCATTAACACTGGGTGATGAACCTCATGTATCACTTAATGATGCTTATTGCCAGAGAGGTTTGGCCTTTGCTCCGAGGGATGTCAGTGCCACATCTTGACCTCTGCCTATATTAGTTCACTCCTATATAGTTTCCTCCAGTATGATGGTCTAATGCTATTGGCTAGGGAAAACATTCAGAGCTACTAACAGACTGAACCCACCAACAAGTTCACTGTAGCTCCACACAGAACGTACGTGAGATATATGAGCAATGTCCTCTTCCATCAAATCTGAGCCGGTTAAAGGACTGTCTGGTATGTTTTTTGAAGATATAAATGTAATTCAACACCTTGTGGAATCTATGCCAAACTGCATAGGTGCTGTAATCCTAACATAGTATTAAATAAGAGTGCCGAATTCAGTGACCTGTATATCACTCTTATGTGAGAGGTTGAAGAACCTGTAGTATATCAGTGCTGTTTGTGGATAATATACTGAGAAAAAAGGAACCTATTGTATCTGCAAAATTCAAGGATTTATTCTGTCATGGATATATATTTTCTTGGAATATCTATCTGGAGATTTTCTTGGTTATTCACTAGTGCATAAAATTTCTAAATGAGAACTTTCAAAAAAGTAAAGAACAGAATAAGGGAAAAAAGTAAAAAAAAATAAAATTAAAATGCTTAACTTTTGGCCCTTAAACACTAACTATGGAACACACAGTTAATTTCAACAGCAGGATATTTTTTTTTTAAAAAAGCACCAGTGCCTGTTGCTGAGCTACTATTTTGTTTCTTCAATCTCAAGTGAATTTGAACATTTCTTCTAACTTAGGGATTTAAACCTACAGCCTATCAGGCTGTAGGTTCAAATCATTCACTGAGGGATATCTTGAAGTTATCCCTCAGTGAATTTAAAATGTTTCATATTTTGTTTTGTCGAGCAGGATCTACAAATTACCTAATCCTTTAGCTTATCCACTATACTAATATGCTGTATCTTTGCAACTTTCATAGTAGTAGTAGTAGTATTATAAACTTAGAGACCAATTTAATTTTATTAATTATATTTTAATGAACATTTCATAATCAATGTTGATGATATCAACATGAGTTAAGAAAAAAGAAATATTTTTAACTTAACATACCGTTACTCGGTCACCTAAGGGTCAAAGCCAATTGGGAGGAGACCTCATTAATACCTTTTGGGATTGTGGAGAATCAACCGGGGCTTCTGACCCGGTTGATTGACCTGTACCTATTAACAGGGCACACTTCACATAGTGTGCCCTGTTAATAGGTACAGAAATGAGGATGGCAAAATTGGGACTTTGCCAACCAAACTCTACTCCCTATTGGCTTAAACCACAAATGCATATGATGGTATAACATATAACATGAGATTTCATGCCAGCTGGGGTGTCACCAGGTTAAACAAGGCCCCGCTGTTGTTGTCAGGGAACCAGGGCAAACAGTGAAAAGTCAGCTACTGAAACTAGACTTAACATCAGAAGAACTGATGATAGGAATCATCAATATAAGGAGTATTAATGGAAAGGAAATCAAACTTGCAGAAGAATTGTAAAAGTACCACATGGATATAATTGGCATTTCTGAGACAAAGAGGACAAAAACCGGTGATATCTTACTAAATAATAAGTATAAGACATTATTTTCAGGCAATAATGATCAAGGAAAGAAGGAGCAGCAATAGCATTCAACACCAAATATGAAGATAAGACAGTTTCAAGTAGTTATGTGGGCAAACTTCAGAATGGGGAAATGGACAATGAAACTTATTTGTGTCTATGGTCCCACAGAGGGTTCTTCTGGAAGTGAAGGAGTTTTTTGAGTCACTGGAACAGGCAGCTGACATAAAAAAAAATAGAAAAAGTGGTCTTTGTTGGAGATCTGAATAGTAGAGTGGGATGTTGAAAATTTATTTATCACTAGGTTAGACTATAATAGATTTAGTTTTAGTTTAATCCTTTATCCCAGTGAGAGCAAACAAAGTTTGCGCCTGAAAATATCTTCAGGACTAAATATAGTGTTGTACTATCTTATCCAGTAAGTAGTGCAACACCAAGGCAACTCATGGCAAAGGTGGAGCAAGCTACCAGGCACTTCTAACCCAGTATCTCCCATAATGCAAAACACATTTCCTATGTGGATATGTATACTGTTATGCATTAAAGGGATTGGCCATCTACCCAGACTAGTCAGAAGCCCACGAGTTGCCTTGGTGTTGCACTACTTACTGGATAAGATAGTACAACACTATATTTAGTCCTGAAGATATTTTCAGGCGCAAACTTTGTTTGCTCTCACTGGGATAAAGGATTAAACTAAAACTAAATCTATTATAGTCTAACCTAGTGATAAATAAATTTTCAACATCTTTCTCTAAATCCAGAGTAATTTTTAAAAAAGGTGATAAACCTTTTGGCAACTCCCATAGGCACAGATGACTTGCTACTGCTTCTGCCTGGTATCTCCAGCTCTGGGCCTGGCTCCCACTGAAGAGACCTCAATAAAGGTCGAAACTAGTCTGGGTAGATGGCCAATCCCTTTAATGCATAACAGTATACATATCCACATAGGAAATGTGTTTTGCATTATGGGAGATACTGGGTTAGAAGTGCCTGGTAGCTTGCTCCACCTTTGCCACGAGTTGCTTGGTGTTGCACTACTTACTGGATAAGATAGTACAACACTATATTTAGTCCTGAAGATATTTTCCGGCGCAAACTTTGTTTGCTCTCACTGGGATAAAGGATTAAACTAAAACTAAATCTATTATAGTAGAGTGGGAAATGAATCCCACCAGGCATACAGGAACATTTTGGGAAAATTTGGAGAAAAGGGCAAAGTAATAATAATATAAATATTTACTGGAATTATGCTAAGGACACAGTCTAGTAATTACTAACACATGTTTCAACAAACAGATGTAGACAAGTTCACAAGGAGAGAAGACAAGAACTAAGAAAAGCCTCATTGACTATGTCATGGTCGATAGTGATATCATTATACTGGTTCAGGATACAAGAGTGTAGAGGATTAAAAATTGGAAGTGACCATTACTTAGTACTAAGCAGGATAAAAATCAATATCATATTGAAAAGAACAGTATGTAAGAAAGTTTTAAAGAGAAGATTGTAGACTCAACCACACCAACATTATTGAAGAAAAAATGAAACAAACTGAAAAAAGAACCAAACATTGGAGTTGCAGTGGCAAATGCTAAAGAAAACATTGATTCAGCTAGGGAGGTAAGTGGCAAAGTTTTCTGCAAGCATAGGAAAATAAGAACCCCCATGGTGACAACAAGCTAAAGAAGCAGTAATGGAAAAGAAGAAAGCAAACCAAAAGTTCTTAGCAAATAAGTTGGCAGATGCCATAAAAGAACAGAAAGAAAAATGTAAGAGCTAAGTTATGTGTAAAAGTGGCTAAACAAAAATTATGAGAAGACTGGTAAGAGTATGGAAAATAAATACCAAGAATGTGGCAAAATCTTCTGGAGGCTATTAAAGAAACTTAGAAATGGAGGAAAGAATACTATACAAGGAATCAAAGATAATAAAGGCGATAAGAATATCCTAGATCATCATCATGCATATCAAGGATTTAGGCCTAGCATGGCCTGTTCCGGCCTTAGAAATCATCATTGAATCTTTTAAGAGGACGTCCTGGTTTTCTTTTTCCTAATTGCTTGTACTTTAAGGCTTGTTTTGGTAATCTTTTTATTTTCATTCTCTGAACGTGTTCCATCCATTTATATTTATATTTTTTAATTTTTTTCTATTACTGATTCTTGGTTTAATTCTTTCATAATTTCTTCGTTTCTTTTGTGATCAAATAGAGTATACTTTACAGTTTTTCTCATAAACTTCATCTTTGCTGTTATTAATCTTCGTTTGTCTTTTTGTCCAGATTTCACTTCCATACAATAAGACTGGTAGGGCTAATGTATTGTATACTTTTAGTCTGGTTTGTTTTTGAACCAGGTTTGATTTAAATATAGTTAATTACACCTGTTATTTTTAAATATTTTGCAATTTATATCTTTTTCATTTTTATAAGTGATCATACATCCTAGGTAGTTAAATGAATTCACCTGTTCTAAGATCTTGTTATCTATTACTATCTTAGTTCTTGCTGGATCTTGTCCTTTAAAGGCCATAGTTTTTGATTTTTCTGTTGATATTATCATACCATAATCTTTGGCTATCTCATTTAGATCTAAAATAGCTTTCTGTAAGTTATCTACAGAATTTGTAATTATTATTTGATCATCGGCAAAAAGGAGAGTGTTTAAGTTCACAGTAGGAGAAAGTTTAATATCTTGATGGAAATTTTTATTCCATTTTATTATTATTTCATTTAAGTAGATATTAAAAAGAGTTGCTGAGAAGGGACATCCCTGTCGGACTGCTTGGTTTATCTCTCTCGTATATGATAGAGCATGATTTAATCATATTTGTATTTGATTATTTTCATACATACTTATGATAGCTTTTAGGATATTATTTCGTATTTGTCTTTCATTTAATATGCTAAATAAAACGCTTCTTTTAACTTTGTCAAATGCTTTTTCAAAGTCAAAAAATGCAATATGTGTTTCTAAATTGCATTCTCTTGTTTTCTCTATTATTAATTTTTGGCAAAAGGCTGGGTCTATACATGATCGTCCTTTTCTAAACCCATTCTGTACTTCTAAAATAAAGTTTTCAGAATATTTCATTAATTTGCTATTTAAAATTATGCTATATATTTTGTAACAGGAATTCAGTATGCTTATACCTCTATAGTCTTTAGGATCATCTCTACTACCTTTTTTAAAGATAGGAATCACAATTGCTTTTTTCCATTCTATTTGAGGGGGGGGGGATTACCAGTTGTATAAATTTTATTTAAAAATAATAGGAATCTTTCTTTGAATCTTGTTCCTGCATATTTATAGAGTTCTGAACCTAGCTTATCTTCTCCAGGTGATTTTCCATTTCTTGTTTCTTTCAGGCTGATTTCTAATTCTTCTTTAGTGCCAGTTGTCTTTTTTAAAAGATTTATCTGTCCACAATTCTGTGTAGAAATTTAGGAATTCTTCTAATTTCAATTCAGTTTAATTTTATGTTTTCTTTAGTATCTGCATTTAGGCGTTTCAAAATCTTATATACATTGAGTCTTATTTTATATAAATCATGTTCTAAATTAGAAACGAATTTGTTCCATGATTCTCTGTCTTTTTCTGACTTCTCTTTTAGCTATGGCTCTTATTCTTTTATATTCTAGATGTATGGAATAATTACTTCGAAAGACTGTTAAATGAACCAAGCAGTGAATGAACCATCCCAGAAAATTTTCAAGAGGATTATATATCAATACTTGAGGTAGAAAAAGTTGTCAAAAAATTGAAATGTTGAAAGGAAGGTGGAGTAGATGATATTCAACCAGAAATGCTTAAGTATAGAGATAATAAAAGATAAATAAATTCACTGGCTGCAATACATAATTCAGAGGGCCTGGTAAGAAGCTCCAATTCCCAATAATTGGAGTAGAGCTCACATAGTACCCATCCATAAAAAAGGGAATAAAGCTGAATATGAAAATTACATAGGAATTTCTCTATTAAGTGTTCCAGGTAAGATTTATGCAAGTATACTTGAAAAGAGGTTGAGAAAGACTGTAGCAGAGAAACTTGGAAAACAAGCTGGTCAGTTCAAGATCAGATCAATCAATATCAGATTTTCACTTTAAGACAAATAGTTGAGAAATCATGGGAATATGATAAGGATCTGTAACTTAAGTTTTCTAGATCTGGGAAAGGCATACAACAAGGTACCCAGAGAAAAGCTTTTCAAAACACTTCAATTGTATGGGGTATGTGGAACATTATATAGAGGAGAACATAATCTATAAATAAGTTGTCAGTTAGCAATTAGAATTGAAGGAAATACATGAAGATGGGTTTGATGTAAAATCAGAGGAAAGACAAGGATGCACATTACCTGCAATCTTATTCATCATCTATATGGATCATATTATGAAAGAAAGTGGCATTAGGCCTGATATTAGAATTGGAGATGTCAAATTTTTTCAAATGAAGGCGAGTTATTCAATCTCATATAAGGTGGCAGGGTTATTTCTTCCAGAAACTTGAGTTTTTCATCCAGGAGACAACAGGCAATTTACAGACAAAAATACTAGTAGTGGTAGTGGGCAGTAGATGATGGTAGTAGTAGTGGCATTCTGTTTAGTTGGCAGAGTGGTAGTGATGGGGGAGTTAAAAAAACATGTTACCTACCTCTTCATCTTGTAAATATGCATACCTAAAACACAAAGAGAATTATCCATTGTAGCCCACTGTTGATAAAAATGATTATCCACCATACAGTAGATGATCATTTCTATTAATATCTAAACACACTACTTGCCAAAAAATATTATCCTAAAAAAAAAAAAAAAAAAAAAATTAGTATAACCTATATCCAGAATACATAAGGTTTCAATAATATAAGAAACATTATATTCCATAGATATTGTACTCATCTTTTTAATAATATCCCTATTAATGACACTTCTCTATAAAAACACTGAGTTTTCTCAACACATAAAACATGACCTACCCTATGCACGTTTTTTTTTTTTTAAATAATTCTCCCACACATGAAAGACAGAAGAGAGAGACCGTCTACTGCATGAATGCAGATTTCTCTCACCACTCCCAAAAACAAGGAGCCATCAAAACTAACAAAGAAATGCCAATTTGCTACACTAATTCAGTAGTTGTAACACCATTATATGATCAGTTATAGAATCTGTACATGAATGTTTTAAATGCAATTTTTATCTGATATGTTAAAAGTACTATACTATATATAAAAAAGGCAATATCTTCCGAAAATATAAATTATGAACAAAATTCATATCCCACTGTAGATGCAATTTAGCCTATTATGGTTAGTCTGCAATGATATCTAAACACATTCCTAATTTACAATAAATACTGGTCTGGTTAAGCAGTTAGCGTATCCACTTTCCAGCTAAAAGGGCTGCAAGTTCGAATCCTGCCATGGGCATGGACATTTGCGATTGTCTGTGAAATTACAAGTGGTGGTGGGAAGTACATGGTGTTGTAGATGATGTGGTTCACTGTAGTTGGTGGATTGAGTGGTCCAGACGGAGAGTTATAGAGTAGGTGCTCTCCTTCAATAAGTCTCTGCACTCCTTGGAGGTTTCACGTAATAATAAATCCAAATTGTTATTATTAAGACCACAAGACTAACTACAACAGCGCCCATGTACCTTGAGGAGAAAATATTGGCACTAAAAATGATTTAAAATACAGTCAATGCTGTAACACATAAATTTAACTAACCTCAATGATAATGAATATTTTAAATCATTCACAGATTCATATAAATCATTCTTGATATGCAGTATAGGGGTGCACATGATAGCTCTATGCAATTACCAGTTCCTACTGACAATTTTCTTCCTAATTGCCTTATTATTATGCATCTAAATGCACCGTAGTATTTCAGGAAATTGACAATGACAATGTAGACTAGATAACTAAATATTTTAATTATTATTCCCTATATTTCACTACAGTTAAATTGGAATCTTCAAGGATTAATACATCAGTATCAAACACGTACATGCAAGCACACTTCAGTACCAAACTGCTATCTTATGATACCAATATATTAATCCCTGAAGATGGCAATTTAATTTTGGAAAAATATAGGAAGTAATCATTTAAATATTTAATTATCTTGTATATGTCATCAATTTCTTGAAAGAACATGATGCATGAGAATCAACGTATAAGCTAAACACCAGGATAGAATCTAAATATTGACAGATCTTTTTCATTCTGTTTAAGTGATTTTACCACTTTAAATTTTATTCACAATGCTTATATTTGTGGTCTCCAATATCTTTGATTTTATTTTAACCCAACTCAAAATATATATAGGAAAGGAATGGGATGACCTAGGATCAAGAGGAAACAATTGGAATTGAAGAGGGTTCTAAAATGAATAAGCAGAAAGGGAAATGGCCCCAGTTGAGCATGGAGAGATCACATCAAATGAGTGGTATCAGTGGAACTATCTGTAGATCCAGGAATGAGCTATTGTGTTTGTACACAAATGCTAGAAGTGTAAGAAACAAGGCAGATAAAATAGTTACACTAATTCAGTCTGTTCACCCAAAAATTGTTGGAATAAGTGAGACATGGTTAGATGAGGACATCCTGACAGGAACAGAGATGAAAGGGTATGATGTGTTTCATGAGGATAGAAGGGATAAAAAGGAAGGCAGAGTGCTATTGATGAGAGAGAAAGAGTTATGTTCATACAAAGTAGAGATGCAAGACGGTTTTGAGGCAGTATGGTGTGAGATAGAGGTGAATGGAATGAAATACTTGGTTGGATGTTGTTATAGACCTGGTAATGTGGATGGTAGTAATAATGAAATGTATAATCAAATAAGAAAAAAGTGATCATTATGGACAATTTTAATTATGGCAATATAGACTGGAATGATGAGATAGCAACTGGAAGTAAAGAAAATGAGTTTCTGAGGAATAACTACCTCAGACAGTATGCAACAGAGGGCATGCAGGATTGATCGTCTTGGATTTGGTCATCTCATCAGAGGATGTAATTATAAACGAGGTGTCAAATCACCCACCATTTGGTGAGAGTGACCATGAGGTGATTACCTGGGTGATTGCCAGCAGAGTGTGGACCTTTCTAAGAAAAAGGAATATGTGAAACTACAAGGGGGGGGGGAACAGAAGATGTTACAGAAGATGTGATTATAAAGAGCTCAGAAGAAGCTTGAGATGTAGCATGGAATGAAGAGTTAGCTGGAAAAGAGATCAATGCAGCTTGGGGGATCTTCAAGAACTCTAGTGGATGCAATGTCTAATTGTATTCCAAGGGTGAGAAGGTTAAATAAGGTAGGTGTGAAATGGATGAATAAAGGGATTAAGCATGCGATACAGAGAAAAAGGGCATTATGGAGGCAGCATAAGAGAAGTGGAAATAACCAATTCCATGAGGTCTACAAAGACCAAGCAAGGAGGGTGACTTGGTTGGTGAGGGTAGCTAAAGAGAGCTATGAACAGCAGTTGGCTAATGAAGCCAAAAAGAATCCTAAGGAATTCTTTCGATATGTAGCAAGCAAAAGAAAAAATGATTAAGGAAGGATGACATTGATTGGAGAAAATGGTATAAAGACAGCTGTTACAGAAGATGTGGTAGAGATATTTAATGAGCAGTTCATAAAGGTCTTTCTCACTGGAGAGATTGAGAGCAGTTGATAATGGGGAGGAGAGATTGACTGTAAGTGAGCAAGAGGGGTATCGGGAGTTGAGATGTACATAAGACTGTGGGACTTGATTCTATATCACCATGTATTCTGAAGGAATGTGCCAGGGAGTTAATGCCTGCCTTGACATATTTTTTTAATACGAGTCTTGCACTCGGTCAAGTTCCTAAGGAGTGGAAGTAGGGCAAGCTTGTGCTACTTCATAAAGGAGGTGATAGAACTCAAGCATCAAACTATAGGCCTATCTGTGTGTAAGGTGTTGTAGTTAAGTTGTTGGAGAAACTTGTAAGAACTAGGATCCAGAATTGGATTGACAACAATGGTATTATCTTTGATGGACAGCATGGATTTGCTAAAGGGAGGTCATGTTTTAGTAATCTACTTACTTATTACAATAAGGTGACTATTTCCATGGACAGAGGAGAAGGATACACAGTAATATACTTAGATTTTGCAAAGGCTTTTGATAGATTACCACATGATAAGATGATAGACAAACTGAAGTGGATGGGGTTGAATATTAGATTGGTGCATTGGATTAGAGACTGGCTATCTAATAGGTATCAACATGTTGTGTATGGGGGAACGATATCGAGGAACGATATCAGACCCTCAAGGGTCTTTTTTAGAGCCATTGCTGTTTAACTTGTATATTAACGATATTATTGAAGATTTGGATGGAGATATTCAGTTGTTTGCAGATGATGCAAAGTTGGGATGAACCATGAAGAGTAGAGTAGAGTAGATATTGTGGCCTTATAAGAAGACTTGAATAAATTGAGTGATTGGGTACGTGAATGGGGATGTGAGCTCAATGTTGCAAAATGTAAGGTTTTTAAAATTTTTGGGAAACAAAGATGGGATGCAGAATTAATGCTTGGTGAGGATATATTTTCAGAGGTGGAGGATATAAGCGATCTGGGGGTAATAGTGAATAACGATCTGAAATTTAGGGGACACATTGCCAAAATTGTGAAGACAACACAAAGATTTCTGGGATTGATGCAGAAGACACTGACTTGTAGAAGTAGGGAGATTATTTTCCATTGTATAAGGCTTTGATTAGGCCACACATGGACTATTGTTCCCAGATTTGCTCACCTGGTTTTCAGAAGGATGAAGTGATGCTGGAAAAGGTCCAGAGGTGACTGACTAAGATAGTTTCTAACCTCTGGAATGTCAAATATGAGGGAAGATTGAGAAGATGCAATTTGCAGAGTCTGGCAGACAGGAGGAAGAGGGGGGGGGATATGATAGAGACCTATAAGTTAGTAAGGGGTTGTTATAGGTTGTTTCTGGAGAGGGTCTACAGAAAACAGTGGGAGATCAAGGGAGAACCAGGGGTCATCCCTGGAAACTGTATAAAGAGGGTGTGAAAAGCAGTTTTTTTTGCATGCAGAGTTGTGAATGATTGGAATACCTTGCCAGAAAGTGTGGTGTCTGCATAAAATTTGAGTGTGCTTAAAGCATGGTATGATGAACTGTGTGTATGATAAAAGGATCTCCCAGATGAGTCTTTGACTCCGTGGGGGGGGTCTTGGATAATATAATAATAAAAATATGTTAGGAATGGTCTGAACATTATAGAATCTTGTATACTACCAATTTCAGGGGAAGATTAAGCTGGCTTAATCTGCCTCTGAAATTTGAAATTGAAACCCCTGGCAGTAAAATTTATGGGACCCCCTAAAAATATCTATGTTTGGAAAAGTTAACGACATTTCTCTTGCAGCCTGATGTACTTTGTGTGGTGATATTGAATTTGTCTTTATCTTCTTTTAAAAATAGCAGAAACTGTTCCAATTCATCATCAAACTGCATAATATCTATATCATTCTTGTAGATCTCTTAATTTTTCCACATAGCTCGGGGCCCCTTGTGGCTGTCAGGTCTGACACCTGCTTGATCCATCTCTGTTTAATTTGGTATATTTTATAGCACACAGAACATTAGACCTTATTAAACTCCAATAATATATTTGTATAATATGTATGAATAAACAAGAGAAAGAGAGTAAAGAGATTCAATCATCAGAGGAGTACTTAATGAAAGCATGGCAAAATTTTGTTTCCCTCATACAGAAATTAACAATATTAGTGATGCTATCAGGATGCGGAAAGGTGAAAGAATTGATTGTTTTAGCTGACATCAATGACCTGAGGAGTGTAAGTATTGTATAAAAGAGAGTGTGAAGAAGTTATTGTAAAAAGTGAAAAATTAAGAAGATCGAGTAAGTGGTCATATAGAAGAGTGAGAGGGCATGGATTTTAAGTCTCATGCAATGCTATATATATATATATATATATATATAACAAATGAACTGAAGAGGAGATCACTGATAGCACAGCAGTCAATATGCAGGTTGTGCAGAACAAATGATATAGTTTATGGAACTCTGGTCTGAATTTGATGGACATAAGGTGTCATATAATGCTGACAGACTGCAGTTAAATGAATTTGCAGTTAAGTGTCTAGAGAGCATTGTTCACTGATAATGTTGAAGCGCAAAGTCAGGAAAACTAAAGCAATTAGGTTGGATGCAGGTGAGTGTGGTTATTCTTTTACTCACCTACTTCATGGGCACCCATGAAGTAGGTGAGTAAAAGAATAACCAAAAAATGTGACCTCTGGTATCTCCAGCATGTCGAATGGAGGTGTAAATTCAGTATTCCCTTAGGAACCTAAGGGAATACTCCAGTTTCTATATACTAATACTAGAAGTATTAGGAATAAAGGGAGAAGTTTTTGGTATTGGTTAGCACACTCTCACCAAAAGTCATAGGTATTAGTAAGTTACAGGGACAGAATGTGAAGGATTTAATATTTTCAGGGAAGATAAAAAAGTAGAATGAAAGGAGGGGTATTCCTTATTAGATGAATTGCAGACAGAGTAAGAGATAGGCAGGTAGGCAGTTCTTGTGAGGAAATCTGATGTGGATTGAGGCCAACAGGGCCAAATACACATTTGGTTACTGCTATAGGCCAGGAGGTTCCACAGACGATGTGGAAGATATGGATGAGTGCAGGCTGAGTAATTATTATGGGAGACTTCAACTATGGACACAGATTGGAAGGAGAAAAGAATCACATGGTAGGAATAAAATTTTTAATTTATACACCTACTGAGATAATTACTTGAAGCAGCATGTGATGGAGGACTCAGGGTATGAGAGTATTGGACTTGTCATAGGATTCAGAGATCAATAACCAGGGTGGCCACATTTGTCACAGGGGAGAGTGACCATGCAGTCTTGACTTGGGAGGTTACAAAAATAAAAATATAAAATAAAATAAAAAGAATTTTCAATCAAGAAGGGATATATAAGTGGAACTACAAGCAGGTGATTATGACAAGCTTAGAAGGCAACTTGATGCAGTGCCACGGCATAAAAATCTGGAAGGGAAGGATGTTAGCAGCATGATGTATATTGATGGAAGCAATAGACTATGCCCAAAGTCAGGAGGATTAATCATGAGTTAGGTAGATGAGTACTATCATTAAGCAAGAGCTGAAAAAAAAAAAAAAAAAAAATTTGGAGGGTATAAAAGGAGAAAGGTGACCAGCATGGTAAAGGCAAAATCAAATTATGAGAAGAAATCTGAGAAGGCTATCCAAAGAATTCTTTCATTATGTTGCAAGTAAGAGGATGAATGACTAGAAGGATAACTTTAACAAGTGCAGATGGTAGTGAGGTAAGAAAAGAAGATGAAATAGTTGAGTAACCACTTTGTAAGGGTATATCATCCAATATGCAAGGAAACTGGCAATGCCCCCGACTAAGCTTTTGAAGGGCTCAGCTCTGGCAAAGTCCTAAGGGAGTGAAAGGGGAGGGACAAAATAATTACCCCAGTCCTGAAGATACTTTCAGGTGCAAACTTTGTTTGCTCACACTTGGATAAAGGATTAAACTAAATTTATTATACTCTAACCAAGTGAAAAATAAATTTTTGGCAAAATAATTATTTTGCATAAATGAGGCTCTAAGACTGCAGCAGCAAATTACAGACCAATCACTGCAAAAGTTGGCCAAAGAGAGAATTCAGGAATATGTGGATAAAAATATGATATTCTAAGGTGCAGTATCGCTTTGTGAAGGGCTAGTCCTGCTTTAGTCATTTACCAAACTTTTTATAATAGTGAGAGCTGAGTTGGATAAAGGAATGGCTACACAATGATAAAGTTGGATTTTGCAAAACACTTGATAGAACTATATAGGACTACAGAATATGGAACCTCTGCTACACCAATTAGGACAAACATGGATGGATAATAAACTGGTGATGGTGATATGGATATGAGGGTGGCTGAGTGGACATATACCAAATAGTATATAGAGGAGCAGAATCCAGGAGAAAGCAAGTGCCTAGTTGTGTGCCACAAGGCCCTGTACTTAGTTTGCTATTGTTTAAATTTGTACATAAATTATACAGAAATGATTTCAAGGAAAATGTCGAGTTTGTCCTGATGATGCAAAACTGGGTAGGATAACATTTAATCAATAATGTTCTACATTCTTGATGAGCTTGCAAGATGATTTAAATAAATGACAGTATGAGCAAAAAGATAATGGGTGCCAGTTTAATGTGAAAAAATGGCACCCATTATCTTTTTGCTCATACTGTCATTTATTTAAACTGGCACCCAGGAACAAAGTTATTCATTTTGGGATAAAAAGATTACAATCTATGTCTGCATATTGCATTGAGGGAACTGTACCCTAGGAAAAATTTACCCAATTCTTTGAACAGTTGTGTCCAAAGAATTGGGTAAATTTCCATATTATCATATAGTAATCCAAATTCAGGCATTTGAAAATCAAGTTGATCATGTGGGATATACCAGTTTTTCCCTCGCATACAAAACATCTTTGGAGTAGAGCTCAGAGAGCATATTGTTAAGAGTGCCAAAGTAGCTCATAGGATTACTTGATTATTGAAGAACACACTAAGAAACAGAGATGAAGTTATCATTCCTCTTTATAGGGCCTTGATACATCCACATCTAAATTACTGTGCTCAGGTCTGGTCACCTAGGTTTCTTGTGGATAAGGAAGTGGTGGAGAGAATCCAGAGATAAGTGACCTGGATGGTGAGTGGCCTATGTGAAATGCTCTTTATGATGATAAATTGATGGTTTGTGGGTTGCAGAAGTTGGTTGGTCAATAGTTGAAAAATAGGAGAAAAGATAACATTTAAGTTACTTAGAGGATTTTATAGAGTGGATAAAATCCTCTAAGTAACTTAGAGGATTTTATAGAGTGGATACAGAGGAATATTTCAGCATTTGGTAGGAGGGAGACAGAACAAGAGGTCATCCCTGGAAGTTGAGTATTGTGTGGCTAGCAAGGGTGTGAGGAATACATTTTTTGCTTGGAGAGTGGTGAATGAATGGAATGGGTTTCCAGTCAGTTGTGAGTGCTTCATCTGTCAATGGTTTCAAGGAGAGGCATGATAAATACTGTGTTGATAGTTTGGGTCTCTCATGATGAGTCTGGACTCCATGGAGGTGCTAGTACAGTAATATTTCATCCTATGTTACAAGAATATTGTCAGGGAGAGAAGAGAAGATTAGTTGATTATATTCAAAACATAGTGACTAGACATGAGCCACTTGCTCATGCCTCAGCCACAGCTGAGTTAACAGGAGAATGCACTATTAGAATTAGTAGAGAAACAATGGATAGCATTTGTAATTCAGGTTACATAACTTACTCATTATTACAAAATTTCTGAATGCTAACAATGTCAAGTTCTTTCTTAATATCATCATTCTAAATATGATTATGCATTGATGCCATTTGTTCACTCTCCTAATTTTTCTCAAAACTCACATTTTTGTGGTTTCCAGTCTTTGAGTTCTATTTCTAGATTTTATGAGGGTTACAGATGAGTCATTGAAATCCTTAGGAATTTTAAGCCATCATTCTTGTTATGATTGTTTACCAGATTAGCATCTTGCAGGCTGCTTCACTGAATCTGCATTTGCGCCAGATGTTGGCATGAACATAAGGACTTGGTACCTTTCCAATCAATTCGATAGCATGTTAAAAGCAGATGATCAGAAAATTCTGATTTTCCATGATGAAGGAATATGACGATGAAAGAACATAAATGAAGGAATCATTTGTGTTCTTTTCATTTTGGTCATCCAACTACAAAGAGAAGATCACCTGAGAGTAATGTAGTTCGGCCATTTTGAATTACAAAGCAGCTAGGGTATGAAGCTAATATGTGTGTAAATTGCATGAGTTATTCTAGCAGGTTTGTCTGATTTTCAGAACATAGTGACATAGTGCATTTGTGCCAGATGTTGGTATGAACATAAGGACTTGGTACCTTTCCAATCAATTCTAATAGCATGTTAAAAGCAGATGATCAGAAAATTCTGATTTTCCATGATGAAGGAATATGATGATGAAAGAACACAAATGAAGGAATCATTTGTGTTCTTTTCATTTTGGTCATCCAACTACAAAGAGAAGATCACCTAAGAGTAATGTAGTTCAGCCATTTTGAATTACAAAGCAGCTAGGGTATGAAGCTAATATGTGTGTAAATTGCATGAGTTATTCTAGCAGGTTTGCCTGATTTTCAGAATGAGAAACCAAAGTTTCTAAGAGGAAAAATCCTGCCACCATATGGGACCAACTGACTCACCATCAATTGAAAAGTCCTTGTAAAGGTTCCTTCTATCCTATATGAAAAGACCTGGGATTTGAACCCTTGCCTTTAAAATCAAAGGGTGGGTAGTATGATACCAACTGGGATAATTTGGAAAGTAAGCCTTTGTGTCAGACTTGATCAAAAATACACTGGAAATGTTAAAAATGATATATGTAGTTTTCTCCAAAAATCTTTCCATGGCTTATATCCAAAGGTAGGTGGATGTTAGAAAAGGAGATCCACTGTGGATTGGGAGTGGCACAATACATACTGGAGCACTTCCAAGTACTCATCCTGGTAATTAATCGGTGCTACCAATATGGATTTTGCTAATCACGACCAATACCAGTTCCCTTCATCAACATTACCCATCTATGGACATGTGCCATGAAAAGGCTCGGAAAAACCTGTGCAGTTGAACTGGACATTGCCAAGGCATTTGAATGGTTTGGTACTGAGAGCTTCTCAGCAAAGTGCCATCTTATGGTCTGCCTTCCTCCCTTTATAACTGAATTTACAGTATTCTCTCAGCTTGTTCACTACATGTAATGGTGGAAGTTGTTCTCTCTTCATATTTTCCTATTAATGCAGATGGGCCTTGGGACTCTTATTTCATTCTCACTCTTTCTCATATATATATGTATAAATGACCTGCTCTCACTTAACTCAAATCTTACTCAGCTTTGCTAATGACACATTCTCCACTCATACAACAATCTTTACAGTGCTCAAATAATTCAAACTTCAAGATCTACAATAAGTGTCCTAAATATGGATATCCATGCCACCCTACATTGGGCAATAACAACCTGCTCCCTTTCAATGTTACAAAACACAAGCATCTAAATTTTTGAATCTGATCACTGCAACAGAGTATGTTATTGAGAAATCTACAGTGTCAAATCTACATATCAGTAAAATATTTGGGTTTCTGCTTGGTGGTTTCTGATAAGAACGAATCAGTGAACTGTTAATCAAAAAGCACTATTAAAAGGCGAATATGGACTCCTGGATATAGTTCATATCTGTAGGTAGTTTTCAGTATCGAGACCACATATTAATATAAAGAGTTTATTAAAAATAAACAATTAAAAAACCTGACAAGTTTCGTTGCAAGACGTACATCATCATCAGGGGTAATGGTATATAAAGGTTTAATACAACAAAAGCTTATTGACAATTTAGATGACACATTCGATGTTTTTTTTTTTTTTATAATTTCACAACTGTCAAATAATTGAGAAACCCGAATACAAATGATACATTCGTTACTGTATGCGTGTTGGAACATTGCTAGTTGCCACGTTCCATGGCTCATGCGTGCTATATCCAAGATCCAAGGCAGTTAAATTTTTGATGAAGGTAGAGCACACTTGATGTAAAATCAAGCCTCGATTTTTATTACGCTGTGTAGGGATCCTAAGCATTAGTGCAGCTTCTTTAAATTTCCCTATGAAACAATTGTTATCAATATATGACATGTTTGTCTGTTGCCAGAACACTTGATGGCCAGTAGTGTCTATGTGGAATGCTAAGCCTGATTTGTGTTCCCTTCTTTTTTCGATGTCTTTTACATGCTCAGCCATGGGGATCTTTCCTAACCTTCCCATCGGCCTACATAAATGCCATAAGAGCAAGAAATCTCATAGATGATTGGTTTTTTCATGGGGTAATGTGGCAGTTTTGGTGGATGTAGGAACCTTGATTTTTTTGCAAAGTTTTTTAATTGTTTATATGTTAATATAAATTCTTTATATTAACATGTGTTCTCAATACCGAAAACTACCTACAGAACTGCTTAACCACAGAAACCTACATCTACATAGTTTATATCTTTTAAATAACGTAATATCATGGCAAATATATAATATACATTCAAAATTGTCGATTCTTGACCATAAGGATTAATGGGAATAAACTATTATTTAGATATTGGTCAAGTGTAGGTGAATAATTATTTTAATTACCAACTAATTTCGTCAGCTTATGCTGTCAGTTTCATTAGGGTACAATCAGGAAAGCTAAGAAAACGAAAATTACAAGCTAAATGTTACTGGCAATTCTATTTCAATAACAAAATAGTGCGCATGAAACAATATGTGTGTCTCAGATATATGATTTACTTCACATGGTGTATTTCGGTAATTGGATTGTATTTTTTTATATAATAAGCTATATAAAACACAATGAATTGATAAAAGACCTGACAAGTTTCGTAAATCAAACGACTTACATCTTCCGGGGAAAGAGGTAACTTAAAGTTAAAACACAAAGAAAAGAGAAATTATTAGTAATAGTTCATACTAAGCAGTTGTGGTCATCTGACTATTTATAAAATTAAAAATCAGAGTGCAGATTCACAGTAATGATGAGTTACTTGTTGAGATGCATTTTGTAGTTTGCACTGAAATTCATTTCTTGTGTGTTTATTGTTCTAATTAAAGTCTTCCATATGTCTGGTAGGATTAAACCTTGGTTCCTGTTGAGGTTATTTGTGTAACGGGCAACTGTAGCGGCTTCTTTGAAGATTCTGGAATGGTAGTTTTCTTCTATATATGGCATAACTTTTATTCCATTCAATAATGTGGTTGGTTGTGAAGAAGTGGAAAGAAAGGCCAGAAATATCTTGTCTGTTGTTTCTAACATAGCTGATGTGTTCCTTTTGTCTCACTTCGAAGCTTCTAGACGTCTGACCAATGTAACTTAGAGCACAGGGACAAGGGATAAACTCCTGCATGTTTGTAGAAAGGATTGGAATCTTTTGGTGATCTTAGAAATTTCTGGATAGTTTCAACTGACTTGAAGGTCACTCTAATATTGTGTGGTTTCAGGAGGCGAGCTATTTTTTTGGAGATGGTACCAACATATGGAATAGTTATAGTAGATATATATTGGGTGTCATCATGTTGTCTTTGTGGTATATCAAAGAAGAGAATCTTGTTAACAAGTCTTCTAGGGTAGCCATTTAGGAGTAAATCGTTTGATATTTTATTTAATTCTTCTTGTAGATCATTATGGCCTGTGGTGAATTGTATAACTCTTTTCTTTGGCTTGTGAATAATGCTGAGTTTTTGGACGATGTGGTCCAGTATTTGTTGGTTTTCTATAAACTGATAAGTTGACACTTATATTCTTTTTTCTTAATTATGATGTCTAGGAATGGTAGTTGTTTGTCCTTTTCATGATCTAGTGTGAATTTGATAGTAATGTGGAACATATTGATTTTGTTTAGGTAATCTAATAGCTCTTCCTTTTTGTGATAAAGATGTCATCAACAAATAATATAATATAATATACATTCTCAATCACATTTGAAATTTACATTTTAAGTACTTTCCTAGATGATAAGAAACAGATAATTTTATCCTCTGATAGTTCTGCATATCACATGTAAGTTATTCAAATGAATTCTGCATTTAAAGACCAAAAGTGTATTTTTCACTTTACCTGTATAATGCACTACCACAGTCTGTCCAACTTTAGGAAACGTTTGTCCTGGGGGAAAAAAAAAAGCTCTTGAAAAATGTGGCTGTCAGTATGTTGAAAATACTTTGTAATATAAGCATAATTATTAATGTATCAAAACGATTATTCTACATCATACTCCTATAGGTTTAAGTTAAATTAAGATTTTTTTTAAAAAAAAAAGTTTTGAACATTCTAAACATTTCGGGGTACTAAATATATCCACACCTACCATCGCCAGGATTGATTGTTTCTATCTCAACACCCATTCTGTCTAATACAGAATTAGACTTGATACAGCGAGACAATAAATCCAGCCCGACTATGCTGCACAATATCTCACTTATTTCCGGACTTTTAGTGAACTCTGTTCGACTCCACTTTTCGGTAACAGCCCTACTCTCTGGCTAACTAAAGTGACATCTAGTGCTCGATTCCTACAAGAACAAAAAAAAAGATTAATAGAGAGCGCTGATGTCACACTATTCTTTTTATCGTCTGCTCCAGAGACGCTCAGGATTTGCACTATTACTATCAGTAATTTATCGGCTGATGTGATATGTGAGTATTGGTAAATATTTTTGGGATATAGTATGTTGTTGGTGTAAGATACCAGATGAGTTCAAAAATCGTCGAAATGTTTTATCTGCATTGTGGAACTTGAGATATTAGAAATTCGCTTATACTGAAAAAACTTATCATAAAATAATAATGATAACTGATATTCGTAATAAGACTTAATACTTCAAATATAATTACCGCTAATTGATCCTTATATGTTTCCTTGTTTATGCTTTATGAAACCACAATGCAGAACGTATTGAAAACAATGTTGGCTGCTTTATAAGCAAATTATCATAAATGACTTCCCCCCCCCGCCCCTCTAACTGTGAGAAGAGTGATATAAAATTGGGTTAGTCACAGCTGTGTTAAATATTTAACGTAATTTTAGTGAAATTCATGGAATAAGCAATTTCTTTAATTACGCATATGTTTGTAGAAATAAGCAGTAATGTTATCTTCTTCCGGAAGCTTTTCTTTCCAGAAACCCCCGAGAAAACATATGCAACATATCTCCAGCGTTAGGAAGTGAAAAAGAATATCGTGTTAATATTCATTTCAGAATTATTTAGTCAAATCGAGACTGTGCGGCGACCAAGCAGTGAGGCCTCCTCTGCCTATCCATTTTCCTGAGAATCAGTTGTTGAGCATAGTCCGTACAGTTGCTACATAATATGACAGCGCTCCATCCTGTTGAAAAATGAGGCCCTCCACATTATCAATCTAGGAAAACACAAAGTTCTCTAGCATATCCAAGTATGCCACACTTATAATTGTCTCCTCATGTAAAAAAATAATGACCAGGAAAATGGATAGGCAGAGGAGGAGGAACCAATTTCTTGGCCACCATGCATTCCCATAGAATAACAGCAACCGTAGAAGCAATATTCCTGTGGATATGCTAATCTGAGTGTGGTCTGAGCTGGAATTCTGTTTTGATGTCAGTAGGGGTGTAAATGGTGCACTCATTGAGTTCCACTAACAGGTAATCAAACTGTGACATTGTACTTTGATAATATATGCTACATACATTTCTGCTTGTAAAATGTTGTGAAATAAATTTCATTGAAAACCCCGGAGTTCTTTTTCGGATACCCTGTGTGTGTGTGTGTGTGTATATATATGTGTGTGTGTGTGTGTGTGTGTGTATATGTATGAGCAGGGGGGGGGAGTCCTGATAAACACCTAGAATAGAAAATAATTAATTTTTTATATCCTAAAAAAAAGAACAAATTATTACAATTGATGAAACATGGGGGTTAAAGGGTTTTAAGATAGTTTTTTCTTGTGATTATATCAATTGCTTTAATATCATTTTTGTTCTAGGTGTTTATCAGAACATTCCATACCCCCCTCACACACACACACGTGCGCGCACACACACACACACACACACACACACATATATATATATAATCTAGATTATTACTATAGTGGAATACTGAAATATGCAACAAATCTTGTTTTTGCAGTTTAGATTTTCTTTTAATGTATTCTCCTACTAGTTCTTGTTCAGTAGCATGGTTATTATCATCATCATGATACTTCTGTGGAATCTCAGGATTTGATATGTGAAAACACTACACATTCTGCTGTCTATGCTACACTGCATGTTTTTTTTTATGTTTGTGTGTGTGTGTCATTTGTATGCGAATGTTCTCTGGCCAGTTTGCTAGGTGTTTTCACATGGGAGAAGACTTCCCCCCCCTCTCCCTCCATGTAAAATGTTTAGTTGAGGAAATGCATACTCTAATATAGCAGTTATGTAAACAATGCCATTAATTTATTTTTATTTTGTTATAAGTACAATGTCATCTCTAATACACACATACATATGCAACAATATTTGATAAAATTTGCCTTACTTCAAATTTCATTGGAATATTGATTAGTGTCAATATTTCTAAATATAATGCTACAATGATTATTTATCTCGCACCTAAAGACAGGCTCATTGCTCAGTTGGTTTCATCAGAGCCTTTTGGGTGGAAAGACATGGAATCAAATCTCTTCTGTGACATGAGAAAACATTATCAGTCTCATATGCAGTGGAGCATGTTTCATTCCTGAAACATGCTGCTCCACCTGCATATATCCACGTTCCATCCCTGGGAGATATAGGATACTATTTGACAAGGGTGGCAATAGAAAATCACTTTGTTCTGTGATAATTCCCTGATTTATTTATCGTATGGCTTGTACACATGGTTAAAAGACAATAAGATATAATACACATGAATATCTACTTACTTATTACAATAAAGTGACTGCTTCCTTGGACAGAAGAAAAGGATACATAGTAATATACTTGAATTTCGCAAAGGCTTTTTGATAGCATACCTCATGATAGGTTGACAGTCAAACTAGAGCAGATGGGGTTGGATATTAGATTGGTGCATTGGATTGGAGACTGGCTATCTGATAGGTATCAACAAGTTGTGTATGGGGGGAGCGATATCCAGGAAAAGGAAAGTCACTAGTGGAGTGCCTCAGAGGTCTGTTTTAGGTCCATTGCTGTTTAACTTGTATATTAATGATATAGGTGAAGATTTGGATGGAGATATTCAGTTGTTTGCAGGTGATGCAAAGTTGGGATGAACCACGAAGTGTAGTGAAGATGTGGCCTTACAGGAAGACTTGAATAAATTGAGTGATTGGGCATGGAAATGGGGATGCGAGTTCAGTGTTGCAAAATGTAAGGTTTTAAAATTTGGAAAACAAAGATGGGATGCAGAATTTATGCTTGGTGAGAATATATTGTTGGAAGTAGAGGAAATAAGAGATCTGGGAGTGATAGTGGATAAGGATCTGAAATTTAGGGGACACATCGCCAAAATTGTGAAGACAACACAAAGACTTCTGGGAATGATGTGGAGGACACTGACGTGTAGAAGTAGGGAGATTCTTGTTCCGTTGTATGAGGCTTTGATTAGGCCACACATGGACTATTGTGCTCAGATTTGGTCACCGGGTTTTCAGGAAGATGAAGAGATGTTGGAAAGGGTCCAAAGGAGACTAAGGTAGTTTCTGACCTCTGGAATGTCGAGTATGAGGAAAGATTGAGAAGATGTAATTTGCAGAGTCTAGTGGAGAGAAGGAAGAGGGGAGATATGATAGAGACCTACAAGTTGGTAAGGGGTTGTTATAGGATCAATGTTGGAGAAGTTTTATAGAGAATAGTGAGAGATCAGGGGAGAACCAGAGGTCATCCCTGGAAACTGTATAAAGAGGGTGTGAGTAGGGGAGTGAGAAGCAGGTTTTTTTCGTGCAAAGTTGTGAATGATTGGAATGCCTTGCCTGAGAATGTGGTGTCTGCAAAGAGTTTGAATGTGTTTAAAACATGGTATGATGAGCTGTGTGTGTGTGTGATAAAAGGACCTCTCAGATGAGTCTTGACTCCATGAGGTCTTGGGGTGGTAATAATAATATAGATAAGATACACATATATGATAAAAAATAAAAGTCTACATGCAGCAAATACAAATATGAAATTTATGACAAGCATCAGATAGAAGATTTGTCATATTTTAACATTTAGGGTTTTAATTCAGTTGTTTGCCTCTGGGGATAGGTCAAAGATATCCTTAAAGTCACTTGATATGCTGTCAGCTCGCATTCCTGTACTATATGGTGAATGGTTTGGGTCTCGGCTCCACAGGGACAGTGGGGATTTGGTATCTTACCTCACTTTGAAAGTGAGTCTCCACATACACCATGGCCTGTATGAATCCTGTTAGCCGTCGTCCATATATTCCTGGGCAGGTCAAATCCAGATGGTTTTTGTAAGATGTTTGTGTGATTACGAACTTCAGGTGATACTGCTTGGGACCATCCCAAGCAGTATCACCTCACAGTACATCCCACCTACTCACCCTATTGTCATTCTAAGAAGATCACAGGCGGTTTTTATGGTAGGTCTTCTGGATTTTAGTCTCTTAGATAATGCATCTGGAATAAATTCATGTATTGGGAGATTTTGGTTATTTAAAATTCTTTTATATTCACGAAGCAAGGCTTCCTGTCGTCGCATTTCCAGAGGAGCAATGTGGCTCAACGTGGAGAGCCATTGTAAGGGTGTACTCCTAATGCAACCTGTTATTAAACGCGGAGTGGAGTTAAGTTGAGTATCTAGTTTATTGACATGGTTACTATTGAACCAGACAGGAGCACCATACTCTTCTGCACTATAAACTAGACCCATTGCAGTGCACCGCAGAGTTGTGGCACTTGAGCCCCATATAGTACCAAAAAGCTTCTGAACTGTGTTATTTCTGGTGCGAACTCTAGCAGTGATGTTAATCATATGCTGTTTATACGTCAGAGTTCTATCCAGATTTATTCCCAGATATTTAGGTGTTGGATTAAACGAAATTAATGTTCCATCAGCATATATCTCTGGTTTTTGATTTACAAGTCTATTGTTCAGGTGAAAGCAAGAGCATTCGGTTTTACCAGAATTTGGTGTTAATCTCCATTTTTTATAGAACTGCCATAAAGCTGACAGATCATTTGTCAATATTTCTTCAGTTCTTTTGATAGACTTGTCGCTGATTGCCAAAGCTAGATCATCTGGATAAGCAAACTTCCTGCTGGCTGTTTCAGGAATATCTGCGATGTAAAGGCTAAAAAGCAGTGGTGCGAGCACTGAGCCCTGAGGTAATTCATTCTTAAGCACTCTGTTTACTGATGCTTCCTCTGGTGACTACCCTGAAATATCTATCACACAGTAAGTTGTTTAGGAGATGGCCCGATATTTTACATGGGATGACCTTAAGAAATTTATAAGTCCCTCCCTCCAAACAGTATCGTAAGCTGCTGTTAAGTCAATAAAGACTGCAGTAGTCTTCAGGCATCTTTGAAATCCTGCTTCAATGTAGGTTGTTAAGCTGAGAACTTGATCTGTGCAGCTGTGATCTCTTCCTGAACCCTGCATGTTCTATTGGAACACGTTCCAAAATTTTATCACTGATCCTGTTCAATATTAGTCTCTCCAATAATTTGTAGGTTGCATTTAAAAGGGCTATGGGGCGATAGTTTTCAATTCTGTCTGCTGGCTTACCTGGTTTTAACACAGCAATGATTTTTGTCCTTTTAAATTCTTTAGGAATGCAGCCACTTTCAAGTATATCGTTAAAGAACTTAGCCAGCCACGATCTTGCATAAGGTCCGCAGTGCGTTAGGAATTCATTATGAATATTGTCAAATCCAGGAGCCTTCCTTGTTTTGATGTTTTGAAGCGTCAAGGATATTTCCTCACGGGGAAAAAAGGCAAAGAGACTTGTTCATTCTTTCGAGTTACAAACTTCATAGCCTTTAGTTTGCATTTTACCTCTTTAGTATGTTCTTTATCTATCGAGTGCTAGAAAGAGAAACAATATGAGCAGCTATCTGATTTGGATTGACAAGAGATTTCTTTGGTACATAGGGACTTGAGCCAAGCTTTTTAAGTAGCGACCAGGCTTTTCTACTAGAGTGTTTGAAATCTATGTTTTCAGTTATTTAAATCCACTTTTCCCTACGGGCAGCATTGAGACTATGGAGCAGTTCTTCTATCTCAGGATCCTTACTTTCAAGGAATTCCTGATAGGGATGTGCTTTCATTGGTCCATCCAGGCATGTATTCTTTTCAGTAGCCTTTAGGAATGTGTATTTTTGCCACTGCTATAACTACTCTAGTGAACCGTGTATAGTTTTTGTAAGTTGGGGGAATTCTTCCAAGGCATGTGTCTAGATCCGCAGTAAAGTTTTCCCAGTCGGCTTTTTGGAAATTCCATCTCGGTCTAGGAAATGTTATCACTGGAATTTGGGCTCCTAATTCTATAAGATGGGACGGTGCTGGCTATTTGGATAAACCTCAAGAATATGTCTGAAAGTCTCTACAGACTTTCAGACATATCGGTGGAGACGAATGTCAAACCTGGGTTATATTCCTTATTCCAGGCTCTTGATTTAAAGGTGCCTTTTTTCTTGGCATCAAAAACCAAGTGAAGACTGTATTGATTTGCCCATTCAGCTAATCTTTCCCAGTTTTGATCATTCCGATTGTATTTCCAAGAAGTATGATGACTGTTGATGTCTCCAGAGTACACCGTTGGGTGGGAGTATGTCTGTAGAATATCATTTGGCCAGACAGTTGCAGGTGGTTTATATACATTTATGATCGTAATTTTTGCTATTTTAACATTGATCTTATGGATTTCATCATCAGTCGAAGAAGATATCAACATGGTATTCTCAATACCATTTTGGACATATGTTGCCATGGCTACGACTGTAAGTAATCCCGAGAATGTCATAGCCAGGGATTATTGCTCTACGTGTGTTGAGTGATGAATTTGAAGGAATCTGATGTGTCTGGGCCATGAGGCCAAATGGAAAACACATCATCTACGTATCTTAGCCAGATTGAAGGTTTCTCTTGGAAGAACAAAATCTACAAACAGATTGAGGGAACTGCCATGGGTTCCCCCCCCCCCTCTCTCACCCCTCTTGCCAATTATTACATGGAAAACTTTGAAAAATGAGCCATTGACTCTTTACCTCTAAAACCTTCTATCTGGCTAAGATATGTAGATGATGTGTTCTCTATTTGTCCTCATGGCCCAGACACATTAGATTCCTTCCTCAGTCACCTCAATAGTCTACATCCAAGAATCCAGTTTACGATGGAAAAGGAAAATAACAATAGTTTACGCTTGCTAGACAACTTAGTAACACTCCTTCCTAATGGTAACCTTTCTTTCTCTGTATATAGAAAACCTACTCATACAGGCAGATACATTCACAAACTCTCCCACCACCACCACCACCCTTCCCAGCAATATGGCATTATTAAAACTCTGACCAATAGGGCCCACAATCTTTGTTCCAGTAAAACTACTCTTTCAGCCGAACTCAAACACATACACAACACCTTCCTTTCAATTGCTATGATGACTACAGAATTAAAAAAAATAATCAAGTCCTTCCCCATTCCCTGACCATCTCTTCAGAAGGACTTCAGAAATGCCATCATCATTCCTTACATCCGTGGTAATTCAGAAAAAATAGCCAGATCGTTAAAAAAGTACATTTAAGCCCCACCGTGAACTTGCTGCCCTTATCCGCTCCACTAAAGACCAGCTCCCTCCTCTTTCAGTGCCCGGTGTATATAGAGTACCTTGTTCCTGTAAACTTGCCTACTTCGGACAAACAGGCAGATCAGCATTCATCTGGTTAGAAGAACACAGATCTTACATCTGCAAACACGATTATGGTCAATCTGGCCTTGCAGACCATGTTTTGGATACATCCCACAGGATCTCCTGGAAAAACACTGCCATGCTCAACCATAGTAAATTCAAAAAAGAGACTATTCTTTGCATTTGCACTCAGGAATCAACCTAATTTAAATAAATACGGTTGCATTAAACTTCCCAAAATTTGGGAAACTTTAATTATCACACATTCCTATTTACATCCCAGGCCACCTGCAAATGCTCATAGAGGGTGCACCACCTAGATAGAACTTTAATTTCACTTTGTATTGTATTTGTGTGTGTGTTGTTACAAAAAGTTTTTGTAATCCTCGAAGATGTCTTTGTGACGGAGACGAAATATTGGAAGTATTGAAATTAGTTTTAATCCTTTCTCAGTGCTGTTAATATTCCATTAAACCTCTAACATGAATTATTGCTCTAGATTTAACTTGATCTTCAGTTTTGATATGTGATTCTTGAATGAGAAGTAGATTGACGTTTTTCTCTTGTAGAAGTTTAGAAAGACATTGACATTTTGATGCGCTAATACCCTCAACATTTAACTGGAAGATACGGATATTATGTCCGATATTCCTTATCAGCTGGTTCGAAGAAGAATCGTTGTGAAGGTGTTTTGAGTTTCCATGTGTAAGTATGGTCAGGAGATTGCACAATGTTCTGGTCGCCAGTTGCTCTAGCTCTTTAGCATGACCCAGAGTGCATCCCGAGGAGGCGAGCTAGAATTGCTCCCCAATTCCCTAATAAAAGTAGCATTGCTATGTCACCAATGATTGGGTTTGGGGAAAAGCACACATACACACCTAAAGACAGTCATAAACATTCATGCCCATAGAGATTCAAGCTGCAGCCTGTTGAATGGAGAGCAGATCTATTAACTACTTAGACATGAAAAGTTATTTGTTGGAATTTTCTCAGTAAATATTCATTAAAAAAAAATTTTGCAAGAAATGAAAAAAATGAGAGTATTAGAGTGTGTGACAAGTGTATTGTTAGTAGAGTATTTGAAATAAGCATTTTAAGCATATAAGCATAAAAGAGAATAATAATTTTGAAACAAAGAGCAAAGGAGTGGCATCTGTAGTGCAATTGGAAGAACGATGGTACATTGTGCCCTTCGAATGGAAAAGGCCTAAGTTTGATTCTCGTCATGATGAGAGGAATCTTTATATGGTTTTTTTTTTTTTCAGTTAAAGGTGAGTTGGCCGATCTCATACACAGGTAGCAGGTTTTTTTCTCCCGGAAACTTGGGTTTTTCATCCTGCATACAGACAAATTGGCCTTGAGAACACACAATTTACAGATAAAAAATACTAGTGGTTGTGGTGGGCAGTAGATGCCATTGGTGATGATGGTAGTTGTTGTTGTTTGCAGTAGTTTGTGGATTAAGTGGTGGAGATGGAGAGTTGTAGAGTAGGTGCTCTTCTTCGATGAGTCATTGGACTCCTTGGAGGTGTCATGTAATAATAATAATATGACTGAGAGTACCAAGAAATGAGCAAGTCTTATTAATGAAAATAATGGCCAGCATGGTTGCCCATTACATTAGTGGGTAGCATACTTTCTCTCCAGCCAACAGACTGTAGGTTCATATTGCACTGTGGGCATGGATGTTTGTGGACATCTTTAGATAAGTTTTTTTTTTTTGGGAGGGGGGGATGAATTTCATCTCTTAGACAGGACAAATCGAATATAGAAACAGTTACTTTGATAAGCAAAGCTATTATGGTAGGAAGTAAAAAAAAAATCATAAATCAGCTAACACCTTTTATTCCCTTATAGGGAGTAGGCAAGGCCATTTTTATTCCTAACTTTTGGAGACTGAGAGGGGCATTTCAGTCTCCATCGGTAGCCAATCAGAGATAGCCAGCCCGATCACTAATTATACTTGACATCTGGTGAAGAACGGTGGCTAACAAGTACCGCCATCTCATGGTCCCTAATCCTAACACTATGTTTACTGTCTGAAAATAGGGTGGATTTATGGTCAATTTTCTTGAGTTTTCTGGAGGGAAAAAACCTGCTTGCCCATGCCAGAGATCAACTAACTCAGGAACCAGTTAAAAAGGCTTAGTAAATATTCCTTTAGTCATAGACTAGAATTGAACTTACGATGCTCTTCAGGTGGTCCAGCATGAAGAAAGAGCACTACCAAAGAAAGAGCAAGAGTGAAATTACCAAAAACCAAAATGCCAGCAAAAAATTACCCAATTACCAAAACTAGCAGAACACAAGACAGTGCTGAAACTAATGAATAATACATAAAATTTGGTCAGCAATAAATCATTTAGTCAAAGATTTGTGTTCAGGGATTTAAGATGAAAGTGCAGTTTTTAATATAATGCAGTACAAAGTCAGAAAGTTTACTTTAAGATGAGAGGGTTGCTAAAAGTACTCCCCCCCCCCCAAAAAAAAAAATTTAAAAAAAATAAAATTATGACATTATTTAAGAGTGGCTGGCTCCTAAGGGGTAATCACTTAACTTTCTTCTTTAATGAACTGCAATAAATTTTGTTAAATTCTGTTAATTTATCTAAATAATTTAAAGCACCCATGTTCGTGTATTTAAATCATTAAATGCATTTAACATAAGTGCCCTTTACAATACATTGCATGAACATTTTTTGTGGCATATTATTGTTATCATCAGGAGACTGCAATGGAGTCGATCACGTTCGGAGGTCCCTCCTGTCTGTGACATGTAAAGCTCATTGAACCATATTTTAATGAACCTTATTGGCCAGAAAACCAACATAATAGAGAGGTGTGTGTGTGTATTTATGTAGAAACTTTTTTACCTTGGGTTTATTATAAGTTAAAGGCCAAAAAATTTTATACTTGGTTTTAATCCTTTTCCCAAGTAAGCAAAACAATGTTTTGTGTGTGAAATATATATATATTCACGTCTGAGCTACTTGTATATAGAGGCTAATGACTTCATATCACTTGCCTTAGTATGTATCCCATAATGCAAAGCACATCCCCTTTTGGGCATGTATAATACAATGCATAATGGGAAGGGCCACTACCCTGACAGTTTCGATCTTTATTTATTGAGGTATCATCAGTGGGAGCCAGACCTGGGAGAGATACCAAGGTTGAAGTAATGCAGAAGTCATATATATCATATACAAGTAGACAAAAGGTGCTTGACTTTATTAATAAAAATCTCTGGATGAGAGAAAGATGTAGGAAGTTTTTTTCCTTGAATTTATTATACGTTAAAGATACCAAGAAATTTTATACTTAGTTTTAATCCTTGGAAAGTTCCATGGAGAGAGGAATTGAAAGAGAATGATATCATTAGTGCTTGGGAAATTGTGAAGGAACATTTATTAGCAGTAATAGCAAATTGTATACCATGAGTGAAGAAGAGGACAGAAATTGGTGTAAAGTGGATGACAAACAATATCATAGAAGAACTGCCAGTTAAAAAGATGTTATGGAAGAGATATAATGAGAGGGGATGGAGAGCAGATGCATGAAGAATATAAGACTCAGGCCAAGGAAGGCAAAACTGGAATATGAGAAAAAATTGGCCCTGAGATCCAAAGAAAATTCTAAGGAACTTTTTTAGCTATGTGGCCAGTAGGAGAAGAAATTATTGTAGAAGAATGACATTGTTGAATAAAAATGGGAATAGAGTGATGATGCAGAGGGCATAGTGTTGTTGTTCAGTTCACACTTTTTGGGGGGCATTTCATCCTGGAGAAGTAGGTTTTAATACTAGGACAGGACAGGTTCAAGGTGTAGAAGTGCAAGAGGAGAGTGTGTATTATCAAATACTGAGTACTCTGGATGTCAATAAATCTGTGGGACTGGTTGAAATTTTGGCACAGATTTTGAGAGAATGTGCTAAAGAACTGAACAGTTCCATTGACCTAGCTTTCAGTGAAAGTCTGGCCAAGGGAAATGTATCCAAGGAGTGGAAGGAGGGTAAGATAGTGCTATTACATAAGGATGGTAACAGACTGGAAGTGTCAAATTATAGACCAGTTTGTGTTTCAGTAGTTAAGATCTTGGAGAAATTAGTGATCATATGCAACGTTGGGCAGATGAGGTTAATGTTATCTGTGAGAGTCGACATGGATTTGGTAAGGGGTGCTTTAGTAATATGATTACCTTTTATAATCAAGTGACAAGAGAGAAAGGATTGATGAGGGAAAGGTATATTCTGCCATATTTTTGGTTTTACAAAGACATTTGACAGGGTACCACATGATAAGCCGATATTCAAGTTGCAACACATGGGTTTAGATGTCAGGTTAATGGACTGGATTCAGGACTGGCTATCTGATAGGTATCAGATAGTTGTATATGGGGGGGAGAGCAATATCAAAGAGGCAGAAGGTTACAAGTGGGGTCCTATAAGGCTCAGTACTAGGACCTGTATTGTTTAACTTTTATATCGAATGATATAATCACGTAACAACAAGAAAGATATTTATTTAACCAAATATTTCGGTCTGGAAATAGCACACCATCTTCAGTGGTATTACAAGAACAGTTTAAAAAATACAAGCTAGAATACTAACAATAGATCGTTAAAATTAGAACACGCTGCATGATGTTATATCACTAAGTATGAAATGGAATATTTTGAAGTAGAAACATGATTTGAATTTGCTATTAAAAAAAAAAAAATCAACGAGTAATCTTGATTAGACTTTCCCAGATTTTTGATATAGATATACAGTCATTACGATTCAGGTTGGGGTGATGGAGCAAGGCCTCCACGCTTTTCTTGAACAAACGTTCGAACCTATAATGGGATCTATGTAAGAGGCGAGTCCTGGACCAAAAGATGCTGTGGTCAGTTTCAATCCCGTGTTGAGCTAATCCAGACTTTTCAGGTTTGTTGTGAAGAATGGAGTGACAATTCTAATCTCTGCAGGTCAGCACCCTTCTCAGTATTGCAACAATACTATGGATTACCTTCACCACCTTTGCAGTATGTTTCCTGAATTTTAAGTTTTTATCAATTATCACCCCCAGATCCCCTACCTCTCCTATTTCCTCCAACAGGGTATGCAGCCTCCCATCTTGTAATACCACTGAAGATGGTCTGCTATTTCCAGACCGAAATATTTGTTAAATAAATATCTTTCTTGTGGTTACGTGATTATATCATTCAGTCTTATGTCACAAGTATCCTTGAAACAACTAACCTTTATATCAATGGCATTGTCAGTGGATTGCAGGGGGGGGGGTATTTAGTTGTTTGCAGATGATGTTAAGCTGGGAAGGGTTATTAGTAATAGTGCAGATCTGGTAGGCCTGCAAAAGGATTTGAATAAACTGGACAGATGGGCAAATGAATGAGGGTGTCAGTTTAATGTAGCAAAATGTAAAGTCTTGAAAGTTTGTGATACGTCGATGGGAGGCTGCATACCATGTTGGAGGAAATAGGGGAAGTAGGGGATCTGGGGGTGATAAAAAAAAAAAAAAAAAAAAAAATCAGCTAACGCCTTTTTATTCCCGTATATACGGGAGTAGGCGAGGCCATTTAGCCCTATTTAACTTTTGGAGACTGAGTGGGCAGTTCAATCTCCACTGGTACCCAATCAGAGACAGATGGCCCAAGGCTATCACTAATTAAGCGGTACGCAGTGAAGAGAGACGGCTCAAATGTGCTGCCATCTCGTGGTCTCTAACCCTAACACAATATATTTAATGTCTGAAATAATGTGGGTTCTACGGTCGATTTTCTTGAGTTTACAGGACGAAAAACCCGAGTTTCCGGGAGGAAAAACCTGCTTGCCCGTGCCAGAGATCGACTAACTCGGGAACCGGTCGAAAAAAGGCTTAGAAAAATTTCCTCTAGTCGCCGACTAGACTCGAAACCAAGACTTCCTTCGTGCGGCCTAGCGCGGTGGTGTGCAAACGCCACATCCACCGAGCTACACAGGCTCTGGGGGTGATAATTGATAAAAATTTAAAATTCAGGAAACATACTGCAAAGGTGGTGAAGGTAATCCATAGTATTATTGCAATACTGAGAAGGGTGCTGACCTGCAGAGATTAGAATTGTCACTCCATTGTAAAAAGCCCTGACCAGACCACACTTGGACTATTGTTCTTAAATTTGGTTCACCAGGATTTGATGGGGATAAATTAACTGGAAAGGGTGCAGACACTGATAACAAAGATGGTATCAGGACTGTATAACTTTAGTTATAAAGACAGTCTGAGGGAAGATGGACCAGAATTTGATAGATAGGGGTGGTGATATGATTGAGACTTTTAAACTCCTGAGAGGTGATTATGGGATTTGTTTGGTGGAACAGAGGGAAGGAGCAAGGACAGTGGGCCATCCCTGGAAGTTACAAAGGGAAGTTGTGAGCAAGAGAAAGTAAAGAGTGGTTTCTTTGCATGGAGGGAGGTTGAACCATTGTGAGAGCACGAGTGGTCAATGAATTCAATAAGTAATATGATAGATTTTGTTTTTTCTAGAATGAGCCTCCCACAATGAATCTTTTGATTCTATGAATCATCATCTATTCTGAATCATCGTCAGAATAATAATGATAATAAAATAAAACTGAATGCAAGAATTACAGAGTATTTCCCTAGTGAGTTTTTCTTGTTAAATTTATGCATTATACTTGAGAAATAGCTAACAAAAATTGTGGAAGGGAAGCTTGGTGAAGAACACACTGGATTCAAGCCAGATAAAGGTTGTCAGGATCAGATTTTCACTTGGGATTATAACAAGGATTTGTATTTAAGTTTTGTTCTTCTGGAAAAGGTATGATAAGGTGCCCAGAGGAAAGCTCTTTAAAATCCTACAGTTATATTGCAGTTGCACCTTTCGATTAGAAAAGGCCTAAGTTCGATTCTCGTTATGACGGGAGGAATCTTTATATGGACTTTTTCCATTGAAGGTGAGTTAGCCAATCTCATACAGAGGTAGCAGGGTTTTTTCTCCCAGAAACTCTGGTTTTTCATCTCGCATATAGACAAATCGGCCCTTCAGAACATATGCAATCTACGGAAAAAAAAATAGTAGCTGTGGTGGTGGTGGTTGTGGGCAGTAGATGGCGTTGATGTAGGTGATCAGTAGTAGAGGTTCTGTGTAGTAGTGGAGATGGAGAGTTGTACAGTGGGTATCCTCCTGCAATGAGTCTTTGGACTCCTTGGAGGTATCACGAATAATAATAATATATGGTGTGAATGAGACATTATATCAAGTAATGCATAGTCTCTATTTAAGATGTAAGACTAGAAGGAGGTACAGAAAGATGGTTTCAGGTAAAATTAGACTTGAAGGAGGTACAAAAAGATGGTTTGAGGTAAAATCAGGTGTGCCACAAGGGTTCACATTATCTCCATTGTTATTCATTATCTATATGGATCACATTATGAAGGAAAGTGGTATTAAATCTGATATCAAAATTGATGATGCTAATTATGCAGATGATGTTATACTTCTGAATAAATCTAGCACACCTCTGCAAGATTCCCTGAATAAAATGAATAACTGGTGTAATAAATTTGGAATGAAAATCAGCAATAAAAAGACAAAGACAAGAAACATCATCTGTTTCCTGAATGGTGAATCAATAGAACAAGTTAAACATTTCAGCTATTTCGCCACAATTTTCAGTGAAGATGATAAATTAAATATGGAAGTAGACAACAGAATTAGTAAAGCTGGTATGGCATGAAGTAAGTTGAATAAAATTTTATGCAAATGGAAAGAAATTAGTCAGACCACTAAATTAGCTACATACAAGACAGTGTTCAAACCAACTTATGGATCTGACAGATGTATTAGTAATAAAACACTTGATCAAACATTGAAAGCTGCTGATATGAGAGTTCTGAGAAAGATTAGTGCAGTGAACAAATGGCATCAGTGGCAGTATCACATTTAAAATGACGATGTTAGGAAAGAACTTGCCATTGTGAGCATTCAGGAATGTGTTAGTAGAGCAAATCGCACTTAGAAAAATTAGCAGGCACGACTAGCAAAACAAGCGTTCTTTGCCAGATTGGCAGGGAATATACCCAGATGAAGACCAAGATATAGATATATTGATACGGTAAAAAAAGCTCCTTAAAAGACAGAAATATAAGATTTGATAATATTGGAATCTTGACAGATTCATTTGGAGGAAAATTGTTGATGGGAAGTTAGTAATGGTGTAAATTTTTCATGTAGTACTATTATTATTATCCTGTATACTCCCTGAGAGTACATATCAGGAATTGGATGATAAATTTTCAAATTAAATTTTCCAGAGTGGTTGAAAATTGTCAACAGCCAAAGATCGTAGTGCTTGAACATAGGAAGCCCAGAGTTCAATTAAACTGATTTACTGTTTAGCCACATCTGCTTTACTCCTCATAGTTCTTGCTAGCTTTTGCATTATCTGCAAAAATGGCATATACCTATATAACATTACAAACCTCTCGCAATATAATTACCATTTAAGTTAAACAATAATGACTTCTAAACCAGTCCTTGTGGTATACCACTGGTGACTTTCCTATTTCAGAATACTTCTCCTCCATTCACAACTTTCATATATCCATACCCCTATCTGGCTTCCTACTCTGTATCTAACCTCATCTGCTCAAGTTTAATTATCAACTTGCCTTGTGCTAGTCTCTCAGATGTTTAAGCAGAATATAAATATGCTACTCTACACATTTTTCTGGTGTTATACATCTGTCATTCTATTATAATGGACTCTAGACTGCTAATATAAGATCTCCATTTCACAGAGAATTGTGAAAGGGAGATCTTATATTGGATCGCTAACTCATGACACACAAGTTGGCTTATCATTAGAAGCATTAGTGTTATGAGGCACAATTAATATTCAGTAAGAAATTGTTCACAGTTGAATTTTTTGATTCAAATACTGGTGAGATTTTTCATAAACTCAATTCAATTTTACTTGACAAGTGATTATATTATTGTTTCATCCTTTACGAAGATGTAACCAAACAAAATTTGGTTACATCTTGGTAGATTATTGTATATGGAGGCTGTGGACTCAAATATTGAGGCAGTTGGCATAAAGTCAACAGTTTGACCATGTATTGATCCAGTTCTGGATCTCCTCTCGGTTCATGTCACCAGCTTAGGCAAACTCATGACACAAGTTGGCTTATCATTAGAAGCATTAGTGTTATGAGGCACAATTAATATTCAGTAGGAAATTGTTCACAGTTCATTGCTCACACTCGATAAATTATTATTAATATTATTTGACATCTCCAGGGAGTCCAAAGACTCATCAAGGGAGGGCGCCTGCTCTTCAACTGTCTCCACCACTCAATCCACCAACTGACCGCAACTATACCAACCACCGACCACCACTAGTTTTTTCCACAGACAATCACAAACATCCATGCCCACAGCGGGATTCGAACCTGCAGCCTTTTGGCAGGAGAGCTGATACGCTAACCACTCGGCCGGCTGGCTGAGTGGTTAGCATATCCGTAAATATAGCGTAATTATTATTATCTGACCTCAATGGAATCAGACTCATCATGGGAGGTAAACACTATTGCACACAATGCTCATCTAACCGTGCCTTAAACTGATTCAATGCATCTACATTCACAATACACTTAAGCAATACATTCCACTCACCAACCACTTTCCATGCAAAGAATCTTCTCCTCACTCCTCTACTCCCATTCTCCTTATACAGTTTCCAGTGATGGCCTCTTGTTATATCCTCTCTCCCATTCTATGAAAAATCTCTTCCATGTTAACTGCATAATAACCACTGACTAGCTTATATGTCTCAATCATATCCCCCCCCTCCACCTATTCACGAGGCTTTGCAACTTACATTCTCTCAATCTGTCCTTATACTCCACATTCCAAAGACCACTGACCACCTTTATGAATATTTTCTGGACCCTTTCCATCATATCGTTGTCACCATGAAAACCGGGTGTCCAAATCTGTGCATAATAATCCTTATACAATGGCATCATAACCTCTTTATTTCTGCATGTCAGGATCCTCTGCATCATTGCCATTATTCGATGTGACATCTTCACAACTTGTGTAATATGGCCCCTGAATTTCAAGTCTTTGTCCACCATCACTCATCTCTTCTACTTTCTTTAAAGCTTTCCCACCAAGTGTACTTTGCATCCCATCTTTGCTTACCAAATCTCAAAACCTTTGCAACATTGAACTGACAGTTCCCCTTACCTGTCCATTCATGCAATCTATTCAAGTCCTCCTGTAAGGAGGACTTGAATAGATTGCATGAATGAACAAGCCGTAGAGTCAAGCAGCTGTTATGGAATTGAATAGATTGCTATTCAAGTCCATAACAGCTGCTTGACTCTGCTGTTATGGAATTGAATAGATTGCTATTCAAGTCCATAACAGCTGCTTGACTCTGCTGTTATGGACTTGAATAGATTGCTATTCAGCCATAACAGCTGCTTGACTCTGCATTGCTCTCCTCAATTTTTCATCATCTGCAAACAGCTGCATACCACTAGTTAGACCCATCCCAATATCATTAGCATACAAATTGATCAACAGTGGTCCCAAAACTGACCCCTGCATTATGCTACTAATGACCTTTCTCTTTTAGGATACTACTTGTACATCCCCATATACAACTTTCTGATACCACTAGGCAGTTCACTGATCAAACTCAGAAATCCATTATCCAATCCCATCTGTTTCAATTTATTTAAAAATTTGTTGTGTGGTAGTCTATCAAAACCGTTTCAAAATCCAAGTACACCACTTTAGTATATGCATCTCTGCTGTCTAAGGTATTTGTCCACTTGTTATAGTAACATAAATAAGTTAGTGAAACATAATCTCCCTTTAACAAACCCATGCCGATAATCACAGAGAATTCTGCTGTTAACAACCCATTTCTGTATCTCACTTCTCACCAATCTCTCCAGTACCTTCACCACAATTCCAGATATACAGATTGGTGGCCTATAATTTGAAGCTACTACAGCCTTATCATCACCTTTATTCAGTGGAACAATTTTACTTCCTTCCACTTTTATACAGTTACCTAAAGGACTAAACAATAGTATAATTTCTTGTCAAGCCTAATTTACTTTGTGACAAGTGGAAAAGCTTTAGAATTTTGAACTTTTTAATTTTCAGTTGTTGATATTTTTCATTGCTCTAGAAATCAATACTTTCTGAAATCTGTTACAGGCCTCCAGTAAGTAGGAAAGTGGATGACAAAAAGTATCTGATAGCATGCCAGAAATAAATTTCAATTTTTATTTATTTATTTATTTTTTTAATTTTAAATTCTGTCCCAACTTCTTAAGCTCTCATGAACCATTAAGGTTCTTAGCTGTGGACTTCAGAACCCGACCGTTTCGAGGATAGAGTGGTTGGCTCCATGCCTCCTAGTGTGTCCTATGTCTGTACATGTATGTTCATGGGGCTGGTTTGCCTGTTGATATGACAAGTACTTCCATATGTCACTGAAACATGGGTCATAACTAAACCAGATGAGAGAGAACTTGAGTTGTTTGAATTTCCTGAGAAGGATATAGAAGCCTATTAGAGATGGTGAGTCATGGAGATGGATGAAATAACTAAGAGATTTATGTTTTTTAGGGATATGAATATTGTGAGGTGTATAAAACTGATGAGATCGATATGGATAGGGTATTGTCATTCATATGAAGGATAATAACAAAGTTTTCTTAGTATGATTATGAGATGGAGAAGAATTGGATGGGCAAGACTTTAATGGCTTGGAGTGAGCAAGGTTGCTAATAACCTGAGAATCTGAAACTGGAAAGCAACCACATGTGATAGGTGGCAGAAATTTGGTTGTAGCTTTGAAGATGAATGAATAATAGGATGAGTTGTGTGGCTGCATGAAGATGCCCAGTTAATAATTATAAAAATTCCTGAACCTCTGACAGTGTTGGTACTTTGATAAATATTGCAATGATTTTTCTTGTTTTATGTATTGATCCCATACAGAGGTAGAAGAATCTGTGCCACATTAGAAATGTGTTTGGGGTACAATTGGTGAAGGTTGGAAATGAAGTTTATTGACACTTTTTCTTGGAGAACTGGAGGGTGTATCTGGATTATTTATTTAGCGTATGGCATAATAAAGACACATGTCATCAGAATATATAAATACATATTTGTGCAGACAATAAAAATGAGACAAGTAATGCACATATACAAATATCAAGTTAAACAAAGTCTAAAATTTTAAGTCTAGTTCAGATAGCCAATCAAGATCTGCCTCAAAAAAGTCTCTCAAGTCATTAGGGATGGTTTGGTTTATGCTCCACAATCGCATTGGGGTGTAGGGCCGATTTCCATATGCGATTTCCATAGATGATGTGGAAACTCAATCATTTTGGATTTTGGTCGCGAAGGATATAATTGTTTAAGTCTGGTGACGATTTTTCTTTCCAAGTTTCTAGCCATCTCGAATTAACATTGAAATTGCTAATACTAGTTCTTCAGCCAGTGTTAGTGGATGCTGTTGAGATTTAAGGCGATTTATATTTATATATGGGAGGTCTTCATGCATCGGCAACAGGGGGATTGCTATTTTTTTTTTTTTTGTATTCTTTAAGTAGAGCATTTTGTCTGCACATGTTCGGTGGTGCAATATTGCTCAAAGTTGGAAGCCAGTAGAGGGGAGTGGATTTGACAAAACCTGTTATTGTTCTCATTGCTGTATTTATTTGCGTGTCGATTTTCTTGATATGAGGACTGTTTAGCCATACTGGTGAACAATATTCTGCCGCAGAGTAGACTAAGGCCAACGTGAAGTATCCCAGTGTAATAGTAGAAGAACCCCATGTAGAACCACACAGTATTTGTATGATGTTATTATGGGTTCTGATCTTTAAAGAGAGATTCTCCAGATGTCTTTTGAAAGATAGTGTTCTATCCAAAGTAACACCCAGTTATTTAGGGAAATCTTGGTGCTGCAGCATTGTATTGTTAAAGCTGACCTAAAGTTTCCTATTCGCCAATTTGGTGTTTAGGTGAAAAGAGCTAGCCTTGGTCTTATTGAGGTTTGGTGTTAGTCTCCATTTATGAAAGTATTCCCAATGGTTCTAAGGTCATTTGTGAGAATATCTTCAGTTACTTCAATGCTCCTGTGTTGTATGGCGAGAGCTATATCATCAGCATAGCACATTTTTTGACCTAGTTGTCAGTAGATCAGATGTATACAAGTTTAATAAGATTGGTGCTGATACTGGGCGCCCCGTGGGAGCCTATTATTCAGCTTTCTCAGTTTGCTCATTTTGTTTCCCAGTACCACATGGAAGAACCTGCCAGAAAGCATGTTACTAATAAGTCGTATGATGGATTGGCATGATATGATTTGTATCAGCTTGTATAGCATTCCCTCTTTCCATACCATGTCGTATGCAACAGTAAGGTCAACAAACACAACAGAGGTTTTTAAACATCAACTACAACTATATTGAGTCCTAAAGCCTGCTTGCTCAACAGGGATAACTTCAGATATTTTTGGCCCAATTCTGTTAAGGAAGCGTCTCTCGAGGAACATATAACAGCAACTGAGGAGCGCAATTGGGCGATGGCTCTCTGCTTGATCTTGTGACTTGTTGGGTTTTAATATGGCTATTACTTTGGTTCTCTTAAAGGCTGTTGGAAGGTTTCCCGTCCTTAAAATGCGAGAAAAGAATCTTGTTAGCTATCGACGAGCATTTTTTCCACAGTTTACCAAGACTTCAGGGTGAACACCATCAAAGCCTGATGCCTTGTCGGTTTTCACCTCCTTTAAGGCCTCAGTTATTTTGTCTGTGGTAAATTCTCTTGAAAATTGGGAGCTGCCATCTGCACTTTGTCGTAAGTTTCTGAGTGTTCGTTTAACCTCCCGTGTGTGTGTGTTCATGATCTCGAGGAGCTCTAGCGAGGTTATTCGACAGGCAATTTGATCTGGGGTCACCAAAGGATAAGGATCTTTACGAGTGATTGGGTTACTTCTTAAATAGGCTCCATGCTTTTCTACTTCCTTTTTTAAAGCCTAAGTCCTCTGTAGTTTTTATTCATTTTTCTCTGCGCTCATTATGAAGCTTCTGGGGTAATTCGTCAGCTATGTCAGAGTCGCGAGATTCGAAGTAGACTTGGTATAGCTCTTCAAAGTTTTTATTCCAGCCAGGTATGTATTCCTTTTAGAAACCCCTCGGAACATACTTCTTTGCTGTTGATATGACTGCTCCAATGAATCTGTTGTAGTTTTCACTCACAGGAGGTATCCATCTTATTATTTTATCCAGTTCTTGTGAAAAATCCTGCCAGTTCGCTTTTCTAAAATTCCATCTCGGTCTTGGAATGGACCATATTATTGGTCTTTCTATTCCTACTTCTACCAATACTGGGCGATGTTGGCTGTGTGGAAAATCTCCAAGGACATGTCTTGTTATGTTTATCAGCTGATTTTGCAAATTTTGCGTACGTAAGTTGCACAACCATGAGCTTGGTGATGTGAAGCTCCTAGTATATCGTGCCCTACAATTTTTCCTCTAGATTTCAATTGTTATTCATTATCTGTGTGCGTTTCTTGAATGACAGCTATGTCTATATAATTTTCTTGAAGGATTTTTGAGGGATATTGACTTTTAGCAAAGCTGACTCCTTCAACGTTGAGTTGGCAAATCCGGAAATTAGCACCGTTTTCTTTTCTTGTGGGCCTGAAAAGGACCATTTGGTGACTGCGTAGCCTGTAATTTCATGTGTCTATAGCCAGAAGATCGTTAAGATAGGCCTGGCTGCCAGCAATCACTCTAGCTCATTTAGCATAACCAAGGTGCACCACTTGGAGGCGAGCTAGGAATACGCTGCGCTGTATCTGGAAGTAGAACTTGTTAAAATGAAAGATTAGTAGTGAGTGGTTATCAGGATGGGTAGGGAGATGCATGATTTGTTTTGGGTTGTTGCTTATAGCAAAAATTTCATCACATCCATCAGTGGTGTTGGAAAAAGTGTGCTAGTTGGAATTGTGGCCATTGAAGTGAACTAGGAAGACTTTGCTCTATGAATAGGAAGTTGAAGAGGTCAGTTGGGTTTTTGCAATTTGGAGAGCAGTAAATACAGCTGGATGTGGGAAGAAAACTTTGAACCAAAGGAAGTTAAAAGCAGGGAATTCTAAAATAGGCATCCTCTGGCAAGCAATGTCGGTTTTCACAAAGACACACGTGGCACTCGTTTGGTGAAAGGAATCACAAACTGTGTTTGGACATTGAAGATGGACTGTTCTGATATATCTGCAATTTGAGTTTTTCTCAAGAGTTTTGTATATTATGCTGATTTTGTTTATTTGTTGGGATTATAATAAATTTAGTTTAATCCTTTATCCAAGTGTGAGCAAACAAAGTTTGCACCTGAAGTATCTTCAGGACTGGGGTAAGGTGATACAGCACCAGGGCAACTCGTTGCAAAGGTGGAGAAAGCTACCAACAGATTACGTTTTGAATGTGCACAAATTCTTTTTCATGCCAAGCCTCCTCGTCCTAATCTTTCTTACTCTGAGTTTAAAGCATTGAAATCACTGAAGAATAACAATAATTTAATAATTACGAAAGCTGATAAGGGGAAGGCTATAGTGATTCAAGATAGGAAGGAATATGAGAGAAAAATGTCTCTTTTACTTCGCAACTATTCAACTTATAGGCCTCTTACATCGGATCCTACCCGGAGTCAATTGAAGAGACTTAATTCTCTTATAGATAATGTATCTACATGGAATGAAGATCAAAAGAAAAAACTTAAAACCTTCTTCGGTCGTCCACCTGGATTGTATGGTCTTCCGAAAGTTCATAAACCAGGCATTCCGTTGAGACCAGTCGTAGATTGTATAGGGTGCCCCACTTACAAAATCTCAAAATTTTTATCTAATTTACTCTCCTCTTCAACTAGAAGAACTGATACTTATATAAAAAATACTTTGGATTTCAAAAATAAAATTTCAGATCTTCATTTGGACGTTTGTGATATCATGATCAGTTTAGATGTTGTTTCTTTATTTACAAATGTGCCTCTTTCGGAAAGTATTGAATTACTACAACAGGAATTTCCTTCGGACATTGTAAACGTATTTGATTTTGTAATAAATTCTGGTTATTTTTCCTTTAAAAATAAGTTGTATCAACAAATTGAAGGAACAGCAATGGGTAATCCTCTTTCTCCTGCTATCTCCAATTTCTTTATGGAACATTTTGAACAACGTATCTTTGACAATATTTCTCCCAGACCTACGCATTGGTTCAGATATGTCGATGACATTTTTGCTGTATGGAATGGCTCTTCTGATGAACTTCAACAATTTCTCACTAAGTTAAACGCATTTCATCCTAGGATTAAGTTTACCCTAGAAATAGAATCAAATAAGCAGTTAGCCTTTTTAGATCTTCTAATTCTTCGCCAACCAGATGGTAACCTACATTTCTCAGTTTATAGAAAGAAGACTCATACAGGCCATTATATCCATGCGGAATCTCATCACCATCCCAGTCAAAAGGCAGGAACTATTAAAACACTGGTTCATCGGGCCCACTCCTTTTGTTCTACAGACGATCTTTTACAGAAAGAACTACAATACATAACTTCTTCCTTTCTATCTAATGGTTATAAGAATTGCTTCATTGAAAGAACTTTGAGTAGTTTTAATATGTCTTCCTCTTCAAACACAGAGGAAATAATGCGCATTACTATCCCTTATGTACAAGGCATCAGTGAACATATAGCAAAAGTTTTAAAACCACTGAATATTTTTGTTGCCTTTCGACCGTTTAGAAAAATCTCCACCTTTCTCACTTCTCCTAAGGACAAGCTTCTACATCTTAATCATCCAGGTGTCTACCAGATTCCATGCTCTTGTGGATTATCTTATTTTGGACAAACGGGAAGATCTGCCTCTATTCGGCTAGAAGAACACCAATCTTATATTGAATACTTTAAACCTGAAAAGTCTGGACTTTCTGAACATGCCATCTTCACTAGACACAGAGTTCATTGGAGAAAGACGAGTTCTTCACAAAAGTCAGTTTCTCATGGAACGCCTTTATAAAGAAACATGTGAAACTCTACTTCATTCTCCTAACTTAAACAGATCCGACGGCTTACGTCTGTCCCCTTTATGGGAGATAGTACTTTACAAATCAGCTAATCTTTCCTAACTTTTTATTATATTAATTTTTTTTTTTAGGAAAGTTATTGACCTTTTGAGTTATCTTACACCAGCTACTTAGGTGGCGCTTTTTGGAATTGTCAGTTAGTGTTTAATTTTGAGCTTAATGTACTGAGGATGCCTGTGACACACAGGCGAAAATTATACTAATAAATAATCTTTCTACGTGAGTTTTTTCCGTTATTTATTGTGTACCGATATGTCTACTCACGGTTTACCTCTTTTAAAACTTAGCAACCCTTATCTGATATCTCCCCACCTTCCCAACAGATCAGCTGCAACCACTAGATTTACATGGAGTGTATCAGGTATCCTGCAGCTGCATCTAATCATACCATGGCCAGACAGTCAAAAAATGTTAGCAGAGCACCAGGATTATATCTGTTTCTGCAACTGTGATCACTCAGGATTAGCAGACCATGTTCTGGATACCCAGCACAGGATCTGCTGCAAAAAAACTTCCTTACTTCATTGAATCAAATTTAAATTTGAGAGGCTTTTCCTTGAGTCTGCTGCAGCTTTTACCAAATATCCAAATTTACACAAATATGATTGTATCAATTCATATTTTCGAATTTAGGGACACAAAACACACGTGTTGAAATGATTATTTTACTTATTATTAATATAATTACACTTGACGTTTCGACCCCTGTATTGAGATCATCATCCGAAGGATACATGTGTATAGGAAACCAAGCTAAATGCTCTTGCACTCTATAAAGGTAAATTAAATGTACGCTGTTAATTAATCTTTTTCCTAGCTTGACCTCTAGTGATAAAAAAAAGAAAATAATAAATTAATTAAATAAAAAAACTACAATAAACTCTGCTAAAGGCCTCCTGTACTAAGATTCTTCTGGATTTGTACAGTTCAGAACTGCTATACTACAATTTTCTTCTGACCTTGTACAGTTCAAGTTGCTATTGAATGTTAAGGGGAAAAAAAAAAAAACACTTCACCAAGTCTTCTTGTATTGAGATTTTTCTTTGTCTTGTTCTGGTTGCTATAATGGTTGCAAATGTTGAAAAGGATTTGAAGGTTGCCATCCTCTTCAACATTGATCCTATAACAACCCCATACTAACTTGTAGGTCTGTATCGTATCACTTCTCTTCCTCCTATTGAGCCTCTATAGCTCAGTCAGTCAGTATAGATGAAACCCTTTGGTTGGAAAGACCTGGGTTCGATTCCTGTCCAAGATGTGAGGAACCTTTATCTGGTCTCTTTCAACTAAAGGTTAGTTGGCTAGTCTTATATGGAGGTAGAGGGTTTTCATCCCCCTGAACAGGCAAACTGGCCCCACGAATACAAACGGATCTAGTCATAAAATACATACTCAATCTCTCATTAGAAGGGCTCAGCCCATCCTAAGGGACAGAGGAGGAAAGGATAGGAACTAAATCTTCCTCCTATCCACTAGACTCTGCAGATTGCATCTTCTGAACCTTTCCTTGTATTCGACCTTCCAGAGATCAGAAACTACCTTAATCAGTTATTACCTCTGGACCCTTTCCAACATCTCTTTGCCCTTTTGAAAACCAGGTGACCAAATCTGTGCATAGTAATCTGTTTGTTGCCTAATCATAGCCTTATACAATGGAACAAGAATCTCCTTGTTTCTACAAGTCAGTGTCCTCTGCATCATTCCCAAAATTCATTGTATTATCCTCACAATTTTGCCAACGTGTGCTCTAAATTTTAGATTCTTATTCACCATCACCCCAAGATCTCTTATTTCCTCCGCCTCTAACAATATATATATATATATATATATATATATATATCCCCATCAAGCATAAATTCTGCATCCCATCTTTGTTTCCCAAATTTGAAAACTTTACATTTCGCAACCTTGAACTGGCATTCCCATGCCCATTCACTCAATCTATTCAATTCTTCTAAGGCCACAACATCTGCTTTGTTCTTCCCAACTTTGCATCATCTGCAAACAGCTGAATATTCCCATCCAAATCTCTGCCAATATTATTAACATACAGGTTAAACAGCAGTGGCCTTAAAACGGATCCCTGAGGCACACCACTAGTGACTTTCCTCTTCTGGAATATTGCTCCCCCATATACATATGCCGATATCTTTCGGATAGCCAATCTCTGATCCAATGTACTAATCTAATTTCCAACCCCACCTGCTCTAGTTTGACTATCAACTTATCATGTAATAATTTATCAAAAGCCTTTGCAAAATCTAAGTATACTACTTGATTTTTTAATGATACTTGTGACATAATGATTAGAAATATATACACGTTTGCACAAGAATAACGTTTAATTTGCCAAATATTTCAGTCTAAATATTACAGACCATCTTCAGTGGCTACATAGGAATAGTTTTAAAAAACAAAGTGGAATATGAACAATTGATCATTCACACATCAAACGAGCCATGTGATGTCATATCGCTAAGTATTAGAAGAGTAAACATTTTTAAAGTCATAATTAAAGATATTAATTCAGAAATTCATATATAATCTTAAATAACATTAGACTAATATAGGAAATTTACAAAAAAAAAAAATTAATGTGTTATCCTGATTAAACTTTCCCAAATTTTTGATATAGATATACAGTCATTACGATTCAAGTTAGGACGTTGAAGTAAGGCCTCCGCACTTTCTTTAAATAAACGTTCAAATTTGTAACGACATCTGTGTAGGAGGAGAGTCTTGGACCAAAGGATGTTGTGGCTTGTTTCTAATCCATGCTGAGCTAATCCAGATTTCTCAGGTTTGTTGTGTTGAATTGATGACTGATGCTCTTGAATTCTTTCTGTTATAGAACGTCCAGTTTGTCCAAAGTAGGAAAGATTACAAGGAACTTGATACACACCAGGTAGAGACAAGGTTGAGCATTAGATGAAGAGAAAATGGGTGGATAATTTGTTAATAGGAGTATAAGTGGCTGTTAAATCATATTTCTCCAGAATTCTTGAAATTGGTTCTGAAATCCCGGAAATGTAAGGAATTGGGAACTCGACGTATTGAATCTTTGCTGTTCTGTGTTGGATTGTAAGAATCGAAAAGATGTTGTGTACTCTTTTCGGAGAAGCCATTTAGTTTTATGTGATGTTTGATAGTTGAAAGTTCTTTCTGTAATAAATGAGAAATTGAACAGTTACTTTTGGCTCGTCTGATTAAACATTTTGGGAACGTTTATTTAATCAGGATAACACGTTAATTTTTTTTTTTTTTTTTGTAAATTTCCTATATTAGTCTAATGTTATTTAAGATTATTATATGAATTTCTGAATTAATATCTTTAATTATGACTTTAAAAATGTTTACTTTTCTAATACTTAGTGATATGACATCACTTGGCTCGTTCTATGTGTGAATGATCAATTGTTCGTATTCCACTTTGTTTTATAAAACTATTCCTATGTAGCCACTGAAGATGGTCTGTAATATTCAGAACGAAATATTTGGCAAATTAAACATTATTCTTGTGCAAACGTGTATATATTTCTAATAAGTATACTACTGTGTATCCCTCTCTTCTGTCCAGTGAGGCTGTTGCTTTATTGTAATAAGTAAGTAGATTACTAAAGCATGGTCTCCCTTTTGCAAATCCATGCCATCCAACAAAGATAATACTATTGTTGTCACCCGAATTCTGGATCTGGTTCTGGTTCTCACCAGCCTCTCCAGCACTTCAACCACAACGTCTGACACATGGGCCTATAATTTGATGTTTGAGTTCTATCATCTCCCTTATGAAGTGCTACAATCTTGCCCACCTTCCACTCCTTTGGAACACGACTCAGTGCTAGACTCATATTAAAGAAATATGTCAAGGCAGATGTCAGCTCCTTGACACATTCCTTCAAAATACGTGGTGATATATTATCAATTCCCACAGCCTTATTAACATCAAGTTTGCTCAATTCCCTGTATACCTCTTGCTCACTTACAGTCAGTCTCTCCTCCTCTTCATCACGTACTCTCAAACTACTGCTAACAAACTCTCTATGATGTCACATTCACAAGAATTAAAGACATTTATGAACTTCTCATTAAGTATCTGAAATATATCCTCTGCAGCAGTTGTTCTTATACCATTTTCTCCAAATCAGTTTCATCCTTCCATAACCATTCTTTTTTTTTTTTTTTTTTTTGTTGGCTATATATCAAAAGAACTCCCTAGGATTCTTTTTGGCTTCACAAGCTAACTGCTGCTCATACTTCACTTTTGCTACCCTTCCCAACCGAGTCACCTTCCTTGCCTGTTCTTTGTAATCCTCGTGAATTGATTATTACCATTTCTCTTATGCTGCCTCCATAATGTCTTTTTCTCTGTATTACGTGCTTAATCTCTTCATTCATCCATTTCATATCTACCGACCCCCTTGGAATACATTTAGACATTGCTTCTAGACAGTTCTTGAATATCTTCCAGGCTGCATTGATCTCCTTTCTAGCTAACTCCTTATAATTTAAAAATTTTACAATGTAAAAGAAAATGCTAAATAATTTTTGGCAATGGAGCAGACCCTTTTTCTTTTATATTGTAAACATTTTAGGATCATCATGAATTTCAGTAATCTAAAGTATTAAAATTTTTACTTATTATCTAGTCTACTTTGTCAAATTTCCTGAAACAGCATGATGCACCTCTAGCATCCTGGAGTGTATTAAAGTTCTTTATGAGTGCAGTTAGGCTACTTTGGACAGACTGGTAGATACATCTGCCTTGAAGAACACAAAAATTACATCCATGATCATGTGTATGGCAATTTGAGATTGGCAGACCATTCTCTGGATACTCCTTCACACAGGATTACATGAAGGAAAACATTGATATTACAGAGAAGTCAGTGGTACATCCTTTTTATGAATTATTTACATTTAAACACAAGGTGAAGGTAATATGACCTTTACCTTGTATTTATGTATAAACAATTGATAAAACTATGGCACAAGTTTCTCTATAAGAAAGAACATCATCTTTATGGAATTTTGGAAGAAGTCCATAAAGGTCTGAGAGACTATTTTTAGAATGAGCATATACTATGTTAGTCTTTATTGGAGTTGTGAGTCAGCAGTTAGAATTGAAGGAAGTATAGGAAGATGGTTTAATGTTAAATCTGGTGTGAGACAAGGATGTATATTATCCCCTCTGTTATTCATTATCTATATGGATCATATTATGAAGGAAAGTGGTATTAAACATGATATCAAAATTGGAGATGTTAATGTCAGCTCTTTGCTTTATGCAGATGATGTTATACTTCTAAATAAATCTGCTACAAGTCTGCAAGATTCCCTGACTAAATTGAATAGCTGTTGTAATAGATATGGTATGAAGGTTGTCAATAAAAAGACAAAGACAATGAAAATAGGCAGAATCATTGAAAATGTCAACTGTGTTGTGAATGGAGAACCTGTGGAACAAGTAAAACATTTCAGCTACTTAGGTTCGATTTTTATTGAAGATGGTAAATTAAATATAGAAATAGACAACAGAATAAGCAAAGCTGGTATGGTGGGAAGTCAATTGAATAAATTCTTATGGAATAAGAATTTATTCAATTGAGAGAAATTAGTCGGAACACTAAATTAGCTATATACAAGACAGTGTTCAAACCAGTTTTAACTTATGGATCTGAGAGCTGGGTCAGAAGTAAAACATTTGACCAAAGACTAGAGACCACATATGAGAGTCCTGAGAAAGATTATAGGCATGAACAGATGGCATCAATGGCAATATCATATTAAAAACGAGGATATTAGGAAAGAACTTGTCATTGTCAGCTTCCAGGAATGCGTTAGCAGAGCTAATCTTAGGTGGTATGGTCACCTAAACAGAATGGGCGAGGAAAGATTAGCAAAACAAGTGTTCTCTGCCAGGTTGGCAGCAAAACGACCCAGAGGGAGACCAAGATATAGGTGGATTGATACGGTACAAAGTGCCTTAGACGATAGAAATATAAGATCTGATAATGTTGGAGTGTTGACAAGTAACAGACTGATTTGGAGGAAAATTGTAGGTAGGAAGTTAGTAAGGATATAATTTTTTCATGTAGTACTGTCATATCCTGTATACCCCTTGTGGGTACATGGCAGGAATTTGATGATGATGCATATACTATGAAGCACTCTATGGGTGCATTAATTTGCAAAAGATCTGGGTAAGTCATTTTAAGACCCAGTACCCTGGTTTTTCCAAATTCAGTTATGGTTATCTGGTCCATGGGGGGAGGGTGCCATATAAGGACATTAGTTCAGTGTTAGTTACAATTTGAATTGTTTACCATATTTATTTATTTAGGTCAGTGCTGTGTTCTTGTCACACTTATAATTGTGCTCTGAAGATGCTGGTTAGAAAACCAGCGAAATATTAGCAAGTTTAATATATGTATCCTCTTTAGTGTTGTTTATATCATAAAGCTCTGTTATGAATAATCAATGGTACCTAAGCCTTTCCCTACCTAATTACTTGTATATAGAGACTGATACTTCACATCAATTGCCTTTGAATCCCATAATGCAAAGCACACACCGTTTTGGATGTGTATAATGCTGTGCATTATGGAAAGGGTTATAATTCAATTGATGAAATTTTTCAATTTATGGAAAGTGGGGAAAGGACGAGAGGGCATCCTTGGAAGCTGAGAATGAAGGCCACTAAGAAGGGGGTGAGGACTAGATTTTTCTCTCAGAGGGTGGTGTGTAATTGGAATGGATTGTCATTGGATGTTGTGAGTGCAAGCAATGTGAATTCAAGAATCCTGGCGGCTGTGCCATCGTAAAATTTATGATATTTTTAATTTATTATATTAAATCTTACTAATTCTTTATCGAATGCAGTTCTAATCAAATCCTTAAATCATGTCATCTGCTGCGCCTTTGTAAAATTCTATGTTATCTCATTTAAACTAATCTCCTTAACTTTGATTATACTCTTATCTTAAGGCCGTAAATATTAAAGCTCATGCATGCAAGGCTAACAGAAAAAGAAAGTGCCTCGGGCTGGAATCAATCTCTTTGTCTGACCTACGGGTGTTTTTCTAAACTGAACTTTGGAAAATTTATTTGATATCTAGCAGTGCCACCAAAATTCGTGGATAGGAAATGAATTTCCCTTAGAAGAAAAATGCAGTAAAACACACGGAACACTCTTCTCTTATCTGTCACTAAATCTAGCAACTTATAATTTCTTATCTAGTCGTGCCAATCTAACTTTAGGACAGACAGATTCGAATTAGCGAGTAGTGCATTGGAAATAGATATCAGGCAAGTTATTTAAACAGGAAAACAATTTGTTTATCATCAAAAAAAATGTACAAAAGGTCAATACTAAGTTCCAAGTAAATCAGCTTATATGCTTCAAATAACAACTCATAACTACGTTTACATTTAGTCCCTCAACGTAAACAATTCTAGTAAGACCACATGTCTATATTTTTATCTTTGTTAACACTTAGTTATACTTACATCATTCTCACATAAATATATGCAGGTTTAGGTAATACTACAATAATAAACACAATATGTCACCTTAGATTTAAGCTAGGCTTTCTCTCACATATAACAAAACTATGCAAACGTCAGCATTAGGCCTAAAGTCCTCAAGTATCATAATAAAACAATTCCCTTAAAACACCGTCACAATTTTGTCTCTAGCTAAAACAATGGAAAGATCTTAACAGATGTCTGGTCTTTTCTGAATGATCCCTGAAATCACTTCTTTCTATTACCATCCGACTTTAGCATTGCACTCGGGTACCTTCTCCGTGATTTTTGAGATTTCCTCGTATTATTATTAGCGAATTCTCGTTGACAGGCTTATACGTTGGTTATGCATTTCTAAATAACTTAGGGAATTGAAACAACGTAGATCCGAATATAAATTAAATTATACTTTAATTGATATTTCCGATATTTCGGCAATGTCACATTGCCATTTTCTAAAGCAACTTACAAAAAGGCAGGTGCACACAGGCAATAACAATACAGTAACTTCTGTATTGTTATTATTAAAAATATTATTAGCGAACTTCTACATGCGGCATGGAAATCCAGTATCTAATTTCTTCTAAAACAACTTAATTTAGTTGTGTCTCTTTTCTGGCATCTACCGTCTGGAATAGGTCTCCAATGGTGATTACGAATCATCTTCCCCGATGCTTAGCAAAACTCTGTTACCAGAGCGTACATCGTGCCTCGGTAGCTCCTTGACCCTCGCTGACCTTGTTGCCTCTCGCTTGAACTCAACTCTGGAACCGACTCTAGAACACCCCCATATCGACGTAGCAACCCTCTATTTATCTGGTTCTGATGACCTTGGGTTTGCTTACGTTGTAGTCCCCTGGTATTACGTTGTTCTGTACCCGCCACATTTTCGGTCGTTGCATTAAGGCAGGAAACCCCCTTGCAATGTTGACCTTCGTGATGGTAGTTGCCCCAAGTCATAACTTAATACGATAATCCGTTCTGGAATTATCGTTGTCTGGGACACAAATTATTTTACTTATTTTCCTTTGTTCTTCTACAATAACTTTTGACGGTTACAATATCCGGTAATTCACAAAATAATATTTCCAATTTACTAAACAAAAAATTTTACTTATATTTCACAAGTATTTTTAGTGGAATTTCGTTGACCAGTAGAATCGGTACATGAGGCATTTTACATAAATTTCCTTCCATACACGATTTTACATAGGATTTCTCCCTCCCAAAAAAATCTTTTTTTTTTTTAGAAAATTTTTTTTCAACTTCATTAAAATTTTCTGGAGGGAAATTTGACCACAAACTTGTTCACTTCCTTCTTTGTATCTCTCTCTGACCTACTTTGTGTCTCAATTCAATGTGTGCCTTATCCTTACGATTACACCTAATTTCACTGCTATCTTTTAGTGTCTTGGACCTAATGAATTCTCCCATAAATTTGTTCATAAAGCTTGCAATATCTGTTAGTAAGTGTGCAGCCTTTGTAGCAGGTGCTAAATTCCAACATAACAAACCACATATAGCTTTTCTAAGCATGAAAAAAAAACAGGAAGTTTGCATGATTAAACTGCTGCTGAGATTGCACATTAACTTCCTATTTTCTGTGCCTGTTCCACCTCCGTCTGTTATAGAAACTCCTAGATTTATTAATTATCTCAATATAGTTCACTCCAATTATTCTCGGACCATCCTCCCCTAATTTTTCTTCTGTTTTGTCTTGGTCACTTACTATTTTGATGCTAGATATATGATATGTCTCAGATTGATTATTCACTTCAGAAATTGAAGCTATTTCAGAATCAATCTGGTTATTTTGAGACATTTCATTAACTTTATCAGTCGCCGTGACATTACTTTTACTCTGCCGTCTTTCCTCATGAGATTTCTCATTTCTATCTTCATATCTTCGTTCCCTCTACGAAATCATTTATTTCCCATTAGGAACATCTCCTTTCTAGAACTTCTGTACTTCTCTAGAAAGTTAGTTCCTAAAATTATCTGTATGTGTGGGCAAGATATCCTAGGGAGGACCAACAACTCCTGCCAAACACACAAATTAAACTCAGGTAAGTATATTTTTACTCTAACTTTCTTGTTCACATAAACATTGGATGTTGATAACCCCGATAATCTGATCGGTCTCCTTAAATTAGAAATGCCTTGCCATACACGGAATTTTATTTCTTGAAAATAATCTCCTGTTATGACAAAGGTCTGGGAACCCGTATCTATCAATATGTCACAAAGCAATCCTTGTATCTTACCCTTAATTGTCATTTTCAACTTTCTTTGTTGTTCATGATTCCTTTGTCCTCTCCTCTCCTCCATGGTATACCTTCATATTTATTTTGAGAAGTGTGAACAAACCTTGACTCATTTCTATTATTTCTCATGGAGGGTCTCCTGTTACTAAAACAGTTGCGAGCGATGTGCTCAATCTTATTGCAACTAAAACATCTGGAAGGTTCCCTCCTGTCTCCTTGTTTATTATTTCTCTCTGATTGAGGTAGAGATACTTTGGTGGTCTTTGCTGTTACTGCTGCCAACTTCTGCATAACAGCATCAAGATGGTCCATCATTGGCTGTTGTAGCCTTTCGACTTCTTGTCTTATCTCATTAGTCCTCTCTGTCTGAGGTATAGTTGATTCTGAGGTCTTTTCTGTTACTGCCACCAGCTGTTTCAGTACAGCATCAAGACAGTCCATGATGGACTGTTGTAGTCGTTCAACTTCATGTTTAACTATAGAACATACTTTTTTGTTAGCCCCACTAATTTTGTGATGTTAGTTTTATTATCAGTCACTTGATTAACATTGACTGATCTTTCTCCTTCTCCCTCACTATCCTTTTGATAGTAGTCTTGCTTTACGTGTGCTTGATTCCCTTTCAGCTTTATTCTCGCAAGCAGAATTACTCTCCTCTTTAATTATGTTATTGCTGTTAGTAGATGCTGGACAAATGTCTCCGAGCATCTGTTCCTTCTCTTTCACGGCAAGGAAACATTTGTCTCCTAAATTTCAGGTTTCTATCAATCATCAACCTCAGATCTCTCGTCTCCCCTACTTCCTCCAGTATAACTCCTCCCATAGAGTATGCAGTGTCCCATCGATGTTTCCCAAACCTCAAGACCTTAAATTTTGCTGCAGTAAACCGACACCCCCATTCATTTGTCCATCTATCTAACTTATTCAAATTCTTTTGCAGGGCTGCCGCATCTGCACTATTACTAATAATCCTTCCCAGCTTTGCATCATCTGCAAACAACTGAATATCCCCTTGCAATCCACTGACAATGTCATTGATATAAAGGTTAAACAATATAGGTCCCAGTACTGAGCCCTGTGGGACCCCACTTGTAACCCTCCCTCTGCTTCCTTGAAACTGTCTCACCATACACAACTCTCTGATACCTATCGGACAACCAATCCTGAATTCAGTTGACCAATCTGACATCCAGACCCATGTGCTGCAACTTAAATATCAGCTTATCATGTGGCACCCTGCCAAATGCCTTCGCTAAGTCTAAGAAAATGGCAGTATATGCCTTTCCCTCATCCAATGCTCTTGTAACTTTATCATAAAAGGCTAGCATATTGCTAAAACAAGAGTGCCCTTTCACAAATCCATGTTGACTCTCACAGATAACATTACCCTCATCTGCCCAATGCTGTATACAGTCCCTCACTAATTTCTCCAAGATCTTAACAACTACTGATGACACACAAACTGGCCTATAATCAGACACTTCTAGTCTGCTACTGCCCTCATGCAATGGCACTATCTTACCTTCCTTCCATACCCTGGGCACCTTTCCTACAGCGAGACTTTCATTGAAAAGCCTTTCAATGAAAGTCTGGCTGTAGGATGAAATACCATCGTGGTGAAATACCATCCAGTCCCACAGCTTTACTGACATCCAGAGTACTCAGTATTTGAAACACTCTTCTCCTGTACCTCTAAACCTTGAATCTGCCCTATCCCTCTAGCATTAAAACTGACTCCTCCAGGATGAAATACTCCAATAAAGTGTTCATTGAACAATTCTACTAATGTCCTCTGCATCAGTCACTCTATTCCCATTTTTATCCCACAATATCATTCTTCCACAGTCATTTCTCTTCCTACTGACCACATATCTAAAAAATTTCCCTAGGATTTTCCTTGGATCTAAGGACGAATCTTTTCTCAGATTCCAGTTTCGCCTTCCTTACCATACTAGTCACTCTCCTGGCCTGTGTCTTATATTCTTCATGCATCTTCTCATCACCTGTCTCCTTATATCTCTTTCACAGCCTCTTTTTCGCATGCAATTCCTGTTTAATATTGTTTGTCATCCACTTTACTCCAAATTGTGTCCTCTTGTTCACTCGTGGTATACAACTTACCATTGCTGCTTTCATAATCTCCCATGCACTAATGATATTCTGGCTTTCCAATTCCTCCCTCCATGAAACTTCCCGAAGTTGATGTCTTAGACTATTATTCTTATTCAAGCCTTTTGATGTAATTTCCTTTGTTCTTATTCAAGCCTTTTGATTTCACAATACTCAATAACTTCAAAAAATTTATTTCTAATTTAATTAACATCACATTTTTCTATTTAAGCACAAGTATTTTTAGTGGAATTTAGCATACTAGTAAAATCGGTATATAAGGTGCTTTAATATTAAATTCCTTTTATACATGATTTTACACTAGTGCGCGCACATGTGTGTGTGTAGTATTTGGCCTCCCTCGATGAGTCTCTGAGTCCCTTAATAATAATAACCCAGCCCGGTTTCAACTTTTGTTGAGGCACTGTTAAGGTGGGTTGAGGTACCTCTTTCTCCAAAAATTCTGAGTGATCTACAAAATCACTCTAAACCTCATTGAGTGATCCAAATGGATCACTATCAAAATCTATCTGGCACATTCGTGGCTGCACCATGCAGAACTGCTCTATTTCTTAAAATTAAGCCCAAAGACAAACATTATTATTTCATTAGTGGGAGCCAGACTCAGAAGAGATACCATGGTTGAATTAATGCAGAAATCATATATTTCCCATATACGATTAGTAAAAGTAATTTTCTGGGTTAGAGATAGAGGTAGAAAGTCATTTCACCTGTTAGAAATTAAATTAAATTTGCCAAGAAATTATATTCTTGTTTAATCCATATCGCAAAGCACATGGATTAAACATTTATGCATTATGGGATGCTAAAGCAAACGATGTGAAATCATCAGCCTCTTTATACAATTAGCTTAGTTGTGAAGAAACTTCATGTACAAACTTTTTACACTTGGTTAAAAGATTAAGCAAGAATATAAATTTTTGGCCAGTTTAACTTAGGTCATGTGCTATTGCGTGTTTTAGTCTTTTTATGTGACACACACACATTACGCATTTCTATTTTAAAAAATTAATTTGCATTTTTCATATAAAATTAATTGGATCATTCATGAATGAGATTTATGTCGATGTTTAGTTAGCCTGTTCTGCATATATGATTTTATTTCAGATTTCAATTTCCCATGGATGAATATGGCTGCATCCATAATCAAGAAAAAATTTATTGATATTGGATCGAATTTGACAGGTATTATTTATAATATATTTTTTGGTGGATATGCAAAAAAAAGTTATTGAAATATGATTATGTATACATAAGGAGTAGAGCAGATGTTATGGCTTTGCAGTTACCAGTTGAAACATTTCAAAGGTCTAGAAATTTCGTAGGCAAGGATGGGATGAAAAATATACAATTAATGGAAACATTTTGGAGGAAATGAGAGAACCAAGAATAATGGTGGACAATTAGAGGTTTTTTGATTTCATCTGTGGGAACATTTTTGTACCATTACAACACTTTTTGCAGATTTTTGTCGATTTTATATTGTAACTTTAAATTATCTCAGCATCTTTCTTAGAGGAACATTTGATATGTTGTCTTTATTATTATTATTAACATCAGACTCTATGCAGTCAAGACTCGTTGGAGTTACATGCTCTCACATAAAAAAATCATCAAACTGCGCCTTAAACATACTTGGTCATTGATAAAGAGCTCTGGATAAGTACCATTTTGTGTACTAATTTGTGATATTGTTATAAAAATAAAACATTGTTTTTATATTATTACCCTGCTTTGTCTTTGTTTTCTTTACTTATAAATGGTCAGCTGACTTAACTATCAGCTGCCGCCATCTATTTCTACTATATCTTATTTCCCCCATTCAATAGTCTAACAAATTTATTTGCTTTACAACTGTGCCAGTTAGACTATTTATTGAATGTGAGATTATAAGATTTTAAACCAAAGACAAAGCAGATATCATTTGTATTCCCCACTTATATCAATCCTTACCTTAAATTGGTTGTGGCTTAATTATAAATCCCATAGACTTCTATCTTATGCGGGTATTAATTTTATAGGATAGTGCATTGACATAATCAGTCCAATATGTTGTTCACAAACCATTTAAGTCGAAAGGAAATATTTACAGAATGATTCACATTCACATGTGAATGTGAATTCACATTCACAATGTCATTACAATTCTCTTGCTAGTCTCAATTCTTTCTAATCTAACTTTAGTTCTAAGCTAATTCACAATCTAGCATAAAATTAACTAAATATAAGACATACCTTGTTTTAGCCTAATTCAACATTAATATACATTATCTCATAAACATAAACACTTGACATACATTCTTGTTCAGTATTATAACTACTTTACAATTCTCGTTCAGCACACAGTCTTTCATATTAACCTTTTGTTCACATGTAAGTGTTCTTGCCTTTCTTCCCATCTGCGAGCTCATTCCTGATTTTCCCACTAAATTTCTTTCATGTCTGAGTCGTCTATTATTCCTTGTTGTATAGGACCCTTAACTTGGCAGTGATGTATACTCTTTCCTTTCGAGACGATTGATACAATACTTCTCATGTGTTGATGGACTCAGGCAGAAGACTCGGAACCCACAACACTTCTCTTTAGATTTCCAACAGTGAACTTAGTGTGATGGTGGACACAGGTAAGAGAATGTTTGAGAACTCTAAGACAAATTTCCTTCTCTTTCAATTCCCGACAACAACCTTACATGATGTGGTGGACCCAGGTAAGAGAAGGCTTAGAAAACCCTGACAGATTTCCTCCTTGACAACCTTCCTTATACTCTCAGGCTTCTCTTGTGTGCATGCGTCCGTCTCTCAAAAATAGTTACATATTGACCTTTGGACATGATGACGTCATTCTTTGCACGTCTTTGGAAATTTCCATCTATGACAATACCTGGAATTCTTCACAATTTTTTTTTATTTGGACTTACTGATTTAACATGAGTTAATATCGTTACATGATGACGTCATGAGCCACATTATTTTAACAAAGGCTCGTTACAAGATTATTACAAAAATTAACATTTCTTTAAGTCTCCTAAAAAAAAAAAAAAAAAACATGTAAAAACGAACATGATAAGTTATGAAGTCACATATCAGATTTTACAATATTGCTTGCATTTTGATATAATACTGTTTATTTTGATAGAATTAGTGCAACTGTGTGATTATTCAGCTTTGTAGATTTGAATGGTACAATATGGTGGTACGAACAAGATCTACACACCATGCTGAATGGAGATCGTAGACTTTTCAAAAATGGCTCAATGTCTTGTGTGCAACATGTATGTCTTTTTTTTTTGTTGGACTATGAGTATTCATGAATGTGAAGCAGATTGAAGGAATGAAAGCATAAATGTGGGTGCAGATGACAGTATGAAAAATGAGAGTGAAATTGTTGGAATGCAAGATTTGATTCAAGATGTTAGATAGTGGAAACTGTCTAACATCACTTGCAAAGTGATGTTAGACAGTGGAAACAATTGATTGAGTGCAAAAGGATAGAAAGAAAAAAGAGTAAAAGAGGTGATAAATGACACGAGAATAGCAATGTATGGCGATTCCATTGTTAGAGGTTTGGTTAATGAGAGAGTCCATTAAAAAATGGTTATCGGAGAAATCATCTGGGATAATCATTTTTATATCATTAGCGTCTTCCTTTTACATAAAAAAAAATCAATTTTTTTCCATATCAGCCTTTTCTTCTGATGGAGCATTTATAATCCATAATTAAAAAAATTGTTCTAATCTTAAATCTAAAACATTCTCATTAAATGTCTCTATCTACTATAAATGACATTGACCCCCACTTCCCACTTGAAAAAAAACTTGTGGATTTTTCTAACTTTAAGTGTTCTTGTCTTATATAACGTTCTTGTATTCTATGTCCCAAAATGATAATCCAATTTCTTGAATCATAATAAAAATATGATTATATTTTTACTGATGATTTTTCTGGTGAACCTTTTCTTACCTTGTTCAGTTTGAAGCTTTTTCTTTCCAGGTTGCTTAACAAGGAGTAGTTTTCTGGAATGAATTGTCAGCTCATTGTCCATCACCCAACCTGGAGAGACAGATTTCTGTACTTGTATCTTCCAGGAGTAGGATTGCCCAGCTATACCACCAAACACTGGGTGTACATGGTCCACAACTCCTTATTCAGTATATGGAGCAGCCTTAACAGGAAACAAGTTTCATGTTGGGGGGGGAGCAGTAATCCTCCATCTTCCTGGAGAGAAGCATCTATATGTTTTAGCCCCAGAGACCTGTCTTTCTACTCTACAAAAAAAAACTTTTCCACATTAATCCGGTAACATCCTTCAATGACTTATATGTTGCAATCATAATCCCCTCTTCTATTCACATTGCTCTTCAGATTGCATTTCCTCAATCTGTTTTCATATCCCACATTCCAGAGAACAGATACTAGCATAATGAATCACCTCTAACTTCTCTAAGATATCCTCTTCCCCTTGAAAAGCAGGTGACCAGATATCTGTGCTAGCATCTGATGACAGTGCCCTTGTATAAGGGCACTGTCATCTCTTGACTTGTTAGGGTCCTCTTCCTCCTCATTGCATAATCCATAAAAATGGCTTCATATTTTTAGCATTGTGATCTATAATTGTCCACCATCACTCCTGATTCTGTAAGTTACTCCAAAATGTTCCCATTAATTGTATACTTTTCATCCCATCCTTGCCTACCAAATTTCAAGACCTTCAAAATGTTTGAACTGGTAACTGTAAAGCCATAACATCTGCTCTATTCTTCTAGTTTTCCTAGCATTGCTTCATTTGCAAAGAGTACAATATCTCCAGTTATGCCATTCCTAGTATCATTAACATAAAAGTTAAACAGTAATAGTCCCTAAACAGATCCCTGTTGCACAAGGATCCTATAAATTATTCATTGAATATTCCAAATATTATTATTATTATTATCAACATCTGACCTCTGTGGAGTGGGAGATACACACTATTGCACACATGCTCATTCAGCCATGCTTTAAACCAGGAGTGGCCAACCTATGGCGCATGCGCCAAAAGTGGCGCATCGCATGATTAGAAGTGGCGCACTGAACCCCAGAGAAAAATTTAAAAAAAAATTTTCTATACAATTTATATATATATATATATATATATATATATATATATATATATATATTTACAGGGTGTTCGGGATAAATTTGACATATTTATAATTAATTATATTTTTCCGTAAGTTACATGTATTAACACACACTTCTCTTCATTTAAAAGTTTGGACCCTTCTTCATTCATATACAAGATGTCAGAAAGGATGGATAGCTGGAACCCACCTGAATCATGGAAGAGAATAACTTGTATCATGATGATTCGTGCCCGCCATCAAAATAAGGATATTACGACTGCTGCCCAATGCTCCCTGAATACAGTAAAAACAATCAGGCATGAACTAGAGACTTGCAATGGTGACTACGAGGATGTAGCAAGAAGAAAGATCCCTAGCAGACGATCTGATTGCGTTCGTACAGCAGAATTCCTTGCAAATCTGCAGGAACAGGTGTTGAAGAACCCTGGCATTGGAATTCGGGCTTTGTTCGTGGAGTTGCTAACTGTAGTCAAGACCTGGATAACAAGGGTAGCCAATGGTAGGCCGTATGTATGGCAGCAGGATTCGGCCCTTGCCACACCTCTGGGAAAAGTCAAAAATGGTTGTCTGAAAATTTCTACGACTTCACCAGTCCAAATGTTTGGCCTCCAAACTCCCCAGACCTTAACCCCATGGATTATTTTGTATGGGGCGCAGTTGAAAAAGACACCAATCGCACTTCCAGTAATACAAAAGCCCAGTTAATGGATAAAATTAAAACAGTTTTTGCGGCCCTTCCCAGGGAGACTGTAGCATCAGCTTGTTCGAGGTTCCGAAGCAGAATTGAAGCTGTGATCGATGCTAATGGTGGTTATTTTGAGTAAATCTTGTTGATAGTATTGTAATTAACTCTGCCTGTAATGTTTTTTTGTCAATTCATTAAATTTAATAGATACAAAGAAGATTTTCTTTTTCCTTACGAAACTGTCAAATTTATCCCGAACACCCTGTATATATATGTAGAAAGTATTTTACCTTGGGTATAATAAATGTTAAGAATACCAAGCAATTTTTAAACCTGGTTTTACTCCATTTCCCAAGTTAGCAAACAGACAAATAAGTCAAGTTTGCACCTGCAAGTGATGCAAGTCTAGCTGATCCTACAGGTAGTGCAAGACCAAGGCAACTCGTGGTAAAGGTGGCCACCTTTACCACCTTTACCACGAGTTGCCTTGGTCTTGCACTACCTGTAGGATCAGCTAGACTTGCATCACTTGCAGGTGCAAACTTGACTTATTTGTCTGTTTGCTAACTTGGGAAATGGAGTAAAACCAGGTTTAAAAATTGCTTGGTATTCTTAACACACACACACACACATATATATGTGTGTGTGTGTGTGTGTGTGTGTGTTAAAGATATCAAGCAATTTTAAACCTGGTTTTACTCCATTTTTATTAATTTATTATTAATTTACTCCATTATATATATATGTATATATATATGTGTGTGTGTGTGTGTGTGTGTGTGTGTGTGTGTGTGTGTTAAAGATACCAAGCAATTTTAAACCTGGTTTTACTCCATTTTTCCCAAGTAAGCGAACAGACAAAAATGTGAAGTTTGCACCTGCAAGTGATGCAAGACTAGCTGATCCTACAGGTAGTGCAAGACCAAGGCAACTCGTGGTAGAGGTGGAACAAGCTCTGATCACTAATCGTAATATTTACCCTTAATGCCAAAACACATCTCCAAGAAGGGGATGTATGATGTTTTGTATTAAAGGCAAGGGGCCACTACCCAGACCGGTTTCGATCTTTTTTGAGGTCTCATCAGTGGGAGCTAGGCTAGGAATACCAATATTTAGTAATACAGAGCTTGTAAGTATTTTACCAAAACAAGTTACCATAAGGCGTTTTAACCTTATTAAATAAAAATTTAATTTTATAAACATTTTATTTATGATAAAACTGATGAGACCTCAAAAAAGGTCGAAACCGGTCTGTGTAGTGGCCCCTTGCCTTTAATACAAAACATCATACATCCCCTTCTTGGAGATGTGTTTTGGCATTAAGGGTAAATATTAAGATTAGTGATCGGAGCTTGTTCCACCTCTACCACGAGTTGCCTTGGTCTTGCACTACCTGTAGGATCAGCTAGTCTTGCATCACTTGCAGGTGCAAACTTGACATTTTTGTCTGTTTGCTTACTTGGGAAAAATGGAGTAAAACCAGGTTTAAAATTGCTTGGTATCTTTAACATAATTATACCCAAGGTAAAAATACTTTCTACATATATATATATATATATATATATAAATACACAATTAACCTACCACTGAATTCTAGAGTGCACACTTATTATACTTTTTTGATCTTGAAGCAACAGGCACCAGCAAATGCTGACATGTGTCACCAGTTACTCAATCAGTTTACAGCTGACTCTCGTGTCATAATGTTCGATGAACTTCTGATTTGATGTGACTGAAAAATCCCATGTTTTCGAACTTATATGTTTTTATTAACAGTTAAGTTTAAGATAAGATTTCTGTTTTCATGAAGGCTTAATATAGTTCTGTAAATTTGAAAATAAATTTTTTCATTTTGAATGCATATGTCAAGTTCTTTCCCGCTCAACTAATTTGCTGATTTCTGAAACCTGCAATTATTCAGTGTATTTGTATGTGTGTGTTTTTATGTTTTTTTATATAATATCTTTCCTTTTTATTTACGTATAGTAGATATATTCCTAAAATTTAACTGATCATCAGCAAAGCTTTCGTAATGAGGATGTTTGGGTTGTGTGTGTGTGACTGTCAGCTGATCAACTGTTTTATGGCAGGAAGCGATCTCATATTTCATTGGACATAATATATTACGAGAGAGAGACGAAAACTCTCTATGAAAAAAAAAAAAAAATATATATATATATATATATATATATATATATATATATATATGATTTTTAAACTTATAGAACTATATTTGACCTTCATGAAAACAGGAATCTTATCTTAAACTTGTAGAACTGTTTTTGAATGTTCATAATGTTAAAAACGATAAAATAATTTAAATAAATTATTTAAATTATTATTAAATTTAAATAAATTATTTAATAATAAGCTTTACTTTTTGGGATAATTTTTTTTACAGTCAGTTACCTATTACTTTGCAAAATAAAATGAGCAGAAGGTGATAGCAAGTACCAGTTTAATGAACTGTGGGAAAACGAGTTCTTATTTATTGTGGGTCCTTCAGGAAAACCGTTGTGCATTGTTTCTGAAAGCACTCTCTCAGATAATAGAAGACATGATCTTAACAGACACTATAGAAAACATCAAGCTGAATTAGAAGAAAAACTAAAGTTAGTTCCTGGGTCTGAGTTGTGGAAAGAATATGTGGTTAAGAAAAAGGAAGAAATAAAAAAAGAGACAAAATATATTTGTGAAACGAAGTTGTGAAAGTGTGGCAATGCTGGAGGCATCTTATGAAATTGCCTTTGTGTTGGCTAAAAAACACAAGCCTTTCTCTGATGGAGAGGAAGTTGTTAAGCCCTGTCTTGAAAAATTTGCAAAATGTCATGGTGATAAGAATGTTGAAAGAAAAGTAAACCAAATTACTCTGTCCAAGTAAACAATTACAAGACGCAATGAAGAACTTTCCCATGATGTTAATGAGCAATTGAAAGTCCATGTTCATGCTTGTTCTTTCTTTTCTTTAGCCTTGAACGAATCAGCTGACATACGTGATGTAGCCCAATTAAGCATTTTTATAAGAGGAATTGATGGTAATTTTAACATCTTTGAAGAACTTATCAGTCTTGAGTCACTTCATGGAAAAACAAGAGGGTTAGACATATTTGACAAAGTAAAGTCATGTCTAGAAAATCAACAACTAGATTCTAGTAAGCTCATCAGTGTTTGCACTGATGGAGCACCGTCAATGGTAGGTAGAGTTTCTGGGACTTTAACTTTACTTGAAACGTTTTTAGGTCATTCTCTACTAAAGTATCACTCTATTATACATGAAGAATCTCTGTGTGGGAAAACTAAATTTGAAGCATGTTATGATACCAGTTGTGAAGTGTGTGAATAAAATTAAAGCAAGAGGGTTAAACAGAAGAGTATTAAACAGAGAATATTGTGAATTGCTAGATATGGAATATGGTGAACTCATCCTTCATTGTGACGTGCGCTGGCTTTCTAAAGGACAAGTTCTCAGTAGATTTTGGAAGCTGAAAGAAAGTGTTTGTAATTTTCTGGAAGAGAAGGATGAGCTGCATGAGGAAAAGGCCCTGTTGTGTGATGAGAAATGGCTATTTGATTTAGCATTTTTAGTTGATGTTACCAGTCACCTCAATGATCTAAATTTAAAACTGCAGGGCAAGAACAAATTTTTCCTAGCTTAGTAAATGACATCAGTGCATTCAAAATGAAATTAAAACTGTTCATCTCCCCAGTTAGAAAACGGGGATTTAAGTCAATTTCCACATTTAAAAGAACATAGTGAATCTGTTGAAGATAATGGCAACTTTACAGAATATACTGAGAAACTCAGATTATTGCAAGAGTCCTTTAACAGTTGTTTTAGCGATTTTGCCGAAGAAGACTGCATACTTGCATTTATAAATCCCTTTTCACTTACTGAACAAAAAATCTTGACGATGTCTAGTAACATACAAATGGAACTTATTGATCTCAGAACCAATTCTTTATTGAAAATGAAATTTAATGAACTTCCATCACTCCCAGATGCTTCTGATATAATTAATTTCTGGCAATCATTGCCCTGTGAACATTTTCCAGACCTGAGAAAATTTGCTCAGAGTTATATCTGTCGTTTTGGAACTACATACAGACGCGAACAAGTATTTTCATCAATGAAAATGATTAAGAACAAACTACGGTCGCGACTGACTGATTCAAATTTGAAAAACTGTTTGATGCTTTCTGTAACTGATTTAACTCCAAACACTACAAGCTTAGCCAAAGCAAAGCAATTTCAAAAGTCTCAATAAAATAATTAATGTTTATCTTGTTTTTATATGAAATCTTTTATTAAAAACTGCTAAAAGTGTCTATATTACCATATACATAATAAATCATTTATGCATAACTGTTAAATATATCCATATTATCATATTTTAAAAGGGCTGAAAAGTGCTTTCAATAAGTTTGCAAAAAAATTGACGCATGAACTATAAAAGGTTGGCCACCCCTGCTTTAAACTAATTCAGTATATCTGCATTCACAACACACTACGGCAATGCATTCCACTCACCAACTCTCCATGCAAAGAACCTGTTCCTCACTCCTCTGTTCACAACCTCTTTATACAGTTTCCAGTGATGGCCTCTTATTCTATCCCCCCCCCCCTCTCATTCTATGAAAAATCTTTTCCATGTCAATCTGATAACAACCCCTGACCAGCTTATATGTCTCAATCATATCCCTCCCTCTTCCTCCTATTCTTGAGGCTCTGCAACTTACTTTCTCTCAATCTGTTCTCGTACTCCACTTTCCCAACACCACCTCTGTGAATTTTCGCTGGACCCTTTCCAACATATCCTCATTGCCATGAAAACCCGACGACCAAACCTGTGCACAATAATCCATATGAGGCCTGATCAAGACCTTATACAATGGCATCATTGCAATTATCCGATGTGACGTCTTCACAACTTGTGCAATGTGGCCCTTAAATTTCAGCTCCTTGTCCACCATCACTCCTAGACATCTCATCTCCTCTACTTCCTTTAAAGTTTCTGCACCAAGTGTATACTTTGCATCTCATCGGTGCTTACCAAATCTCAAAACTTTACACTTTACAACATTGAACTGATATTTCTACTTACCTGCCCATTTGCAATCTATTCAAGTCCTCTTGTAAGGTCATAACATCTGCTTGACTTTGCATTGCTCTCCCCAGTTTTGCAACATCTACAAACAATTACATATCACTAGTTAAACCCATCCCAATATCATTAATCTACAAATTGAACAACAGTGGCCCCAAAACTGATCCCTGCAGCACAACGCTAGTGACCTTTCTCTTTTGGGATATGCACTGCTTTATACAACTTTCTGATACCTGCAGCTAGTCACTGATCCAACTCAGAAGTCTGTTATCCAATCCCATCTGCTTCAATTTATTTAAGAGCTTGTCATGTGGCAGTCTATCAAAAGCCTTTGAAAAATCCAAGTACATCACTGTATATACATCTTCCCTGTCTAAGGTATTTGTCACCTTGTTATAGTATAGAAGTAAGTTAGTGAAACATGATTTCCCCTTAACAAACCCATGCTGAAAACCACAGAGAATACTACTGTTATCAACCCATTTCTGTATCCTACCTCTTACCAATCTCTCCAGTACCTTCACAACTCCAGATATACAGACCTGCCTGTAATTTGAAACTACAACCTTATCACTACCTTTATGGAGTGGAACAATTTTACCCTCCTTCCACTCCTTTAGAACCTGTGCTGTTGTTGAAAGACTTATTAAACAGGCATGCCAATGCTACTGTCAATACCCTGAAACATTTCCTTAAGATGCATGGTGATATGACATCAAATCCTATTGTCTTATTGACATCAAGTTTATTTATTTCCTATATACATCCTCTGTTGCTATCAATCTACCATTTTCATCTGCTAATATCATCCTCCCCGAATTATTCTTTCCTCTACCTTCCACATATCGAAATAAGATTTTGCTTGGCCTTATTAATTTTTTGTCATATTGCATTTTTTTCTCCTTAATTAGTCACCTTCCTGACTTGTACTGATAGAATTGATTATTGCTGTTCTTTTTGTGCTTCCATTATATGCTAAACAAAGCAGATTTTCGCTGCTGTCACTAATGTGCTCCCCCCCCCCCCCTTGGTGTTTTCTCAGTCATATGTTGGAAATTCACATTTATTGAATTGGCTTGTATGCACTTCTATTATGTACATGTTAACTGAAATGCACACAGAGCACATTGGATTTATCAAGAGATATTCCTTCTTCATCAAGTCCTGTATTCTAAAACATTCACTGATCCTCATCACCACATTTTTGAGTATGGCACAGTTTCTACGTATTGTTTTTCCTTTTTTTTTTTCCCCAGAAACTGGAAAACACTTCTATGTTATCCAGTGTGGAAAACACTGCTATGCATTGGAAGAGATTCTCTCTAGCAGTTGTATGGAGGTTCCTACATGCAAATTGGCTGTATACCAATTTCCAATAAATTTGAGAGCTTTTACCAGATGATATCATCATTACTTAGTATTTTGTCAGTGATTTCTATGATGCTGTACCATGTACAGCATCATAGAAATCACTGACAAAATCCTCTCTTGTGTTCTTTTCACAGACAATGCAATGCTGGTTGCCTATTTTCAGTTATCACAGTCGTATGTAGGATAATCAAAATCTCCACATGAAGTTATTTGGTCACAACATCAGGAGAAATTCTCCATTATTGTATGGACAGGTATCTTTGGAGACATATTAATAGGATTGTATATTTTTCCAAACAGGCTTGCAGGGTCTCTGTACCATGACTTCTTGCAAAAACTGTAGCAACATCTTCCATTATATGCTTGATGATATTCCCTTGATATAAAGGAGAAATGTGGTTAATGCATCATGGAGATCCACCTGCTTTAGTCATAAGGACTGTGAGGGTATTTTGATCACAGGTTTCTTGAAAGATGGATTGGTCAGGGTGAACAATTACGTGGCTTCCTTCACCTAACTAAATCCTGTTAATTTTTATTTATAGGGTCGTTTGTTAGTTTAATCCATCTCATGAGAAATGTTTATTAACTGCAGAAATCTTTGAGCACATGAGACTACCAGTTGTGAAATATCTCATTATATATAGGTAGCTGACTATGGAAGTCAATTTGAACACATTCACTGAGGTACATTCTTCCTCTGGCTATCATGGGATTTATTTAGGCTTATTTCTTGATATTTTGTTTTTGCTGTTTTTACATTGTCAGTTTTCCCGAACTTTGCACTTTGGTGTGATTAGATATCCAATATCATATTATACGGGTGGAATTATGCTAGAAAAAACTGATCAGACTGTGTGACTTGGAGTGTTAATAGACAGGAAATTGAAGTTCAAGGATCACATAGCAAAAATTGTAAATCCACCTCAGAGAATAATTGCAGTGCTAAAATTAACCTTGACATGTAAAGATAAGGAAGTCATATTGCCTCTCTATAAAGCCTTGATAAGACCACACATGGACTATTGTTCTCAGGTCTGGTCTCCTCATGTCCATAGTGATTCTGTTACAGTGAAGAGAGTGCAAAGGGGAGTATCAAAAATTATATCAGGATTGTGGAATCTGATTATGAAGGCAGATTGAAAATTTATAGAATGCAGACACTAGCAAATAGGAGGAAAAGGAGTGATATGATTCAGACTTTCAAACTTCTGTAAGGGTTATACAGAATTTCAGTAGAGCAATTTTTCATTTTATGGAAGTTGGAAAGGATGCAAAGGCATCCTTGGAAGTTGAAAATGAATGCTGTCAAGAAGGGGATGAGGGCTAGATTTTTGTCTCATAGTGGTTTGTGATTGGAATGCATTGCCATTGGTGTGAATAGTATGACCTCCCTCGATTAGTTCCTAACTCCCTGGAGGCCTCTCTTAATAATAATAATATATTCACCAGATGAGATTGGATGCTACATTAGTGAGTTGGATATGTGACTGTCTGTCAGGTAGCTATCAGCAAGCTGTATATTAAGTGTGATATCCTACTAGAGGAAAGTCACTAGTGGTGTGCATGAGTCAAAAGACTCATTGTGATAGTGCATATTTACTGGTGAGTCATTTGATTCTATAGAAGAATGGTGTTAATAATAATATGTATTTGTATAAATAGATTTTAAATCTCATAACATCATAAGCAACAGTAATAAACTAGAAATTATAACACCAAATGAGGGGAAAAAATGGTGGTGTTATACCACTCTCGGGTTTCTTCCCCTACTCCTCTTTAGATTTTCATTTCGTGTTATAATTTATGCTTTATTACTGTTACTTATTGTGTTGGTACAGTCATAATATATAAAATGCATATGTAAAAATGACAAAGTTATACGTTTTTTATTATATCTGTATTTGCTCTTTAATTTTTTTATTTAGGTTCTTTAGAATTTTATATCTTGATGATTGTGATCTGTCTCTGATTCTTTTATACTATCCAGTTTTCTTTGTACAAATTTCTGTTGTGTTCTGTCTATTTCTAGTACCCTTACATTATTCTATTTTTCTCTGTGTATGGTTTAGATCCCTCTTTTAGTTATTATTGTATTCTTTCTTTTATAATTTAGGTTGTCTTTTGCTATTGAAAGATAGTTATTGAAATATAATTTTCTATTTGTTTCATCCCTGCATAGCTCTGTAGAAACGGTGTTTGCTAGGCCACCTGAAGAAAGAACATTCATTCTAAGTTTGATTCTAGTCACAGATTAGAGGATTTTTTTTCTAATCCTTTCTTTGATATGTTTTCCCAAGTTAGTCGATCTGCCACAGGCAAGCAGGTTTTTCCCTCTCAGAAACTTGAGTTTTTCATCCATTAAACTCAACAAAAATCAACAGTAGGACTTGCACTATTTCAGACAATAATATATAGTGTTAGGGACCAGTGGTAGTAGCAGTTGCTTTCCATACCCTATTCATTGGATGTTATTTATAATCATTGATAGTTTGGGCCAGCTATCTTTGATTGGCTAAGTATGGAGATTGACCACTCTTCAGTCTTCAAAAGTTTGGGCTAAAGTGGCCTATCTATTCACTTTGAGGAATAAAAGTTGTTAGCAGATTTTTTTTTTTTTATCTTCATTCCAATTCCTGTTGCTTCTTTTGCTATGCCTTTTTTTTTTTCTGGACTGTCATTGGCTGCTGCTGCTTTCTTTATTATGTTACCTATATTCTCCTATTCTTTTTCATTAATTTATTTTTATTTATTGATATTAATAAATTATCTTCTAATTTTTGTGAGTACAGTTTTCAGTGTTTCTTTCTGTAAGTTGTATTTTATTACACTTTCTATTTTTTTTTTTTTTTTTTTATTATTATTATTTGTCTTGATCTTCAGAAAGTGAGCTGGCTAGTCTCATGTGGAGCTGTGGCTAAGTTTTTCTTCCCATAACCTCATCTAGTGAATTGATCAATCAGCCAGAGGATTCATGCAGTATGCATCACAGGAAGTTAGGATTAACTGCTCTATCCTAGCATTATGATGAACTGTGTGTGTAGGAGTGGGACCTCCCACAGTGAGTTCCTTGACTCCATGGAGGTGTGATGATGATGATGATAATGTGATTTTTTGAGCCCAGGGGGATGGGGAGAGAGAGAATGATGAAATTTTGCACAGGAGGTGGCTTTTGAGGTACTGGGAATTAGAAAACTATTATTAGAAATGGTAAAAATGCTGAGTTTGCCTAACATCAAAAAATATTTGAATTTTATGTGGGTTCTTGAGAGTTGTCACTTAGCAAAGAAAGACATGCTCTTGGTTTCATATAAATGGCAGATGTTTGGAATTTGGATTATAAATTATTACTATCATTACACAGGCATCTTCACATTGAGAGAACCCCACACTAACCACAATATCTATCATACATCTCCTTCAACATATTCATTGATAGACTGCAGTTGCTTCTGGCAACCTCTTCTACTCATCCACTATCCATTCAAAAAAATTAGTCCCTACACCCTTGCTAATCATGCTCTTACACAACTTTCAGGGTGAGTGATCTCCCTTGTTTTCTTCCCATCCAATCATGTATCGAAACATTTCTTTAATATTTACTCTTTAGATGTTACTAAAGACTAGATACTCTTTAGAATTACTAAAATTCTTGTAATTACTAAAATTCTTTTAGTAATTTAATAATTTTAGTAACTTATAGTCTCTAATATACATTTTTTTGTTGCCTGTCAGCTAAATTTTGTAACTCACAAAACTGTAGCCTATCCTTCTAGGAAGCACTCCACAGACCTAGACACCATTTTTCACTGTAACAATTTCACAAAATTGTATTGTATTTTGAAAGTTACTTGTTCATTTCTTAATGCATTGCATATGTCTTATTAGAATGATTTCTTTATGGCTTCTTAGTAGCACACTAATAGAAGAGAAGTAGAGAAAAGAATCAAGTGGAGGCAAGCTGAATTCTGTGATCTGGAAGGTTTTGCCATATAGATTTTTATCTAATCTTCAAGAGAAGATAGCAAAAATTAATGTTGCTGGACAGAATGTATCAAGCCTTTGTATTTCAGTGAGATATGATATGTGTCTAAAACAATTTCAGTCAAATGTAACTTCTGTTGTTGGCTGTGCTCTGCTTCAAGAAATACAGGAGATGATGAATACCTATTATGCTAGTCAAATGAAATTTTCAGTTTTTTTTTATTGGTATCTAAGGAATATAGAGAGGTAGTTCTTTGAATGAATTGGTAGAAATCAGGGAAAAGTAAAGAGAAAGAGGAGTGCTTGGAATAGGCAAAAAGAAAGGAAATTAAGTTTCTCGTATAATTGAATGAAATATATAGGTGAATGTTATGTTTTTTTTTTTTTTTTTTTTTTTTTTGTTCTGTTGTTTCATTGCTCATGGATGAAATCATATGCTATGTTAATACTTCTTCTTTGTGAAGCTAAAAAAAATCCTAACCATTTAACAAGAAATATATAATTATCTGTACAAGTTAATTGTGAGATCAAAAAAAAAAAAAGTCATATTCTTTGTAGAATTGCAAAGCATAAATAATAATTATTTTATGTTAAAATGTAGTTTTGTGAAATGGCATTTGTATCCATAGTGCTAGCTAGGTCTTCCTTCCAAAGAAAGACTATTCTAAGTTTGATTCTAGTCACCAACTAGAGGAACTTTTTCTAAGCCTTTCAACTTGTTCTTGAGTTTGTCAATCACTGGAATGGGAAAGTGGGCCCCCTCCCTGGAAACTCAGGTTTTTCATCCCATAAACTCAAGAAAATTGACCCTAGAACTCATACTATTTCAGATAATAATATAAGGTGTCAGGAACCATGAGATTGGAGCACTTGTTTGCCATACTCTCTTCCCTAGGTGCCAACTAGTGTTGGACCAACTATTCTGTGATTGGGTAATGGCTGAGACTAACTGTCCAATAGTCTTCAAAAGTAAGTTAGGGCTAAATGGCCTTGTATACTTTTTATTTTATTTTTTTTATAACAGCTATATAATTGTTTTTGAATTCAGTATGAATTTAACATTACATTACATTGCATGCCTACTGTAGCTCTGCCAGAAGGACATCAGAAGAATCTTGAACAACCTGAATACCAAAAAAAGACTTCTTGTCCTGATGGAATTCCGGTAGTTGTACCTAAGAGAAGTGCTCCTGAAATAACATCTGTTCTTTATCATCTATATGCTGTATTGTACTCAGCTGACATTCACCCTACAAGCATGGAAGTAAGCCCACATACAGTCAATTTCTAAAATGGGTGATGTGTCTACCATCAAATATCCACTTGTTGCTCTCACCTCATTTTTGTTGAAAGTAATGGAGAATATCAACTGACAAGGTCTTCAACACCTGAAGAATTGTCAGCTAATTAGTGACAAGTATGGATTTTGCCAATTTAGACCCACATGAGATCTCTTGGTTTACATTACTCACCTCTGGACATGTACCATGGAAAGATTTGGAGAAACCTGTGCTGTTGCACTTGATATTTCTAGGACATTTAATAGAATATAACATCAACGGCTTCTCAGAAAATTGCTCTTACGATCTGTCTTTTTCTTTTTGTAATTGGATTGCCAGTTTTCTTTTAGGTTGTTCATTGCATGTTATGTTGGAATGTCTGCATTTTCCTGTTAATGCAGACATTCCTCAGTGCTCTTCCTCATATGTATAAATGACCTGCTCTCACTGACCTCAAATTCTATTCACAGTTTTGCTGATAGTAGTACTCTCTGTCCTATTCATTGGGTGCTTAGACATCTCAAACTTCAAGATCATCTACAATGTGAATGCCCTGGTATAGATCAGTGTTTATACTGATCTCCAAAAATCCTTCATTGGGGCAACAACAGCAGCACAGTTGGCTGTATTTTGGAAGCAAAACAGTTTTCTGTATTACCTTTCAACAAAAGAACTTAGTTCTTTTCCACTCACCTTTGATAATGCTCAGCTTAACAGACAAGCCCAAATCTCTTCATGGACTGACTCCTGGCCTTTACTAGTATAATCACATCACCTCTATGGGGCACCTTTTTGCTCAAGACATTACTTCCCTCCTGTGAAGTTGCTTACTTTGTATAAATCTCAAATCTACTCAACCTTGGAATACTGCTCTCACATTTGGAGTAGTGCATTCAAGGCTTCTGTAAAAATTCTTAATGCTGTTCAGAAAAGAGTGTTGGATTAATTGATGACCTCTCTCTCTCTCTCTCTCACAAGCCTTCTTCAGCTAGTGTCTTACAGTCAGTCACTTTCCACATCATGTCTCTTCTGTAGATATTTCCATAAGGAGTGTTCAGCAGAACTGTTATCCATTATATCTCCTCCCCTCATTTCTGCTGAAACATGAGTAACAGCTGTCTGTCATTCTTCTACAGTTGAACTAACTCACCAAACCTGCTACTCCAAGTCTTTTCCATCAACCTCAGTTCTGTGGAGCAGTCTTCCCCATAAAGTATTCTCCAAGGACTACAACCACCATAAGATTAGATATATACACAATAATAGAAGTACAGCAATCCATTGGTCCCGTCTTAAGGCCTATTCTTACGATATATTGTTTTCCTGCCATTAACAACTTGATGTGGACGTTATTTCCTGTGATTTGCGTGTTTTTTTTCAGGTGGCAATACTGATTTTCGAATCGATTTCTGTGGATATCTGCACATTTCTGTTCCCAGATGGCAATGCTTTCAGCTGTAGTGATGGTGGAAACGAACGCGCTCATCACCATGAAAAATCACGGTGATGAGCGCTACCGTGATTTTTCAATCACAGTATGAATTGATATTGCAGAATTTCTGCTACGTATTTAGCGTGTGAAAGTTGCTTTCAAGTTGTGGTGGTGGATTATCCATTATAGAAAAAAAGACAGAAAATGTATTTTGGTAGAAGAAAAGATGGCAATTCTGTGACATGCAGATTGGCATGCTGGAATACGTGTGCATTTAGCAAAAGATCTTGGACTCTCCGTGTCCACTTTGAACACAGTAGTAAAAAACATGTCAAGCATTTAACTCAATGCAAAGCAATTTGGCGCTATGTCAAAAAAATGAAAATATATCCGGACATCGACATACGATAAATTGGATAAACTTGTGGCGGAGTGGTTTGTTTCTACGAGAGCGTCGGGTATTCCAGTCGATGGTACTATCTTCCAAGTTGGGGATTAATGGTTTTACTGCATCAAATGGTTGGATTGATCGTTGTTGGGTCGCCCATCTTGCTAATTGATCTATTTATGTTGGTTTGTTGAACTTATCCTTACTTCTTTAAATTCCATTATAATTTGTTAGATGCTGAATGATACTGATCCGAATATAAAGAAATTTATATTATCCTGCACCACCCTATATTCAGATTAGTATATAAAATATAGAGGAATCAATCATCAACTAACTTTTGCAATCTCACTTTTCTACAGGCCGAGGTTGTTATTATTATCATTTAAGGCTTCCGCAAAGTCCAATAAACTTTATGAGCAGTGCAATGAAAGAAAATCAGGCAAACACCAAATTGAATTCAATAAAACAAAACATTTAATGCAGGGTTATATAACATGTACATCCAAATATAACTTTGAAAACAAGATAATGCAATTGAACAAATTCAAAATATCTCTGAGATATAGGTAGCTTTTTAGTTAGGTTTTAAGATTAAAGCCAAAATTTTTAGATCTTATTATTCAAGGTATAAGTATCTCTATCACAACTTGTCTCTATTCTATGAGACAGATCATATCATCTACACATCAATTTAGTTCTAGTACTCAAAAAAAATATGATGTATTAGGTGTCAAACACTAGACTCTCAGTTCTCTATATTCTGCCAATTAATAGAAAATAGTTCTCATAGTTCAAAGTTCCAGAATTCACAATAAATATTCTTATAGTTGGCTTCTCTAATTCACTTTTAGTTTATAAACTCTTAATTGAATTACAAGGCAGTTATCAATTCAAGGGAGAAATACTTCTGTGCTTCATTCTTTTGGCTATTTATTGTTAAACATCATAGCTAGGGTTAAGATATATTAGGCAGAACTAACTTTCATTTGCTTCACACTGGATGTAAAAAGGATAAGTCTTACTGGGTTACAACTTCTGCACATTGAATTCACTTAGGCACATTTTAAAATTCCTTTAACTAATTACCGTGAAGTAACACAATTCAAAGAAATCTTCACTATATTAACTGAAATATTAAACACAGAGCTACACAAGTCTTGACGCATTAGATTCACAGCATCTGCTAATTCCTTAACTTCCACTATGTATTGACTTCAGCTCTGCGGCATTCTTCCCCTAACTATTAGGAATCTATCGCAATATGAGAATTCCATGGAGGTAGTTTTTAATGCCTATTTATTCCCGGTGCTTTCCTTGTCAATTTTTCCATATATCTCCACTCCCTTTAGTTACAATTGGTCTTCTCCTTCTCACCAAACTTTCTCCTCTGCTTACTTTCATTTTCCAATCAATTGCGTTCATTCTTCCTGCCAAAATCCGGTTCTAGCCAGTTCAGCTTACATCTACTGGCTTCTCTCCATATCATAGCCATTCACGTTCTAAGCATGCGCTAACTAAAAACAACTCAGTTTCTCCTTTACCAACCAATCAAATTCAGTCAGAAGAATTACATAAAATCATATCAGCAGAATTGCACATATACATTTTCTTTCAGAAATAACAAATAAAGAAATAATCCATAGTTTACATAAAATATATTTAAATATGATAAATACAAATTCTTAATATATATGTATGCACAGCTTCTTACAACATTAACATAGGAATAAATAAAATAAATTGAATGACATTTTGATACAGAGTCCTTTCATTACCAATACAAATTCCAAAATTATATAATTAAAGAATAATAAACAGACTCAAAGTAATTATATGAATAATAATTTACAATCAAGAGATTAACATTAAATAATATTTACAAGTGTTGCTTAAGTTATGGTAGATTATGTTAAATGTGAATGAAGTATTATAATTCTCAAATATCTTCATTCACAATTTAACATCGTTTCAAGACTCATCACAATATTGTGTATAATCAAGTGTGTGGAGAAAGTAATAGTGTTTCAGGGGAAACTGAAAACCTGAACATGAAACATGAACTAAAGACTATTATTCAGGACTACGAACTGAAAAATATTTTCAATGTTGAAACTGGGCTCTTTTATAACATTCTGCCAAGTAAAACATTGTGTTTTAAAGGAAGGAAGTGTCACGGTGGAAAACTCAGCAAGCAGAGGGTAACTGTTTTGCTCATGGTCAATGCTGATGGATCAGAAAAATTACCTCCACTGGTAATTGGTAAATTAAAAAAGCCAAGGTGTTTTTAGAACGTGAAAAATCTGCCTACTAAGTATGATGCCAACAGCATAGCATGAATGACCAGCAGCATCTTCACATCTGCCATGCATGCTCTGGATGCGAAAATGGGGGGAAAATCACCACAAAATACTACTACTGCTAGACAAATGTCCTGCACACCCTAAAGATCTGCAGCTCAGAAACATTAGATTAGTGTTCTTCCCCCCCCCCCCCCCCCTAATTGTACAAGTGAGCTTCAGCCATTAGATCTGGGCATCATCCATGCATTTAAATGAAATTATAGAAAAATGCTTGTTGAAAAAGCTGTGTTTATGCCTGATAATGGTATGGACCCAAAACAAATCACCATATCAATCCTTGATGCATGCATTATGTGGCCAAAGCATGGTTGTATATTACTCTTGAAACCACCATATCCAACTGTTTCCGGAAGGCAGGAGTTATGTTTGTGGAAGAGGAGGAACAACTATGAAGAAGCCTCATCCATCACACACACACACAACTGGTATGTGATGGATGAGGCTTCTTTATATCAAGACTATGTTGACGCTGGTGTGATTACATCAATGATACCAAGTGTAGAAGACATCCTTTCCAACCACCTTGGTGAAGAAGTGGTTTAAGACTGTGATCAAGAACCTACTGTCCCTACTAGTAAAGAAGCAATGGAAGCTATCTCTGTTTTCATGTGATATATTGCAAGTGCATCAGGAGATGATGGGGCATTTAATGCCTTATACACTGTGGAGAGGCAGGTGGAACTTATAAGAGTGCAGAAAAAGCAAAAACAATCAACAATTAAAGATTTTTTTAAATAGATAAATGTAAGTAATTGTAAATTCATTTATTTTCAGTTATTAAATTTTGTAATCTAGTTACGTAGACTCACATACTAGCAGTAAGTCATCTTTAAGCCTTTTTTTTTTGTTTTTTTTACATTTCCTGCTATTTACACTTTTTTTTATCAGTCCCCTAGAAAGTGTAAAAAAAGGGCTTTACTGTATTTATTAATTGTAATTCTACAGCGAATATGGCTTTGAAAATTCTTTCGAAGCATGAAACAATGTAACTTAATATGCAGGAATTGTTTATGATAAATATTTAGCTTGGGCTTCATTTTTTGTAATTTACAATGTGAGAAGTGACATGTTGATTCTGAAGTTAATTCACCAACGAGCAATATACATGTAATATCCTAATGAGCCAATAAACAAGAAAATTTAAATAATTAACCTATATTTAATAATGATAGATGTTTATCATTTATCAGCTTTCTTTGTAATGTCTTTCCATTGATTTTATTCCCTTGCATCCTGTGTCTTGCAAAGAGAGAGAATGCTGAGCAAGAACCGACTTGTCTGACTTCGTTTCTGATGTAATCTTGATGCTCTTCCATGTGAATGGACACAGACTTACTGCCGTGACCAAGGTGAGAGGTACTGAAAGAGCATAGTATCAGGTAAACTCCTGCAGAATGGTTCCAGTTTGTCTTTTGGAGAAACGAAGGAAGATGTGTTATGCAAAAGGATATTTGTATACCTTCAGAGCATAGAAGTCTTACTATCTTCTCAGAAAATAACATGTTTCAAGAATACAAATGCTACAGATATATCTTGGTGAGAAGGCAGAGAAGCATATTAAGTTTTTTTTTTTTTTTTCATTTAGCAATCAAATAAATAATATTAGACAAGAAGTTATATTCTTGATTTAATCCTATACCCAAACGTTGCATCTGAAGTATCTTCACGACTAAGCCACTTGTATATAGAGAGGCTGTTGATTTCATATCAGTTGCTTTAGTATCCCATAATGCCAAGCACACTTTGTTTTGGATATGTATATTGCTATGCATTATAGAAAGTATTGCTACCCAGACGAGTTTTTGATTTTGATGTCTCCAAATTGATTTACTTGATTGGTAATCAAGTAAATAAATTTAATAGACAAGATACTACATTCTTGTTTTAATCCTGTATATCCAACTGTAAGCAAATAAAGTGTGTGTGTAAAGTATCTTCACAACTAGGCTACTCTACTTGTAAATAGAGGCTATTGATTTTTCTAAGTTGGTACATCTGTCATAAACATCCATGTGAAACAGCTGTGAAGCAAAAGTGTTGTCTGTATCCCTTGGAATGGATAAAATTGAGTATCGTGCAGTTTAAAATTCTTTGTAAAAAAAAGGTTTAACGCCGCCAAAAGAATTTCATTCCAAGTTCATAAATGTTTATGGGCACTCTTCTCCTTCGTTTTTAACAATTAAGAAATGGGCTGCCGAGTTTAAACATGGACGTACCAACCTTGAAGATGATCCACATGAAGTACATCCAAAAAGTGTAACAACAGAAATCATTGATCAAGTGCACGATATGGTATTGTATGACCAGCGAGTCAAAGTGTGTGAAATTTCTGAGACTATAGGCATTTCAAAAGAATGTGTAGGATATATTTTGCAAATGAAAAAGCTTTGCGCAAGATGGGTGCCGTGCTTGCTCACAGCAGATCAAAAACGCACTCCTATGAAAATCTCCGAAGAGTGCTTGGAGCATTTTAACAAGAATAAAAATGATTTTGTGCGTAGATTTATTACTATGGATGAGACTTGGATTCACCATTACACACCAGAATCCAAACAGCAGTCAAAACAGTGGACAGAAGCCAGTTGTTCAGCCCCCAAAGAAGACAAAGTGGGTTCCATCAGCAGGAAAGGTCATGGCATCGGTGTTTTGGGATGCTAAAGGCATTTTGTTTATTAATTATCTTGAAAAGGGTAAAACAATAACCAGGGAATATTATTCTGATCTTTTAACCAGACTAGATGAAAAACTTTGTGAGAAAAGACCTGGTTTGCAGAAGAAAAAAATCATCTTTCAGGACAATGCACCTGCTCACAAAGGTATTTTGGAAATGGGAAAATTAAGGAATCTGCACTATGAATTGTTGGAACATCCACCCTATTCCCCAGATTTGGCTCCTACCTCTGACTTCTATTTCTTCCCAAAACTAAAACTCTTCCTCGCTGGTCAGCGTTTTTCTTAGAATCAAGAGGTGATTGCAGCTGTAGAGGGGTATTTTGCAGATCTTGCTGAGAACCACTACAGAGATGGGATAATGGCACTGGAGCATCGCTGGAATAAATGTATTAGTCTTAAGTGAGATCATGTTGAAAAATAAAAATAATTTTGAAATTATAAATTCGTTTTTTCATAATTAAGCCGAGAACTTTTTAGACCAACCTTGTAAATGCCAAGGTCTGTGTAGTATCCCTTTTCATAACGTTTTTGCATTATGGGATACTAAAGCAGTTGATGTGAAATCAACAGCCTCTACATACTAGTAGCCTAGTCTTGAAGAAACTTTTCCTGCACAAACTTTGTTTGCTTATGTATAAGATTAAAATAAGAATATAATTTCTTGTTTATTATTATTTGCTGGAAGTCAGATGGATGAGTAGTATCATTAAGGATTCACAGAAATTATAATGAGCATATACTCTTATATGTAAAAAGATGATCAAATTGCATATGAGCACAAACAAGGTGAAAAAAGTTTGGATTATGAGAGAAATTGGCCAAGGCCAAAGGAAATAAGGAAATCCCAAGGAGTTCCTTTTCTATATGGAAAATAAAATTAAGAATGATTATAGAAAAATTAACTAATAAATGGTAGGGAGATAAAGAATCATCAGAAATAATTGATTTGCTGAGAAATCACTCTGTGAGGGTGTATCACCCAGGTATTTCATTTGCTGATGTGACATGGATCAATATGAGAATGGTTAAGATGAACTGGAGGTGTTTTGGATATTACAAAATCTCAAGGTGAATGTGGCCATGTGACTGGATGAGATATCAGTTCATATGTTATGTCATACTGCAAGAGAAATGGTAGAAACCTCAAGAAACCTAGGCTACTTAAATCAGCACTGGAAGATCTGAAGGACCTGGAAAGTGGATAGGTTAGTTCTGTTACATAGGGAGAACTTCAGAATAATGGATGAGAACAAGCATGGCTTTGTAAAAAGAAAAAAAAAAAAAAAAAGAAAAATCTTATCTTAGTAATTTTTTTTTTGCATACAATAAAGTGACAGTAGATTGAATAAGAGAAATGACTATGCTAATACTAAAATCACAGCATCAAAGACAGGAATATTGATAGAGCAAATGTGGATGGATATGAAATGGTGACATGGATAAGAAAATGTTTGAACAGGCATTAAAGAGTAACATAAAAAGAAGTTTAGCCAAAGATAAGACAGGTAACCAGTGCTATGCCACAGAGCTCTGTATTTGAATTGTTTCTGTTTAGTTAATGCATTAATGATATTGGGAATGAATTGAGAGGGAATATCTATTTGGTTGCCAATGGTGCCAAACAAGAGAGCAATAATTAATAAAGGTGTGCAAGTCTTGCAGGATGATTTAAATAGACTGACTGTGTGGATAAAGGAAAATAGTTTTCAGTTGAATGTTGTAAAGTGTAAGATTAAGCATTTTGGGCTGAAGAGATCACATACTGTATGTGTCATTTTCATGAAATTACACAAATAATAGTAGGAATTTAGGGGTAATGATGGATAAAGAGTTGAAATGCAGAAGATGTATTTCAGAAGAGAGCAAAATATCTTAAAGGATTACCTGGATGTTGAGAAATATCCTTACAAGAAGAGATAAAGATGTTATTATCCCTCTTCATAAAACTTTGATATGACCACATCTGGATTAATATGCACAGATTTTGGTCATCTTGGTTTATAGAAGTGCGGAAGTGGTGGTGATGTTTTTCATGCAAGCATCTTAGTTGCACCAATTATGTTAACCCCTTACTTTGTCCAGCTTGTTATGCTAATAATCTATGAATGATTATTAACATTTTTTGGTACTAACATCAATTTGAACTCGAATACTAATTTAGCAATTCACTATCTACAGCAGGGGTCGGCAACGTTTTCAGGCTCACGGGCCATATTCAACTTTCATTTTTAATAATCGGGCCGCAAACGTTTAATTAGGAGAAAATAGTGAGTGAAAAAAATACTTAAGTTATCAATTTTTATTATATCAATCTTAGGGCATGAAAATTATTATCATAAATTTAGTTTGATCCTTTATCCAAGTGTGTGCAAACAAAGTTTGCGCCTGAAAGTATCTTCAGGACTGGGGTAAAGTGGTACAACACTGGGCAACTCCTTGCAAAGGTGGAGCAAGATACCAACACTCCTATCTCAGTATCTCCCATAATGCAAAACACATCTCCTTGCAGATATGTATAATGTTATGCATTAACACACTTGGGCCTGGCTCCCACTGAAGAGACCTCAGTAAAGGTAGAAACTAGTCTGGGTAGTGGCCCTTAATACATAACATTATACAGTTCTGAAGATACTTTCAGGCACAAGCTTTGTTTGCACACACTTTGATAAAGGATTAAACTAAATTTATTATAGTCTGACCAAGTGAAAAATAAACTTTCAACATGAAAATTATCATCATGTAAAAGCAAAGTAATAGGGTTTATGCATCACAATATGTGTGTCCCTGCTTGATGTGACTTTTGTGATTGTTTTCCCTTAGCCAAATTATCTATATCTACTTTATAATCTGAGGTGCAAATTCGAATCGAAGCATGCAAATGTTTATCAGTCAGTCGAGAAGAAAATTTATTTTTTCTAAAACTCCTGGCAGAAAATGTTTGTTTGCAAATATATGTGCTTCTTTCATGTTTCATTGTGTTGTAATTCCAAAACTTCCATCTGTAGTTGGTTTGGTACGTCATAAATGTCGACATTAAAAGGGTTCAAAAATAATCGCATTTCGATGCTATTTTTATGAAAATCCACAAATCTTGTTGAAAATACCGTTTGTAAATCTTCAATGATACCATCAAAAGTTTCCGTTTGTTATCCAACTGTAGATGCAGATTTGCAACATATATAATGATGTAGATTTTCTTCCATCATATGTTTCTTCAACAGGCATAGTTTGCCTTCAAAAGCTTTCATGTCAGAAAACAGTTATGCTAGTAATTTACCTTGGCCCTGCAGGTTCAAATTAAGTCCATTAAGGTACATTGTAATATCTACCATAAATGCAAGAGACATAATCCATTTTTTATCAGATAGTTGTATAACGTCCTTATACCCAACCGATTCATTATGACTACTTTACTTCTTAAAAATGTTTTGCTGAGCAATCAAAGAAACTTCTAATTTATTGATGATTTTTTCTAAGTTCACAGTTCAAACCCTAGTATTGGCTTTCATGTTCATTCTCGTAATGACGTCTGATATTATATTCTTTCATAACAGCAACACTTTTATGACAAATAAGACAAAGGGGCTTATCCCCATTTTCAATAAAGAAGTACTTGTTGTTCCATTGATGATTAAACCTTCTTTCTTTATGTGCAATTTTATGTTTTCTTGAACCCATTTTTGAAATTATTTTTAACAAATATATGATGGACAAGGGAATGCGACAGCAAAAGTACGCCAAAATCTCGGTTGTCGTCAGATGAAGTCGCCTTTGTTATCCCCACCAATGATGACTAACACAGTTGACTCACGCCAAGTTGAAACACAAGAATGAATAAGTTTATTCATTCTTGTGTTTATGAGAAACATGAGCCTGATGTGTCCTAGCGATTGCTTCAATGCTTGGGCATATATTTGAAAGGCAAACTCTCATTTCCTCGTCAATACATTGAAGAGTTCCTCTCTTTTTGCACTTAATTGTGGTGAGGGTAGAAAATCCTAATTCACATAAAATTCACAGGGTGATATCACGAAGTATTGGTATCAAATTATTTTTAATTTATTATTCATATTATAAAATATATTATTTAAATAATTCAAGATATGGGCAACCTTTTATAGGACGCCAAAAATGCCCGTTAGGGCCGACCCCTGTAGATTTGCAACATATATAATGATGTAGATTTTCTACATCATTATATATGTTGCCGGTTGCTGACTCCTGATCTACAGCATTGCATGATTTTATGTGCCTTATTGTTATGCTAAATTATTTTATGCTAAACTCTTCCTTTTAATATATAACTAAAAATGTAGCTTTGAATAAAGGCCTTTTGTTTCATCACTTTCAGTTATTCAGCATGTACCTCACAGTTAAGTGAAATCTGATCTAGACAAACTAAAAAGCAGTGTATATTGAATTTTACCCTTTTAAAGCACATAAATTAGTTTTGATAGCATACTAACACTTTCAGAATTTTATTTATCATGATTTATAGAACATACCCAATTAAATTATTTATTATCCATTGAAAACACTTCAATGTATTTTTGTGAAATATGATTGTTGATGTTATTCTCAATTATAGATCCTATGTTCAGGGGAATTTATAATGGAACAAGAAAGCATTCTGACGATTTGCATGAGGTTCTGAAGAGAGCTGCAGCCAATGGACTAGAAAGAGTATGAATTGCTAAATTAGTGACTTAATTTTTTCATTAACATATTTGGAAAACTCTACTGAATAGAATAACATAGAACTTCCATTGATGTTCTTCATGGACTTAGTATGGATGGGATATTTTAAGTAATGTGTTATTTAAAACTTTTTTTTGTAAACGATTTTGAGAAATGGTTTTGGCTCTTCTATCCATCACAACAGTTGAATTGAAACATATGACCTGTACAAAAGATATTCTAATGTATTAATCATTTCAGTGTACTTGAAACATGCTTAGTATTGAGGCCTGCTAAATAAATTGCCAGCCTTTAGTCTCCTTGCCACCCCTCTGTAATAGGGTAGTCAGTAGATGTTTCCCTCTCTGTGAGCTTCACCACCAATGCTGGAATGCTTTAAGGCTCAATCCTATCACCTACTCTCTTTCTCCTGTACATAAATGACCTACTCACAATTACCACGAATCCTATATACAGCTTTGCAGACAATAGTACTCTCCACTCATCCTACTTGTTTGACAGACCATGTAGTACTCGGACATCCTATCATATACAACTAGCACCTTAAATGTTGATCTATATACTGTTCTTCAATGGAGTGAGGACAATCTTGTCATGTTCAGTGCCACCAACACACAGTCTTGCATTTTCTCTCTCTCTCTCTCAAAAGAGATTTCAGCTCACTTACCCTCAATAATACACAAATCACCAGACAAGATCAAATCTCTCTCTGCTTGGACTAATGTTTATCTCCAGTCTCTCCTGGCGTAAACACATCACATCAGCAGCCTCCAAAAAACTAGGCTTTTTTATTTTTAAGGAGGCTGTTTTACACCTGACGAACTCTTAACTATATACAGATCCTAAATCTGTCCATGCTCAGAATACTGCTCGCATGTTTGGGATGGTACACCTAAACCTTTCCTTAAAATCCTTGACACTGGTCAGAGGCGAGCAGTTAAGCTTATAGATAATCCCTCTTGTAGAGATTCACTTCAGCCTCTATCTCACAGAGACACTGTTTCAGTACTGTGTCTAATCTATAGATACTTCCAAATTGGCAACCACCATTCCTCTACTTTCTGTTGCACTTTGTTGCTGCTACTCTTGTTGTCAATACAAGAGTAGCAGCTTTCCAGCATCCTTTTTGTGTGCAACTGAAAATACACCAAGACTGCTTCTCCTCTTCCTCTGGACAATTTTCCTCATGAAGTATTTCCAGTTTATTGATGTTCCAAAAAAAAAGTCAATAAACCTCTATCTTGCTTATCTCCCCCCCCCCACCATATATGGCATTATTGATATAAGTCTCTCATGTATGAGAAAAAAAAAAATTATGAACTTGACATGTGATATGGACTATCTTGAAATTCATCATGTATGCAAATCCTGTCACATCTTGGTTGCAAAATTTCAAGAAGAGTAGCTTTTGTTAGAATCAGAACTATATTATTTTGATATTAGGGTTTGTGTAGATTATAGTATAAAAGTGCCACCTATTGTCCTAATTTTTTGATGATATTTCAAAATGATTTGAAATCAGTTTGATTTTGATAATAATCTTGAAGGTAATTTGAACTAATATTAGACTTTCAAATCAAGCAGAAGAGAGTATTTATTCTTAACAATGTTATAGCACCAGAAACCAAACAAAATGTTCAGCATTGCTTGAGGGAAGTAGTGTTTGAGAGATAAAGCTCTGCAAATCATTTCACTTTACTGTGAGAACTGAATTCATTTTTTGAGGCAATGATTCTGATGAGAAGTGTCTTTGAGACTATTTTATCATCCATTTTATCAAAACATTTAAAATTAATTTTAAATAAATTAATATTTAAAAATATTCATCTACATAGTTTTTATTTATTTTTTTACAAAACTTACACTTTTATCAAAATAGTCCATTATCTGAGAGTCATATAATTTCAGAAAACTTAATGCCTGAAGGTTAAACAAGAGAAGTATCATACTGGAATTCCACCCATTGTGCTCAAAGGATGTTTCCCTGAACTAACATCTGTTCTCTATTGTCTATTCACTATACCAGTGGTTCTCAAACTTTTTGAAGTCGGGGTGCATTTAAAATCCTACAAATAATTGTAGGCGCACTATATACAAATTTCTGAGAAATATGTTATAATAGTTAAGTCAAATGTTACAGAAAAAAAATAATGCGATAAAAATAAAATGAAACATACCTTAAGTTTATTCATTCTTGTGTTTATGAGAAACATGAGCCTGATGTGTCCTAGCGATTGCTTCAATGCTTGGGCATATATTTGAAAGGCAAACTCTCATTTCCTCGTCAATACATTGAAGAGTTCCTCTCTTTTTGCACTTAATTGTGGTGAGGGTAGAAAATCCTAATTCACATAAATATGATGTAGAAAATTGTAGTAAAATGTTCGAAGCTTTTTTAGATATTGACACATATTCTTCTTTTATAGAAATCCAAAAAGCTTCAAGAGACAATTCCTTATGTTTAATCATCAATCCACGATCAGTGGATATAGCTGCCAATTCTTCTTCTGTTAATGTTAAACCAAAATCACTTGAAGTTTCCATAAATGGGTTTCTAATCCAATCGTATTGTTCAGTGTTAAGTGATGGAAAATAAGAACTCAATTTTTCTTCTAAACTTGTTAAATGTTCAACTATTATTGGAAGTGTTTCATTTATGCAAGTGTTACTTACCAATGGAAAAATTTCCAAATTACCTTCAACAGCTTTTCTTTTCCAAATCTGTAGTTTTCTCTGAAATGCTTTCATTTTGTCAGTGGATGTGAGAATATTTTCTTCTTTCCCTTGCATGCTAGTATTCAAAATATTGAGCTGCTGAAATATATCAGCCAAATACTGTAACCTGGCAATCCAAAATTCGCACCGAAGGAGGTTACAAAAATGTAATTGTTTCATCTCTTCAAAAAACGCAAGAAGTTCTTGTCGTAGCTCGTGTACATGGGTAAGTACTTTCCCCCTTGACAGCTGCCTCACCTCATTGTGTAAAAGCAGCCGTCTGTGTTGTGAATCCATATCGATACAAAGCTTTTCGAATAAACGCATTTTGACAGGTCTTGTTTTAATAAAGTTTACCATCTGAACAACTTGATCTAAAACTGCTCTTGATTTTTCTCCCAATGTTTTTGGCATCAAGTCCTCCCTATGCAGAAAGCAGTGAGTTACGATAACATTCTCATTTTGTTTTTTTACAAAAGATGTAAGGCCCTTAACACAGCCTACCATGGAAGGGACTCAATCTGTACAAATGCCTACACACGACTTCCATGTTAACTGCCATTTATCAAGATAGCTATTCAAAATGTTAAAAACATCCCACCTTTTGTAGACACACTTAATTCTTTGCAAATGTTCAAAATCTGGTTTACTATTTGATCTTCATTAATAAAACGGATGAATGCTAACAGTTGCACCTTGTTGGTAATGTCTGTTGACTCATCAACTTGCAATGCAAAATTTCAATACTGAAGTTTATTACTGCATACATTTTTCTCGATATCAGAAGACATTTCTATAATACACCTGTGAACTGTATCGTTGGACAGAGGAATCTTGCTTATTTTCATTGCTGCTTCATTTCCTAGCATTGTCATGACCTTTTTTTTGCATGCAGGCAAAATAAGTGACTCACCTAAAGTATGATCTTTCATATTCTTTGCTATCAGTTCTGAGATTTGATAAGAAGCGATTTTGAGCTTTATCAGAAACGGTCATTATACTTTTAAAAGAATTTGCTGCTTTTGTTTGCTGTTCTGACAATCTCTTGAAAAATCTTACAGATTTATCTTGTAAATTAAAGTGTATAGTTTTAAAATGTTTACTCAGTTTACTAGGAAGCAATGATTCATTTGCCATTTTACATCCACATACTAAACATAGCAGCAAAGGATGATCTTCACTTCTGGTCCAAGTGAAACCAAAGCTTAAATAACTTTCATTATATTTGCGAGTAGGCCGCGATTTTGCTTTCTTACTTGCACTTAACTTTTGCTCACTTCCAGAATCTGGTTCTTCAATATCATGCTTCTTTTTGAGAAATCTATCCATTTTATTTGGGTGTATTTATCTGAAAATAAGTAATATGCACATAACGTCCACTTCCAACACTTTTAAAATAAGTAATATACACAACAAGAATAAACCATATTCTTGTTCTCTTTGCAAGAAAAACCACTGTTAATTAACATAATGATGTGTTGACAAAAAGAGCGGTATATCCGTAATGAAAAGGTATAACAGAGAAACTATATTTATTTTTATATCTGGACACATGTTTCTCTGGAATACCACAGGGTGCACCTGGAAATCTTCTAGGGCTCAGCAGTGCACCCTGGTGCATCCTTTGAGAACCACTGCACTATACTGTACTCAGCTGGCATCTACCCTACAGCATGGAAGAAAGTTCATGTACAACCAGTTCCCAAAAAAAGGAGATAAATGTTTATCATCAAGCTATCGACCTATTGTTCTTACATCAGTTTTGTCTAGAGTAATGGAGAAGGTTATTAACAGTCAGCTTTTTTTCAACACCTACAGAACTGCTATCTATTCATACGTCTCCAAGGCTTTTGATAGGGTTTGGCATCAAGAGCTTATTAACAAGTTACCATCATTTGGACAGCCTTCATCCTTGTTTAAATGGATCACCAGTTATCTCTAGATCAATCCCTATGCGTAATGGTGGATGGAGTTCCTCCATCCACCATTAATTGACAGACACCTGTCAATGCTGGTGTCCCTCAAGACTATCATTTCATCCATCCTCTTCCTGATTTATATAAATGACTTACTCGCATTAACTCCAAATCCTATTCATAGTTTTGCTGATGATAGCACACTCTACTTTTCCGCTTATATGACAGCCCTTTCATTGCTCAAACGTTTCATACTTCAAGATCATCTATAATAAATACTCTGAAAACTATCTTCACAGTATCCTTGATTGAGGTGAAAACAACCTAGTCAACTTCAATTCTGCCAAAATGCAGTTTTTTTTTTATTTTCCCATAAAAAAAGACCTCAGATCTTCTCTGCTTACTTTTGATAATTCTGAGCTAAGCATTCAAGAACAAATCTCTCTTCTCACTCTGACTCTTACTCTAAACCTTTCCTGGTACAATCTTATCACTTCTATAGCATAAACAGCTTTCAAAAACATTGGCATCCTTTTCTGATCAAGATGGTACTTCTTTGCTGACAATTACTCTGTACAAATCTCAAATCTGACCAACATTGGAATTCTGCTCTCATGTATAGGACAATGAACCTAAGCCCTCCCTAAAAATTCTTGATATTGTTCAGAAAAGGGCAGTCCAGTTGATAAATGATACCTCTCTTACAGACTTTCTTCAGCCACTGTCCCATAGATCAGTTTCTGCATTGTGTTTTTTCTTCTGCAGATATTTCCATTGTCATTCAGAAACAACTAAAGCATAAAGCAGAACTGGCATCCATTATGCCTCATTTCTGCTAGATGTACAGGAACAAAGCATCATTTTACAGTCAAACTGCATACTCACTGAATCTACTACTTCCAGAGTCATCTTTCATTCCTTCCACCTCAATTCTGTGAAATAGTATCCTTCATGAAGCATTTACAAAGCATTACAATCTTCAACAGTTTAAGAAGAATATCAACAGATTACTGTATTCCTGACCTTGCCCTCACATAGCATCTGTTTGCTTTAGGCTCTTCTGCATTTTGTGTGTGGGATAAATATAAAATAAATAAAATTGCAATATCTCTTTTTAGAGGTACATTTTATAGAATGCAACTAAAAGGAAAATTGGAAGAATATTTGTAGTAAATTTAGAGATTGTAGTAAAGTAGTGGATGCAGTAGAAATAACTGAGTTGTTGAGCAAGGTATATATTCCAGGTATACTCATGATAACTAATAATTCAGGAATTGACAGCGTACACTAGAAATATAAATTAAAGAAACTTTAATATATACTTCCTGATATTTCGGCAAACGTCACGTTGCCATCTTCTTGGGAACTTAATACAAAGACAAGTGCACGCAGGTACTACATAACAGCAAATGAAAACCGAAGCTAGGAAGCTACCGTTTTCCTAAAGTCCTGATGGTGCCCCCTGGTAGGCTCTATTGGTAGTTCTTGGCCTTTGGGCTGAAGTTCTTCTGATAAATGTTTCCCAAATTTAGGACAGTCTCATGCATCCAAATTTGTTGGGGTTTGGTATGTTCCTAAGAGCTGAGGCTGATTCCATGAATAGTCTTTCATATTTGAATTTGCTGCGGTGTGTATTACTGTGGCTTTCTTCCATCTTATTCTGTGGTATTACTGTGGCTTTCTTCCATCTTATTCTGTGGTATTACTGTGGCTTTCTTCCATCTTATTCTGTGGGTTACTGTGGCTTTCTTCTCTTATTCTGTGGTAATACACCGCAGCAAGTTCAAATATGAAAGACTATTCATGGAACCAGCCTCAGTCCTTAGGAACATGCCAAACCTCAACAAATTTGGATGCATGAGACTGCCCCAAATTGGGAAACATTTATCAGAAGAACTTCAGCCCAAAGGCCAAGAACTACCAATAGAGCCTGCCAGGGGCACCATCAGGACTTTAGGAAAACGGTAGCTTCCTAGCTTCGGTTCTCATTTGCTGTTATGTAGTACTTGTGTGCACTTGTTTTTGTATTAAGTTCCCAAGAAGATGGCAACGTGACGTTTGCCGAAATATTGGAAAGTATATATTAAAGTTTCTTTAATTTATATTTCTAGTGTATGCTGTCAATTCCTTAATTATTAGTTATCATGTTTAACCAGCATATAAGCCTCTCTACAAGAAATAGGTATACTCTGAATAACGCTGGGGGGGGGGGACTACTAGATGAAAGTATAGAGGTGAATACATTAGAAGTATTGATGCTATTTTGTGAGCTTGAACATAGTGGTGAAATTGAATGGGATGTTAGTACAGGTGCTGAAAGAATGTATACAAGAATTAGCACTGTCCTTGCCTGGGTCTCAGCATACTCTCCTAATATTTCACTTATTAGGAGCTTATGGTGATTCAGTTATACAAGGGGTGGAGCTAGGACAGATGTAACATAGCATACTCATAGTTAAATTTAGTGGAATAAATACAGCACAGAGAAATAATTAAATAGCAAGTTTAAATGTTCCCATATTTCATCTCTATCATAGAGATACATCTTCAGGCATACAATATTAAAATTGTAATAACACATACAAAAACACACATACACAACAATAAGTGGAAGAAATCAGACTGTTTTAAACCTGCGGTGCTATAAGGGGTGCCTTCTATAGGTGGTGTTGGCTGGCCTAAACATGGCATCATAACATATCTGTTTTTCAACCAGCAAAAATGGTTTCATTGTTCAGTGTGAGACCATCACTTTGCTTGTTGCAGGCCTTAAATGGCTTGAAAAGTTCCAGGTTCAGTCACTAGAGCAGGAAACTATATTATCTAATATTAGCCTACCCATCAGACTAATATTAAAAGGTTTACAAAAGGAAACAAAAAGTTTACAACCGTTTGTGGATTAGATTTACATATTAAAAAAAAATGACTGGTCAATATCTCTGAAATAGTTATTGAAGTATTGGAGAAGGCTGATTAGAATTAGTCTACATCCAAAGATTGAGAGATAATAATTTGATCTTCTTTAGAAAACCATATTACTTTGTTAAAAGCTTGTTTTAACTAAATGTTCACTTTCTATGATAAAAATTACAGAATTGGATAGGAGGAATGGATATACCACATTATATTTTGACAAGGCATTAACAAAACCAACATAGGAAGTTGTGTGAAATTTGTCCGATACTCAAAAGGATGGTATGCAAAATAGACTTGCAAGATGGACAGAAGAATTGTTGATTGATAATTTTATTGATAATATTCTGGATTTTTCATTTCTGAAGCTGAATAGTCTGAGTCCTATTATCAGACTGTGGCATCATTTTTCTCATTGGCAAGCCCAGTTAGTATTGGTGATGCTCTTTGATTGGAAAGATGTTGGTTCCTATTTTGGTTGCAAAGAATCATTAATTTGAAGATGGCAAGGTTTTTCATCTTGAAAACTCAAATTTTTTTTCCAATTTTTTAAAGCAGGCAAACCCATATTTAAAGGTGGTAGGGTTCTTCCTCCTGGACACTCAGGTTTTTCATTCTTCAAAATAGGTAGACCAGCCATAAGAACATATGTAATATATAATACACTGGCCTCATAGCCTTAGCTGTTTCAGCTATAATTTAAAAACCAACACACACCATTTAGAAGAACACATGTGATTGATATCGAATATACTAGCCTCATTACCTTATTTTCTTCAGCCATAATTTTAAATAACAAGGATGCTCAGTGACTTCCAATGTCTATGATTCTAGCATCCCTCACCCAATTTCACTGGTCATAAGACAAGATGCAGGAATGTTTGCTTGTAAGTAGTTATCTAAGCAATGACTTATTCTTCACAATGCTATGCTCTCTCTCCCTTCCCACTGTAAAGAGTATCATATTCTAAACCATCATTCTTGAATTCTATCTTTGATCATCTTTTCTTAATACCTTTACCACCACTCCTAAGATACTGATTGGACTATAATTTGCTACTGCAGTTTTGGAGCCCCCTTTATACAAACTGAGTATTTTGTATAAAGTACTCAGTATTTCAACTTAGCCAGAGCTGAGACTTATGTTGTCTAGTTGAAGGCACTGACAATTCCTTAGCACATTGTCGAGGAATGCTGATATTCTATCTAATCCCACAGCCATATTTACATTGAAATTCTGCAGTATCCTAAGTACTTCCATTTCATCAACCTCTATTCTCCTATCAGTTCCTGTTGCATCTGTCACAGCAGCATCCTCACATGGATGATAGACTATTGCATAGTGGTCATTCAGTAACTGGACTATTTTGCTTACTTTCTTTACCTAACTACCGCCAGCAATTGTTAAAGTTATCTTTCCTTAGTCATTCTTCCTTTTATTTGCCTTATAGCAAAAGAATTCTGTGATTTCCTTTGGTTTGCTTAGCTAATTTCTCCTTATTAGATTTTGTTTTCTTTACCATGCTGGTTACCATCTTTCTTTGCTTTTTATTGCTTATGAGCTTGTTGATTACCTTTCTCTCTATGTGACTTCTACAATATGTTTTTTTTTTATTATTTATTTATTCATTCACTCATTAAATTAACTGTCAACTAATTTTTTCCTACTAACTCCAGGTATGCAGTCTGATACTGCTTTCCTGTAACATCCGTTGACTATTATTCATGCACTGCTTGACAGCCTTTCTTTACAGCTTCAATGATGTGAAACCACTCCATGCTGCCTTTTGAGTTTGTCATAATCATTGATTTTGTAATTCCACTTACATTTCTGATTGTCTGAAAACTACATGTTTAGCCAAATTCAGATCAAGACTTCATAAAATGCTTTCTCCACTTATAGCAGACTGGCTACCTTGATTATGGACACATCCTCTAATGCTACTGAGCAGCCTCAAATCCTGAATCCCTTTCATCACATGCCCTTTTAGATAATTATCTCTAAGTACCTGCATAAATTCATTTTTCTTCCCTCTCTGTACCCTCTCCTTCCTATGTATGATATGCATTACCCTATAGTAAGTCTTTCATAATGCTTACTTAATTTGGTAATGCATATCATACATATCCCCCCTTAGACTATAGCAGAAACGAACTATGCATTTTGCTCTGCAGAAACCAATTATGCATTTATCACACAGAAATATCTTCAGTAGATTATTTCTCTCGCCCAACTTTTCTGTTGAACTTCTACTTTTCTTGATTACAATTGTTCTGCTATCAGCAGTATCCATTTCCTATCCTTCTCTCTATCCTCTCTGAAAATATTGTCTGTTGCTATAACATTATCTTCCTGCATCAACCAAGTCTTACTAATGCCTATAATTTTTGACCAAGTCAAGTTGATCAATACCAAAATCTCCTTGTCATTGTTCTTGATACTTCTGGGTATTCATGAATTACACTATTTCCTTGGGCCCATATCTCCCTTTCCATCTTTTGACTTTCCCATTCAGATGTGACACCTCAGAAGCTGCATTTAGCATTCTTTAATCTTTCTTCTCTTTTTTGCACTCATTGACCTCAAAAGTGACCCTCTATACACTCATCTTTTTTTCCCCCAGTTGCTTTCTTTTCCTGATTTTGCATTTCCATTCTCTTGAACAAAACTTTCTCTGGACACCTGACTCCAGCACCATTCCAGTACAATCTATCCTTTTATCCATCAAATTCATTTCATATATCTAAAAACTGCACACCATACCTCCTACACAGTCTGTGCATTGACTCATTTGCAGTCATAGTCTTCTCATTTCACTCCTATCATACTTTGATATGACTTAAACTCTCTCTTTTTGCTTATTTTATCTTAACAGCTTGCTCTCCATCCATCCATGATTTCATTATGTGAATGACATCCCTCTTATTTTTCACTTCTTCCAGTAATGCTTTATATGCTCTTGTGTTCCATACTTGTCGCCTATTAAATCATTTGTAACTGCCAAAATTATTAAATTTTAATTTTCCCTCTTGGATTTTAACAACATTACTATTATTGTTAATTTTTGCACTCATCAAGCATATCTGTGATCATGCACATCATACATTATTGTCTCCTTACTTTCCCTTTTTTTTTGCTCTTTCCTACTCTCCTTACCATCCCTTCTCACCCTTCCTTTTTTACCCTTCTCTGCTGTACACACGTTTATAAAATTTCAGACACCTATGTTTATAAAATCATTTTTAAACTATCTGTAATAATCTGAGTTTGATATTTTCAGATATTTGTTACTGGTGGAAGTTTAGAGGATAGTAGAGCAGCACTTGAACTAGCAAAAACGTGTGGTAAGTAAAATCTTTATTTTAATAATTTTGAATGAGCCTAAAATCTCTAATTAAGGGACTCAACCTGTCTTTGGACAGACAAGAATTGGATGGATGAATAATCATGCATATGAATATTAATAAAAATTCTTTTGAATTTATTTCTTAATGGTAAACTATTATAGATAAATATTACTGAAACCATACCAACATTTAATATGTTTATGATGCACAGGGATAGATCTGAGTTTTGTTCATACTGTACGTAACTTGGGGTGGGACATGAGAATTTGTCTCATACTTCCTGTTTGCTTATCAGGCAAGTGCCCCACAAATCATGCCATGTGCTTTCATTGAAACCAAAACTACATAGGAGGTGGGGGAAAGAGATTGCTTTTGTTTCAATATATATTAGAAACCAATAATTAAAGGGAATTCCTATATCTGGTTGGTATATTGATATTACCAAATGGTGTAAATATGTGAACCAACATTAATGAGATGTCAGCCATGTGAGAGTTTTTGGAAGTTTTTTTCACTTGGTTAGAAAATAAATTATACTTGCTAAGAAATTGTATTCCTGTTTCATCCGTAAGTTTTAATGAGAAATATGAGTTCTACATTAATTCAATCTTGGTATTTTCCTGGGTCTGGATCCCACTGATGACACCATGTAATTTCAGAAAAGTCATCATGCGTATCAAGGATTTAGGCCTAGCGTGGCCTGTTCCGGCCTTAGAAGTCATCATTGAATCTTTTAAGAGGACGTCCTGGTTTTCTTTTTCCTAATTGCTTGTACTTTAAGGCTTGTTTTGGTAATCTTTCTAATTTCATTCTTTGAGCTTATTCCATCCATTTATGTTTATATTTTTTAATTTTTTCTATTACTGATTCTTGGTTTAATTCTTTCATAATTTCTTCATTTCTTTTGTGATTAAATAGAGTATACTTTGCAGTTTTTCTCATAAACTTCATTTCTGCTGCTATTAATCTTAGTTTGTCTTTTTGTTTTATTGTACAGATTTCACTTCCATACAATAAGACTGGTAGGACTAATGTATTGTATACTTTTAGTCTGGTTTGTTTTTGAACTAGATTTGGTTTAAATATAGAGTTAATTACACCTAATATTTTTAAATATTTTGCAATTTTTACGTTTATATCTTTTTCATTTTCATATGTGATCATACATCCTAGGTAGTTAAATGAATTCACTTGTTCTAAGATCTTATCTGTTACTGCTGGATCTTGTCCTTTAAAGGCCATAGTTTTTTATTTTTCTGTTAATATTATATCATATTCTTTGGCTATCTCATTTAGATGTAAAATAGCTTTCTGTAAATTATCTTCAGAATTTGTAATTATTATTTGGTCGTCGGCAAAAAGGAGAATGTTTAAAGTTCACAGTAGGAGAAAGTTTAATACCTTGATGGAAATTTTTATTCCATTTTATTATTTCATTTAGGTAAATATTAAAAAGAGTTGCTGAGAGGGGACATCCCTGTCAGACCCCTTGGCTTATCTCTCTTGTATATGATAGCTCATGATTTGATTATTTTCATACATACTTATGATAGCTTTTAGGATATTATTCGGTATTGGTCTTTCATTTAATATGTTCAATAAAATGCTTCTTTTAACTTTGTCAAATGCTTTTTCAAAGTCAATAAATGCAATATGTGTTTCTAAATTATATTCTCTTCTTTTCTCTATTATTAATTTTAGGCAAAAGGCTGGGTCTATACATGATTGTCCTTTTCTAAATCCATTCTGTACTTCTAAAATAAAGTTTTTGGAATATTTCATTAGTTTGCTATTTAAAATTCTACTATATATTTTGTAACAGGAATTTAGTATGCTTATACCTCTATAGTTTTTAGGGTCATCTCTATTACCTTTTTTTAAGATAGGAATCACAATTGCTTTTTTTCCATTCTATTGTGTCTGTGTGTGTGGGGGGGGGGTTACCAGTTGTATCAGTTTTATCTAAAAATAATAGAAGTCTTTCTTTGAATCTTGTTCCTCCATATTTATACAGTTCTGAACCTAGCTTATCTTCTCCAGGTGATTTTCCATTTCTTTCAAATGGAAAATCACCTGGGTTTGTTTTCAAATCTGAAAACAAACTCAACATCACCAGAGTTAAAGATTGGTACTATCAAAGTAAGAAGCCTGAATGGCAAAGAAATGGAGCTAGCTGAGGAATTAGATAAGTACCAAATCGACATAATAGGGGTGACTGAAACAAAAAAGACAAAAACTGGTGAGATCTTTCTGAGCAATAAATACAAAATGTTATATTCAGGAAATGACAATCAAGGAAAAGTAGTAGCCATAGTATTCAACACAAAATATGAGGCTAATCTTCTTGAATGGCAGTCAGTCTCAAGTAGAGTAATGTGGTCAAATATGAGAATGGGAAACTGGACAATGAGACTTATTTGTGCCTATGGTCCCACAGAAGGTTCTACCAAGGTAGAAGTGGAGGAATTTTTTGAGGCTTTAGAAAAAGCAACTGACACAATGAAAAAGGAAAAGTTGGTTCTTGTTGGGGATCTAAATAGCAGAGTAGGAAATGATTGTGAGACATACAAAAATATTTTGGGAAAATTTGGAGAAAAGAGCAAAGCTAATTATAATGGCAAATATCTGTTGGATTTCTACTCAGGACATGGACTGGTTATTACTAATACCATATTCCAACATAAAAATATACAGAAATACACATGGAGAGATGAGGCAAGGAATAAGAAAAGTCTCATTGACTATGTTATTGTTGATATCGATGTTTTCTCCCTGGTGCAGGACACCAGAGTGTACAGAAGATTTGAAATTGGAAGTGTTCACTATTTAGTCTTGAGCAGGATAAAATTGAATTTCATATTGAAAAGAATGACATTTAAGAAAGTTTTAAAGCGAATAAAAGTTGAGCAGCTCTCAGATGTGAACTGTAGACTAAAATACACAAAGATTATTGAAGAAAAAATGAAAGAGTTTGAGAACAGGAATCAAACCTTGGATTATAAAGCATTGATACTTCCACATTTGGATTACTGTGCTCAGGTCTGGTCACCTGGATTCCTTGGAGATGAGGAGGCTGTGGAGAGGGTTCAGAGAAGAGTGACCAAGTTGGTGAGTGATATAAAAAATGCTCCCTACATTGATAGATTGAGAGCTTGTGGATTGCAGAGATTGGTTGATAGGCGAAGAAGAGGGGATATGATAGAAACATTCAAATTACTAAAAGGTTTTTATAGGATTGATGCAGGGGAAATGTTTCAGCTGTGTGATAGTGATGGAAGAACAAGAGGTCATCTCTGGAAATTAAAGAAGAGTGTGGTTAACAAAGGTGTCAGAACAAGGTTTTTTGCCTGGAGGGTGGTGAATGAGTGGAATTCATTGCCTGACTTTGTTGTGAGCTCTTCATCTGTAAATGAATTCAAGAAGAGATATGACAGATATTGTTTTGCTAGCTTGGGTCTCCCGCGATGAGTCTACTGACTCCATGGAGATACCCGTAATAATAATAATAATAATAATAATAATATTCAGTGGCAAACTCTGAAGAAAACATTCATTGATTCTGCCAGAGAGGCATGTGGTGAGGTTGTGTGCAAGGATAAAAAAATCAGAACTCCCTGGTGGACACAGGAAGTTAAAGAGGCAGTGAAGGAAAAGAAGAAAGCATATCAGAAGTTTCTATCAAATAATCAGCTCGTGCTCTTAAAGAATACAGAGACAAATGCAAGAATGCTAAACACTGTGTAAAACTAGCTAAACAAAAGTCATGGGAGGACTTTGGCAAGAATATAGAAAATAAATATCAAGAAGTGGCAAAATATTCTGGAGATCATTGAAGAAACTTAGGAATGGAGGAAAGAGTGTCGTAAAAGGAGTTAGAGATGATAAAGGTGACATGAAAACGAGAGAAAAAGATATCCTTGAAGAATTTAAGTTTTCTCGACTATTTGGAAAACTGCTAAATGAAACAAGCAGTGATGACAGCACAGTGGTAAAAAACACTGACCAAGCATGCAGTCAGGAATACATATCCATACTTGAAGTAGAAAAAGCCATCAAAGGCTTGAAATGTGGAAAGGCAGCAGGAGTAGATGATATTCGACCAGAAATGCTGAAGTAAGAGTCTTACAGTGGCTGCACTGCATAGTTCAGAAAGCCCGGACAGAGGGACGAATTCCCGATGATTGGAGTAGAGCTCTCATAGTACCCATATATAAAAAGGGAAATAAAACTGAATGTGAGAATTACAGAGGTATTTCCCTACTGAGTATTCCTGGCAAGATCTATGCAAGTATACTTGAGAAACAGTTGAGAAGAATTGTGGAAAAAAAGCTTGGTGAAGAACAATCTGGATTCAGGCCAAATAGAGGCTGTCAGGATCAGATCTTCACTTTACGACAAATAGTCAAGAAAGCATGGGAATATAACAGAGTTCTGTATTTAAGTTTTGTCGATTTGGAAAAGGCATATGACAAGTTGCCAAGAGAGAAGCTATTCAATATGCTACAGTTATATGGTGCCAATGGGGCATTATATCAAGCAATACTTAGTCTTTATTTGAGTTGTAAGTCAGCAGGTAGAATTGAAGGAAGTACAGGAAGATGGTTTAAAGTTAAATCTGGTGGGAGACAAGGATGTACATTATCCCCTCTGTTATTCATTATCTATATGGATCACATTATGAAGGAAAATGGTATTAAACATGATATCAAAATTGGAGATGTTAATGTCAGCTCTTTGCTTTATGCGGATGATGGTATACTTCTAAATAAATCCATTACAAGTCTGCAAGATTCTCTGACTAAATTGAATAGCTGTTGTAATAGATATGGTATGAAGGTCAGCAATAAAAAGACAAGAACAATGAAAATAGGTAGAATTATTGAAAATGTCAACTGTGTTGTGAATGGAGAACCTGTGGAACAAGTGAAACATTTCAGCTACTTAGGCACGATTTTTACTGTAGATGGTAAATTAAATATAGAAATAGACAACAGAATCAGCAAAGCTGGTATGGTAGGAAATCAATTGAATAAATTCATATGGAGTAAGAAAGAAATTAGTCGGAACACTAAATTAACTATATACAAGATAGTGTTAGTGCTAAACCAGTTTAACTTATGGATCTGAGAGCTGGGTCAGAAGTAAAACACTTGACCAAAGACTAGAAACCGCAGATATGAGAGTCCTGAGAAAGATTATAGGAGTGAGCAGATGGCATCAATGGCAATATCATATTGAAAACTAGGATATTTGACATTTGACATTTGAAACTTGACATTGTCAACATCCAGGAATGCGTTAGCAGAGCTAATCTCAGGTGGTATGGTCACTTAAACAGAATGAGCGAAGAAAGATTAGCAAAACAAGTGTTCTCTGCCAGTTTGGCAGGAAAACGAACCAGAGGAAGACCAAGATATAGGTGGATTGATACAGTACACAAAGTGCCTTAGACGATAGAAATATAAGATATGATAATATTGGAGTCTTGACAAGTAACAGACTGATTTGGAGGAAAATTGTAGATAGGAAGTTAGTAATGTAAATTTTTCATGTAGTACTATCATATCCTGTACACCCCTTGAGGGTACATGGCAGGAATTTGATGATGATGTTTCTTTCAGGCTGATTTCTAATTCTTCTTTAGTTATTTCCTTTTCAGGAAGTGGAAGTGTTTGCTAGTTGTCTTTGTTAAAATGTTTATCTGTCCACAATTCTGTGTAGAAATTTAGAAATTCTTATAATTTCAATTCAGTGTTTATTTTTATGTTTTTCTTTAGTATCCGCATTTAGGCGTTTCAAAATCTTATATACATCGGGTCTTATTTTATATAAATCATGTGCTAAATTAGAAACGAATTTGTCCCATGATTCTCTGTCTTCTTCTGACTTCTCTTTTAGCAATGGCTCTTAATCTTTTATTGCTTAACCATTTATGATATGCTTCTTTTTTCATTTTGATTATTTCTTTGGTTGTATCATCCCATATCTTCAGTTTTTTCCTTTTATTGAATTTTTTGGTCTTTCCTAAGCTTTCATTTGCTGCTGCATTTAGTATAGTTTTTATATTAAGCCATTCTATTTTTTCATTTTTATTAAAGATTTTCATTTAAGATAAAATAATCTAATATTGATTTCCATTCTCTTGTTGCTCAAGTATATTTATGTATGTCTTTATGTTTATAGAAAGAATTCATTATTTTTATGTTCTTATAAACTACAAAGTCAATAAATTTTTGACCGTTGCTGTTTAGAGTATGTTCTCCATATATTCCTATATTATTATTAATTTCCGTGTTTCCAGTTCTTGCATTTAAGTCTCTTGCTAAAATTACATAATCATTTTTATTTATTTTATTATATATATTTTGTAGCTGATTATAAAATTCAATGTTATCCTGTTCTCTTCCTTCTTCTAGTGCATATAAACCAATTATTGTTAAGTATTGTTCTTTCATTCCATAATTTGTGATGTTTTAATTGTTTTGAAAGGGAGTTATGAAACCAAATCATGACTCCTGCTTGTGCTCTTTGGTCTCTGTTAACTCCACTGTATATCACATTAAAATTTTTGGTTCTCATGGCTCCTTTTAATTTATTTTTTGTTTCAGTGATTACTGCTATTTTAAAATTTCTTTCATTTAATGTTTGATTTAATTCTCTTTCTTTATATACTATTCCTCTTACATTCCAGTTTGCTATATGTATTATATTTTGTTGTTTCCATTTTCGTTTTACTATTTCCATTCCAGGGTCGTTTTCCATAGATTCATTCCGATTACCTTTTTCTGTCAGCTTAAAATTAGAATTATGTTCTCCATGTCAGGTGACTAGCCTGACGATGGAATAGTTCAGTGGTAGGGCTGCTACCTTAAGGCTTCTGAACTAGCCTTCTTCCTAATTTAAACCCATAGGAGGAATAGTATATATTGAAGGGGAAAGAGTAGATTATAGGAGGATAGAGTGGAATTATAGTAAAGGTTTATAGAGGGGACATAGTTGTAAGGCCAGAAATGGAAAGACCCCATGGCCCTCGAGTACTCTAATGGCATAAGTGTCATAAAATAAGAAGAGTTGGCTGAATAGGCCTTTAGGAAAGATTAAAGTGAGTGAATCTTCCTCAAAGTAGAAGAACAAAGTAGTGTTAGTGGTGATCCACCCCCCCCCCTCCTTCACTAGCATGGAATTATTTAAGTAAATATTAATAGGATTGCTAGTAGTGCAATTAATATTTGCAATACAGGATTACTTTTGGCCACATCATGGCTGCCATAATTGTATAGCAACTCAGCTACAGCATTTGCTGGTGGTGTACAATTGTTTTCTATATCATGGGATTATTTTATTTTTAGTTTTATGACTGAAAGATTTTTTTTTATAATCAAACATTTTTTTTCCCTGAGATAATGATACCAATTCCTCCAAGGATGTGAACTCGAGGAATTAGGTGTAGTTAAAGATTTAGAAACTAGGGATAAACTGTTACAGAGGTTTACATTCCACAGTAGTACAATAATTCTTGTAATGGTAGGAAGCAGTTTATGTATATATCAATGCTTTCCATGCCTGCTGGTACATAAGGCTGCAGCTCTGGTTTTTCCAACTGCCCTTGTCCTTCGCAGCTGCTCTTGCTTCTACCCAGCTTGCCCATCCTGTCTCACTCATTTTGGATTCCACCATTCTTCTCCAAGTTAATTTTGGGCAACCTCTAGAGCGTCTCCGTTCTGGTGCCCAATGCAATGCTACTTAGGGAATTCTGTTTATCCCCATGTGTATAACACGACCAGTCCATTTCCATCTTCTTAGATGAATCTCTTCATCTATTGACTTGGAGAAAGTTTTGTTTAAAAGTTCCTTGTTAGTGATTGTATTTGGCCAGAAAATTTTTAAAATTCTTCTTAAACATTTGTTTTGGAAAATATCCAATTTGTTACTTTGTGTCTTGGTAAGTTTCGAAGTTTCAGAACTATATAGCAGTACTGCTAGAACAATAGATTTATAGACATTAATTTTCACTTTAACTGTAATATTTGATGCTTTCCATAATTTATTTAACGGCTTGAAACAGTTTTGTGCTTTAGCAATTCTTTGTAAAATGTCTTTGTTGGTGTCACCTTGTTTATTTATTATTGATCTGGGGTATGCAAAAGTATCAACATCTTTAATTGTTTCATTTTTTAACTTAATTTCTTTATTTGATTTTTCATTTATACACATGACCTTAGTTTTCTTCCTTTTATATGAAGACTCGTGGTTTTTGTGCAACAAGCAAAAGCATCAGTTTTTAGCTGTAAGTCATTTAACTTAGAGGACAGGAGCTCTATGTCATAAGCAAAATCAAGATCTTCCAGTGTGGATGTAAAGTCCCAATGTAGTCCTCTCTTTTGATGATTAAGTGAGTTTTTCATAATCCAATCAATTAAGATTATATATAATAGAACTGATTGAACACAACCCTGCCTAACTCCAGTTTCTATGATAAAGAAGTCTGTACAGTACGTTTCCATCTCCTTCCACGCAAGACTTGCTGCCATTATACATATACTTGATAATGTTGAGAAATTTATAAGGTATTCCGTATTCTTCTAATATTTTCCAAAGTTTCTATCTACTGAGTCGAATGCTTTACTAAAATCGATGAAGTTTAGGTAGAGTGGAGCCTGAAATTCTATACATTGTTTTAATTATATTTCTAAGAGTGAATATTTGTTGGATGGTTTCACAGTCGGTCCGGAAATGTGCCTGTTCTTCTCTTAATAAGTTTTCGGTTTTCTTTTTTAATCTATTCATTAAAATTTTGATGAAAAACTTTTGCAGGAATTGAAATCAGACTAGTTCCTCTCCTATTTTCACACTTGGTTAGATCTTATTTTTTTGGAATTTTTATAATACTGCCTCTTTCCATTTTTTCTGTCTTCCATATTTCATTATATAATCTTTGTAATTAGTAGTAGTTGTGTTAAGATCAACTTTTAGCATTTTGGTATTGATGCTCTAATTTCCGCACTCTTTGTTAGATTTTAATGCCCTCAGGGCATCTTTGATTTCGCTCAGTGAGATCTCATCTTCGGAAATGTTCAAAGTGGGTGTTACATTAGTTGTAATATTTTGCGCCTCTTGAGACCCTGCCTTTATATTCAAGGTTTCATCGAAATATTCCCTCCGTCTTGCTTCAATTTTAGAGTCAATCATCAATAACTTTCCTTGTTTATCTCTAATGGAGGAAAGAGTCTTTTTTTTTTTTTTTTTTTTTATATTACCATTGATTCATTCTATAATCTGATAAAATTATCTAATTTGTCCATTTTCTGCAGCATGTTGCACTTTTTTTACTAATTCACCAATATATATTTTTTCTTGCTGGCTCTTGCAGCTTGTTTTATGCTTTTATTTAGTTCATTGTAACGTGTTTTTATGTTGTGCCCATACACAAGAGGTTGATCAATAAAATAGTACATTAGTACCGTGTATGGGTAGTGGGTTAGGAGAGGAGGAACTTGTTTACATTTGATTTAAATGACTCTAAATTGTATTCCTTGGGAAACACAGCAAAAAGGATACTGGGAGACTGTTCCACAGTGCAGCAGTTGCAGGGATGAAGGAAGAGGAAAGAAACTTGTTCTATTTGTTTCTAGGTGTCCTGTGAAGGGATGTTGAGCAGCAGCTGCATTTGTTCCAACAAGCTTAGTATTGAGTGGAGGAATTATTAATGTTATTTCAGATGAGCATTTCCCATGGAAATATTTGTAGAATATACATATTGCAGAAACCAAATGTCTGTACAAAAGTGGGGGAGAGAGTTGGTAAGAGATGGGTCATTAATAAGTCTAATTGCTCTCTTCTGTATTGTGTCAGGCATTTTGAGAGAACTTTTAGGGGCCCCACCCCAAATGTAGGAGCAGTATTCAATAGCTGGGCGGATTTGTAATTTGTATAATGTTAACAGCTGTTCATTGAAGTAACATTGAGTGAAAGAAAAATCTTAGTTTTTTTGAAGCAGAGGATGCAATGGTTGGGATGTGTTTATGCCAAGAGATGTTTGATGTGAGGGTAATTCTTAGTAGAGAGATCTCAATCTGTCTGGAAATTTGGGTATCATCAAAAAGGATACTGGGAAAAAATGGTTCGTTTTTATGGGGAAATAGGAGACAGAACTGGTTTTTATTAGCATTGAAATTGATGAGGTTATCCAAACCCCCATTGTAGGATGGCTTGAAGATCAAAATTGAGGATGGTGGTGGTGATGATTGTGTTCTGTAGGTTGAGGTGAGTTGTGTAGGGTAATGTTTATCAAATGTTTACTATATACCTTGTATAATCGTTCTGAATTTGTATTATTCATTAATAATTTAATCTTTTTCCTCTCTTCGATGATCTTTCAAGTTTCTGTAGTTAACCATTCTTTGTTTTTCTTTTTTTTTTTTAGTTACCAATTACATCTTCAGTAACTTCATTGTAGGTGTTCCTGAAAATATTCCAATATTCTTTTAGTTTGTAGTTTTCTGCTGTTACAGCTTGATTTTCATCTATTTCTAATGTATTGAACCTTTATCCCCAAAGCAACCTTTTCTCTTGTTTCTTTAATTTTTAATTTTTCAGTATCAGAGGAAGCTCTTGAATTTCTTTTCTTTCTTTTCAACTTCGTCATTAACAAGAATTGGTTGTCACCAACGTCTGCACCACGTTTGTTTGACTCTCACATCAAGCATGGATCTTACAAATTTACTATTTATAGCAGCATGATCAATTTGGTTTCTTGTATTGCCTTCTGGTGAGGTCCAAGTCGGTTTGTGTATTTTTCATGCTTAAATTTAGTATGTTTACTATGTTTAAATTTACTTATGATAAAGCTGTTAATTTCATAAAAGGATACAAACATCATGCCATTTTCATTTCAGTCTCCACCTAATGAGTTTTCTTCTACTCATGACCTTTTACACACTTTTGCATTAAGATCACCAATGAGTATTATCATATCGTGTTTTGGAATAGAATTTATTACCTTTTGGAATTGTTCATAAAAACATTCTTTTATTTCCTCATCTGCATCATAGTAAGTGTGTGAAACTGCACAACAGAAAGTTTGATAAATTTAGAATGGAACCTGGCTTTTATAATTCATGTGCTAGTTCCCATTCCATCAAGCTTTTGGTTACTTTTGGGTTCAATATTAGAGCAACTCCTTTTTCATACATCTCCTCTGATCTGGAGTACAATATTGTCTTGTCTCTAGTTATAAGTCTACCAAAACCAGTCCATCTGAGTTCACTGATACCTAAGATGCCTAACTTGTAATTGTCCATTTCGTTTGTTACCTGTCTAGTTTTTCCTACCTGGTACAGTGTTCTAACATTCCATCATCCAATTTTTAAAATTTTTTTGTGGCTTCATAAGTGACTCTTTTAACATCAAAGGTTCCAAAAGGCTTTCCCTTTGGTGTGTCATATATATACGTTATCCACATCAGACCAGGCTAGATAAGTCTTCTGGGGTCTTGCAAGTCATGTCTGTCACCAGGAGCATTTGTTCATCCAGATTTTCTGTAATCAAATAGTTTTTTTTCACAGGGATTAGTCCTTTTCCCAACCCATGAAGGGAACCTGGCCATACCTCCAGGGACTGAGTCTGTTTATTGCCTCTAACGATATGCAACAATGCAGTTAGGACATTCTACTACCCCCCCCCCCCCCAACATTGGGGAGGAAGCAGTTAGAACAGTAAAAATTGAGAGATTTCCAATGGTGATGAAATCCCTATCCATACATTCCCAAAATGGAGTAAAATCAATAACATAAGAAAGGATATCTCAAGCAGAGATTCTAACTGGTTTTTTGGTGAGGTCGCCTTCATAATGACACCTGTACCAAATTTTGTCAACATTGGTACAATTCTAGTTATGGTGAACTATCCTGAGGTGCAGCGACTGTGCCTGCATTACAGTTCATATGATCACTTGAGTGACAACTGCTTCAAAGCTAAAGGTTTAAACTGTGTAGAGATTGGATATGTTGCCAATCAGTGTCCTAAACACTGCCAGAAATATGGAAAGTTCTGAACATCACATCTTGTCCTTTTAGAACTTTCATTAAAAGAGTTCAAGCACCAGTAGAACCTATTAGAACAGTGCATATGTCAGAGGCGAATAAAGAAGAGCTCCTGAAACTTTCATTTAGTCTAGCAAAGGCAGTGCTTTCAAACAAATTACACTAGGTAAAATCACAAAATATGTGTGAAAAAATCAACCAGAAAGTAGCTCAAAAATTTCAGAACAGCATGTGCCACTTTCCTTGTCAAATATAGATGGAATATTATTAGTTAAAATTAGTAATAATGAATTTGGTATGACAACTGTACAGGTAGAAGACCAAATGCAAATAATCGAAACCCTTATACAAGGAGGAATCAGAGAAGAGGAAACAGAAAAGTAAGTAACACACCCAAAAGAACTTAATATTCAGACAAGATTATTAAAAAGGAAATACGAATTAATTAAAAAAACAGGATAAATAGAAGAAATGAAAAGATAATCTTAAAAAAAAGGAACAAAATCTAAAAGCAGAAGAAATGATAACAAATTTAAAGCTGGGTAAGGTTATGAATCATCATGTGAAGAGACTCAGAAGAGTTTATGGACTATGAGGAACAATCTCATACAGATAAAGGAAAAGAGAGGGATACAATTAGAGAGAAAATAATAAAATTCACTTATGCAAAGTTCTCTCAGTATGATTACATCTACATGACAGGAAAATAATGTGCTTCCAAATCAAGAATTTCCAGACCATGAAATTGAATTAATGGCAAACAACTGCTCCTTCATAAATTGAAGACTTCATCAGATTCATTCAAAATATAGAGGCTAAAGACTTAACAGTTCCACTTCACTAATCATATCATCTTCCTTCTTCATTGTCTCATTAAATGTACGAGGATTCCACAGTCCAGTTAGACAAGAAGCTGTATGAAAACTTATGCTATGCCATATCATTAGGTTGTTGTTATTGTTTCTTCACGAAACATATTTCTGCAAATATCATCATCAAATTTCTGATATATACCCTCAGGAGATGTACATGATATGATAGTACTACATGAAAAATTTACATCATTACTAACTTCCTATCTACAATTTTCCTCCAAATCAGTCTGTTAAATGTCAAGACTCCAGTATTATCAGGTCTTATATTTCTGTTTTCTAAGGCACTTTTTATTGTATCAATCCACCTATATCTTGGTCTTCCTCTGGGTCTTTTTCCTGCCAACCTGGCAGAGAACACTTGTTTTGCTAATCTTTCCTCTCTCATTCTGCTTAACTGACCATACCACCTGAGATTAGCTCTACTAATGCATTCCTGGAAGCTGACAATATCAATGACAAACGAGGATCACAATAATGTGATCCTCGTTTTTAATATGATATTGCCATTGATGCCATCTGTTCATGCTCCCAATCTTTCTCAGGACTCTCATAACTGTGGTCTCTGGTCTTTGGTCAAGTATTTTACTTCTAACCCAGCTCTCAGATCCATTAGTTAAAATTGGTTTTAAAACTGTCTGGTATACAGCTAATTTAGTTTTTTGGCTAATTTCTCTTTTATTCCATATAAATTTATTCAGTTCACTTCTTACCATACCAGCTTTGTTGATTCTGTTGTCTATTTCCATATTTAACTTACCATCTTCACTAAAAATCGTGCCTAAGTAGATGAAATGTTTTACTTGTTCTATAAGTTCTCCATTCACAATGCTGTTGATAATTTCAATGTTTTTGCCTATTTTCATTGTCTGTCTTTTTATTGCTGACCTTCATACCATTATCTATCACAACAGTTATTCAATTTAGTCAGAGAATCTTGCAGACTTGTAATGGATTTATTTAGAAGTATAACATTATCTGCATAAAGCAAAGAGCTGAGATTAACACCTCCAATTTTGATATCAGGTGTAATACCACTTTTCTTCATAATGTGATCCATATAGATAATGAATAACAGAGGGGATAATGTACATCCTTCTCTGACACCAGATTTAACATTAAACCATCTTCCTGTACTTCTTTCAATTCTAACTGCTGACTTACAACTCAAATAAAGACTAAGTATTGCTTGATATAATGCCCCATTGACACCATATAACGGTAGCGTTTGGAATAGCTTCTCTCTTGGCACATTGTCATATGCTTTTTCCAGCTCTACAAAACTTAAATACATTATCTTTGTTATATTCCCATGATTTCTCAACTATTTGTTGTAAAGTGAAAATCTGATCCTGACAGCCTCTATTTGGTCTAATCCAACTTGTTCTTCACCAACCTTTTCTTCCACAATTCTTCTCAACCGTTTCTCAAGTATTCTTGCATAAATCTTGCCAGGAACACTCAGTAGGGAATACCTCTGTAATTCTCACATTCAGTTTTATTTCCCTTTTTATATATGGGTACTATGAGGTCTACTCCAATCATCTGGAATTTTTCCCTCTGTCCAGGCTTTCTGAACTATGCAGTAGAGCCACTGTACGACTCTTACACTACCATACTTCAGCATTTCTGGTCGAATATCATCTACTCCTGCTGCCTTTCCACATTTCAAGCCTTTGATGGCTTTTTCTACTTCAAGTATGGATATGTATTCCTGACTGCATGCCTGGTCAGTTCAAAGTAATTACTCCATACTTCAAGGATATCCTTTTTCTCCTGTTTTCATGTTACCTTTATCATCTATTTAGCTGGCCTGGTTGGCAGAGTGGTTAGCGTATCCGCTCTCCAGCCAAAAGGCTGCGGGTTCGAATCCTGCTGTGGGCATGGATGTTTGTGATTGTCTGTGAAAGTACTAGTGGTGGTAGTTGGCAGTAAATGGCATCCGTGTTAGATGATGAAGGTTGTTGGAGTAGTGAGACGAAGAGTTGTGGAGTTCATGCCCTCCCTCGATGAGTCTTTGGACTCTCTAGAGGTGTGATGTAATAATAATAATAATCTCTAATTCCTTTTAAAGCACTTTTTCCTCCATTTCTGAGCTTCTTCAACAACCTCCAGAATATCTTGCCATCTTCTTGATATATATTTTCTGTGTTCTTGCCAAAGTCATCCTATGACTTTTGTTTAGCCGGTTTTACACAGTGTTTAGCTTTCTTACATTTGTCTCTGTATTCTCTAAGAGCACAAGCTGATTTATTTGCCAGGAACTTTTGATATGCTTTCTTCTTTTCCTTCACTACCTCTTTAACTTCCTGTGTTCACCATGGAGTTCTGATTTTTCTATCCTTGCACAGACCCTCACCACATGCCTCTCTGGTTGAATCAATCAGTGTTTTCTTCAGGGCTTGCTACTGAATCTCCAAGGTTTGATTCCTGTTCTCAAACTCTTTCATTTTTTCTTCAATTATGTTTATGCGTTTTAGTCTACAGTTCACATCTGAGAGCTGCTCAACTTTTATTCTCTTTAAAACTTTCTTTCATGTTCTTCTTTTCAGTATGAAATTCAATTTTATCCTGCTCAAGACTAAATAGTGATCACTTCCAATTTCAGATCCTCTGTACACTCTGGTGTCCTTCACCAGTGGGAAAACATCATTATCAACAATAACATAGTCAATGAGACTTTTCTTATTCCTTGCCTCTTCTCTCCATGTGAATTTGTGCACATTTTTATGTTGGAACATGGTGTTAGTAATAACCAGTCCATGTCCTGAGCAGAAATCCAACAGGTATTTGCCATTATTATTAGTTTTGATCTTTTCTTCAAATTTTCCCAAAACATTTTTGTATGTCTGATAATCACTTCCTACTCTGCTATTTAGATCCCCAACAAGGACCAACTTTTTCTTTTTCATTGTGTCAGTTGCTTTCTCTAAAGCCTCAAAAAATTCCTCCACTTCTACCTTAGTAGAACTTTCTGTGGGACCATAGGCACAAATAAGTCTCATTATCCTTTTTCCTAATTCTCATATTTGCCCATATCATTCTACTTGAGACTGACTGCCATTCAAGAAGATTAGCCTCATATTTAGTGTTGGATAACTACTTCTTCTTTTTCTTGATTGTCATTATCTGAATATAACCTTTTGTATTTAATGCTCAGAAAGATCTCACTAGTTTTTGTCTTTTTTGTTTCAGTTACTCCTATTATGTCGTTCTGGTACTTATCCAATTCCTCAGCTAGCTCCTTTTCTTCGCCATTCAGGCTTCTTACGTAGATAGTACCAATCTTGAACTCTGGTGATGTTGAGTTGGGGTAAGTTTAAGGATTTTTTCCAGTAGCTGACTTTTCGCTGTTTGCCCTGGTTCCCTGGTGAAAACAACGGGGGGCCTTGTTTAACCAGGCGATGCCCCAGCCTTCATGAAATTGTGTCATGTTGTACCATTATTTGAAATTTTGGTTTAAGCCAATAAGAATACAAATTGGTCGGCTAAATTCCAAATTGCCAACCCATCCTCGTCTATTCAGTATCCAGGTAGATAACTAACAGGGTGCACCACGAGAAGGTGAGGATTGGACATTAGGTCAGAAACCCTGGTCGGTTCTCTGCATTTCTTTGAAGGCTATGTGGAGGTCTCCTCTCAGTTATATAGTTTTGACCCTTAAGCATCTGTTCTGCAAATATAAGGATATAAAAACCTTAACAGACAGATACCTACTTCTGTCTTATTGGAGCTTTGGAACATCTAACAGGACTGGAGCAGGGATTCTTATTCTTGGTCTCTTTCTTTCTCTCTCTCCTTCAGTCATTCTCTAATATTCAAAGGTGTAGAAGGGCAAATCCTGACAGTAGGCTGGAAATACTGTGGGTGGATTATAAGGTTTATAAATATATATGCTACATCCAGTGAAATAGTTAGATGAAAAATCTCTTAGGAATTACAGCCATATTTGTATGGTACATATAGCAGTTGAGATAGAACTTTATTGAAAACCCGACATTAGATAAAATAGGAGGTGACCCTGGAAGTCGGAAAACATGACATGTATAGTTAAAAATGTGCCTTTACAATGCTAACTGGCAGACATGGAGGATTCCTAGCTCTGATCTCCAGTATTATATATATACATTAAGCAATGTACTGGTTTCAATTTTGAACAAATTTATATCTCTTCTTCCTTTTTAAACAGAGTAATTCAAGTAAAGCATCTTAACATCAACATACTAGATCATAATCCAGTCTTATTTAAATTCCAGTGCATGAAATTTAAGTAAGACTGGATACATACACTTCCACTAGATTTCCCATTGATCTTTTTTGAACCAAACTCCACACCATCTGTTCATAAAATAATGTTACCTGAGACTGGAATACATGGTTGAAATTCAAAGAATAAAAAGGAATATTATTGAATAGGGAAAGTAGCATGCTTTCTTCAAAAGGAAAAAAAGTTAAAAGATCTGTATAAAGAGAGAAGCTGGTTCATAGCAAACCAATGATAGAAGATACCAATGATTTAGAATGTTATGAAGCAGCTTCTCTCTTTATACAGATCTTAACTTTTTTCCTTTTGAAGAAATCATGTTACTTTCCTATTCAATAATATTCTTTTTATATTTAATATTCTGATATAATATTTAATATCAACATAGAAATAGAACTGGAAATGCAGAAAAGTGGAAGGAAGAAATTTTATAATACAGGCAGCCCTTCAGCTGCTTTCTTCACTAGACAGTTCACCAAATTCTGGGAAGAAATGGCTGTCACTTAAATATGTGTGGATGTTGATGTCCCCCACAGAAGATACCCTTGACTACTTTCAAAAACATTGTGAACATCTATTTAAAGACCATAAGACTGTGGGAGACTGTAACTCTTGAAACATTAATGTCTTTCCTGTTCAGATGGCCTCAACAGACCCATTACAGCATCTGAAATTACTACAGCCTATAAAGAATGCCATACAAGAAAATCATCAGGTCTAGGAATAGAACTTTACTGAGAGACCTGAGATTTCATTCTTCTCATTCTAATTATACTCTTGAATTTTTTTTCCTCTACAGGTCACATTCTGAGTGAATTTATAGCAAGTCATACTGTCCTCATTCAAAAACCTAATAGAGATAATACCTTAATGTTGTTGTTGATACTGCATTATCAACAACAGGCTTGAAGTAGGAATGAGATACATAATTAAAAGCATGTGCAAGTGTAGGGAGTCCCAGGATTGAGCAGCTGAATTTAATCTATTTCTGGTATGTGATCCGCTCTGTCTAGTTAACATGAAAAGGCAGCCGACAGTACTATGATATTACTCAAGCATTTGATAATGTCTGCCTTTCTGTTTCATATCTTTCAGCAAATGGAGGTGGGCAAAAAGCTGCTATCAGTCATTAAAGGAGCTTATGCCAATGCAACTATCTACTTCCTAGTTAAGTTAATTGGTTTCTACCAAACCTGGTGTCAAAATTCAACAAGAAGTCAAACAAGATTACCCTCTTAGTCTGTTGCTCTTTGTATTGGTTCTTGAATTATTTTTTTTTGCAGGAAGTTAACAATTTGTATGCTGTGGTTCCCTCCACTAATTTTTTGGTACAGCAGATACCAGAAAGTTAAAAAGGAATTTCTTCTGGCTTTGTTTATGCCCTTCTGATATTATGAACAGTCTTGATACAGTATCTCTTTTCACAAACATTCCCTTGAAAGAAAGATACTATTAATTTACTTAACCAAGATTTCTCTCTGTACATCACCAAATTTTTTGACTTTGTTATCCACTCTGGTTATTTTAATGTCCAAGACAAATTATATGAGCAGTTGAAGGTGCAGCCAATGGTAGTCCCCTCTCTTTCTCTCTCTCCCCTATGTTTGCCAACTACTACAGTATTTCAAAGATAGTCTCCTTAATGATATGGATATGTCAATATTTTTGCAATATGGAATGATTCTCCATCAGATTTGAAGCCCTTTGCTTCAAAAATAAATATGATTCATCCTAAAATTCATTTTACCTGAGAAGAGTAAAAAGACAATCAGCTGGCCTTTTTAGATATAATGATTCTTCTTCAGCTGGATGGGGTAGTTAGTTTACTGTTGTCAGTTTTTGATAAGAAACACTTACTGATCGTTATAACTGTGCTACTTACATAATGCTCACAATATATGCTCCAGTGAAGATCTTTTACAACAAGATCTTCACTGTACATCACCAAATTTTTTGACTTTGTTATCCACTCTGGTTATTTTAATGTCCAAGACAAATTATATGAGCAGTTGAAGGTGCAGCCAATGGTAGTCCCCTCTCTTTCTCTCTCTCCCCTATGTTTGCCAACTACTACAGTATTTCAAAGATAGTCTCCTTAATGATATGGATATGTCAATATTTTTGCAATATGGAATGATTCTCCATCAGATTTGAAGCCCTTTGCTTCAAAAATAAATATGATTCATCCTAAAATTCATTTTACCTGAGAAGAGTAAAAAGACAATCAGCTGGCCTTTTTAGATATAATGATTCTTCTTCAGCTGGATGGGGTAGTTAGTTTACTGTTGTCAGTTTTTGATAAGAAACACTTACTGATCGTTATAACTGTGCTACTTACATAATGCTCACAATATATGCTCCAGTGAAGATCTTTTACAACAAGAATTGAATTTCCCTTTTTAAATCTCCCTTTTTAAAATTGGTTTTAATAAATCTTTTATCAACAAGACATTTAACAGCTTTAGTTAACAAGTTTAACAAGTTTCATGCAAAGAAAAGCCAGACAGACTGTCAGGGAAAAGACCACAACCCAGGAAACAGTAAATGAAATTGGAAAAAGGAACACATAATGAAGATTGCAACATGGAATGTGAGAAGCATTGCACACAAAGAAGAACTTGATAAACAACTGAACCAAGCTAAAATAAAGATATGTATAGTAACAGAAACAAAGAAAAAACAAAAAGGCACAAAAGAAACAAACAACTATATACAAATCTACAGTGGGGTAAAAAAAGAAGAAAGAGCAAAAGCAGGTATAATGATTATGGTACATAAATCCCTAAAGAAAAATATTGTATATTACAACTATTTGAATGAAAGACTAATAGAAATTAGACTCAAGACATTAAGAGGCCACATAACAATAATTGGTGCATATGCACCAGAAGAGGGAAAAGAAGAAAACAGTAATATTAATAAATTAAACACTTAATTCTGTATGCTAGTCAAGTAAATAATAGTTTAATGTCCGATGTTTCACTGACTAATATCTGTCAGCATTTTCAAAGGATACACTGGTAAGCAATAGAAAGTAACAAAAACTAGGAAACTAACTGACAGTTCTAAAAATTATATAAAGTTATCACTGTGCGTGATACAATACGCATGTCGCAAGTACAACGTTTTATTTGTTGAGATATTTATTGTAATTTTCATATCATTATACTGAGAGCAGACAAGGGCAACAACACTGTCATCTTAAATACTAAGGAATATGAAGACAAGATCAATAATCTATTATCAGACACATCTGTCTATGATGTTCTTAACACAGATCCTACTCACAAAAACCATCTTGATACCATTGAACTATTATGTGATATGACCAACTGGCCTGTGGACTTGATCAAAAAACTAAAATCTATGCATCCGTTAACTCCAAGACTATATGGTGTTTCCAAAATCCATAAAGAAGATGCACCATTACGTCCAATAGTAGATGGTATCCATTCCCCTACTTGCAAACTATCAAAATATCTAGCCAAAATGTTACAAGAACACATTCACAACACAGATTCTTATATCAAGAACTCCCAACATTTCTTGGAGAAATTAAAAAAACATCCGTATCTCTGAAGATAATATTATGGCTACCCTGGATGTCATATATATATTCACAAATATCCCAGTTTCAGAAGTCATCGACATCTTAGAAAACTTGTTCCCACCAAACATCACCAAGTTGTTCAAGCATTGCTTAACTTCGAATTATTTTACATGGCAAAAAAACTACTACAAACAACTTACTGGATTAGCCATGGGTAGCCCTCTCTCTCCTCCTTGTGCCGACCTATTCTTAGAAAATTTGGAAACTCAAATTTTATCCCAAATTACCCCTAAACCAACCACATGGTTTAGGTATGTTGACGACATCTTCATCATTTGGAATCACAAAAAAGAACTAATAGATTATCTAAACAAAATTAATTGCTTCCATAACACTATCAAGTTCACATTGGAACTAGAAAAAGATAATAAACTTCCATTCCTAGACGTCCTTATTAAGAAACAAACTGACAATAGCATCAACCTGTCTGTATGTAGAAAACCAACTAACACTGGATGCTACCTCCATTTCGACTTGTCTCACCACATATTCCAGGAACTCAGCATTATCCATATGCTCAAAAAAAGAGCTATACAGTGTACCACAGACCCTGGTGACTTACAAGAAGAATTAATGCAAATATCCAGAGATCTATCCCTAAATGGCTACCCTACAAGAATCATCAACAAGATTCTCTTTAATGACATACTGCAAAGATAACGAGATGAAACCAATACATTAGCTCTTCTTCTAAAACCATATAATATCAGAGTAACCTTCAAACCTGTCGAGACCATTCAAAAGTTTATAATATCACCGAAAGATAGCCATCCTTTCTACAAATACTCTGGAGTTTATAGCATACCCTGTTCATGTGGTATCAATTACATCGAACAGACATCTAGAAGTTTTGAAACAAGAAAGAAAGAACACGTAGGCTATGTAAGGAATAACAGACAAGATATATCAGGCCTTTCTTCCCACTTTGCCTCTACAAACCATAATATTGAATGGGATATGAATCATATGCCCTACATAAAAGAGAAGTACCATTCCAGAACATTCAAAGAAGCTGCTACAGTTGCCCGTTCAACAGGTAACTTAAATAAGAATCAAGGCCTAATTCTACCAGATATATGGAAAACTCTAATCAGATCATTTAACCAAAAAGAAATGAACTTTCATGAAAATTACAATAAATATCTCAACAAATAAAACGTATTTGCGACATGCATATTGTATCACGTACAGTGATAACTTTATATAATTTTTAGAATTGTTGGTTAGTTTCCTAGTTTTTGTTACTTTCTATTGCTTACTAGTGTATCCTTTGAAAATGCTGACAGATATTAGTCAGTGAAACGTTGGATATTAAACTATTATTTACTTGACTAACACACAGAATTAAGTCTTTAATTTATTAATACTAGTGGTCAAGAAAAAGGTCATAATAAAAATAGTAATATATTTTATAAAGAATTACAGAATGCCATAGATAAAACAAACAAAACTGACTATTTACTGCTAGCAGGAGATTTAAATGCCAGAATAGGAAACAAAAAATACAAAACAAACATAGGTAAATTTGGCGAAGATACATGTAATCAAAATGGTCGCAGATTGCACGATTTTGTCATTTATAATAATATGAGAATAATGAATTCAATGTTTAAACACAAGGAAATACATAAATATACTTGGTCAGCCAGAGGATACAAATTGGTAATAGACTGTTATCACAAATTTTAAATTAGCGGAGTTAATTTTAGACGTAAGAGCATATTGAAGCTTTGAATTAAACTCTGATCATTATATGGTATCAGCAAAAATTCGTTTTAAACCAAAGTGGCTAAAAACACATAGAATTGAAAATTCTTACCAGCCAAGCTACAGAAGTTCTTCATTACAGGATCCTCAAGTTAGACAACAATATCAAAAATGCACAAACTTAAAAACAGGAACCACACATGAATCAAGTGACATAGAAGACGAATGGGAAAATTTGAAACAAATTCTCACAAAAGCAGCAACAGAAACCTTAGGAATAAAGCACAAATGGATTAGAAAAAGAGGACTACGAGACTGGAACAAAGAAATAGAAAATGTAATAAAAACCAAAAAGGACAGTTACCAGAAATGGCTAAATTCTAAAACAATAGAAGCAGAAATAGAGTATAAAAGAAATAGTGCAATTGCAAAACAAGAAGTAAGGAAAAAACATAGAGAAAGATGGAACAATTTCATAACAGAACTAGAAAAGGATTTATTTAAGCCACAACCCAAAACCTATAAAGTAATAAAATACATGAATAAAGAAATAAAAGAAAAGATAAAAATACAAACAATAGATTTAGAAAAATGGGTGACCTATTTCCAAAATCTCTGGACAGATGAGAACAACAAAATAAAATTTAGTAAGACAAAGAATGATCTAATAGAAAATATCACAATGTTAGAACTGAAAAATACAATAAAGAAGATGAAAAATAGGAAAACACCAGTAGAAGACCATATAAATATGGAACTATACAAAAATGCAGGTGAAAAATTTAATTAAAGATTTCTGAAATTTTTTAATATGGTTTGGATGTCCGGAAAAACTCCTAACTCTTGGGGGGTGAAAAAGCACTGGTTATCCCAATCTATAAAAAAGGAAATAAAGACAATTGCAATAATTATAGGGGAATTAACCTGCTGAATACAGGATATAAAATATATGCAGGAATATTAAAAGAGAAACTAAGCAGCATTGTAGAAGACAAATTGCTAGAAGAACAAAATGGTTTCCGAAAAGGCCGATCCTGTATAGATCCAATTTTTACTTTAAAATTATTAATAGAAAAGAGAAGAGAATTTCAAAAAGAAACACTTTATTGATTATGAAAAAGCCTTTGATAAAATTAGTAGACAAAAATTGTTTAAAATATTAACCGATTTAAACATACCAAACCAACTTTTACAATCTATTCAAGAAATATATATAGGAAATAAAATAGCAGTTAAATTAGAACACATCTCAGAATGAAAAGATATATCAAGAGGAGTACGACAAGGATGTACCCTCTCGCCTCTGCTTTTCAATATATATATAAATGAAATATTAACAATCTGGAAACAGCATAACCCATTTGGTATACAAATGACCCCACAAATGAATATAGATACGCTACTATTTGCAGATGATCAAATAGTATTAGCTACATCAGATGACTTACAAAGATCATTAAAATCATTTAATGATATCTCAAAGCAATATAATATGACAATATCTAAAGAAAAAACAAATAATGGCATTCAAAGGAGAAAACCCAATAAGAAGTAAAATAATGATAGATAATAAAATACTAGAACAAGTAAACACTTTCAGATACTTGGGATGTGATCTATCATACGAATAAGAAAAAGACATGGACACTAAAATATCAAACTTTGTCAAAGTAAATGGCATAATAAATAATATATTTAAGCCATCCCTAGAACAAAAACACACTAGAATCGGACTATATAATGTCTTGTCAAAACCAACTCTACTATACGGAAGTGAAACATGGACCATGAAAATGAAAGATGAAAAACGAATTCAAACAACAGAAATGAAGTTCCTCAGAAAAACAGCTGGATGTACCAAGTGGGACCAGAAAACAAATGAAGAAATCTTACAAACTCTGAAAATAAATCCAATTATTACATAAGACAGTATAAACAAAAATGGCTAGAACATTTAAATCAAATGGACAACAGACTACCAAACATATTATACAGATACAAAATAAGTGGAAAAAGAAGAATCAGAAGACCAAGAAAGAGATGGCGTGAGACCGGAACAGGCCACTTGGCCTAAATTTCATCTTAGGAAGAAGAAGAGTGCCAGTCTCTAGATCTATGGAAAATATCTGTTTCCACATTCATATATTAAAAGTATTTCTGAACACATCGCTAAAGTTTTAAGACTTCTTAATGTTGTCTTAAGAAGATCTAACAATAGCAAATACCTGGTTTAAACTTCCACCCAGAAGACTGTACACTTGGAAATCACCTCAAGATAACCAACATAACATTGTCAGAAATCAAATCGATTACATACTGATAAATAAAAGATTCCACACTAGTATAAAGAGTGCAAAGACTTAGCCTGGAGCAGATATCTCATCAGACCACAATCTTATAGTTGCCGAAGTACGTCTTAGATTAAAATCAGCTAAAAAATCACAAAAGAAAAAGAAAATTAATGTAGAAAAACTGAAAGACCCGAACATAAATAAAAGTGCCAAGACACAGCTTAACCTGCGATCACAACAGATTAACATAGAAGAAAATAAAAGTGTGGAATCTCTTTGGAATAGCTTAAAGAATGCCATCGTAACAAGTATTGAAGAAGTAGGTTATGTGAATAATATAAAACAATAGGAATGGATGACAGATGAGATTCTTTCTCTTATTGATACAAGAAGAATGTACAAAAACAAAGACCTAGCCAGATATACAAAAACACATAACATCATCAAGAAAAAATAAAAGAAATGAAGGAAAATTGGATGAAAAATTTATGTACTGAAATTGAACTGCTTCAGAAGAAACGTGATAATTTCAATTTGTATAAGAAAATCAATGAAATTTCTGGAAAACTCAGGAAAAAGCAAATGTCTCTAAGAAACGAAAATGGAAAAATAGTTCTAGAAGAGAATAAAGCACAGATTTGGATAAAATATGTAGCCGAACTTTTCAATGATACTAGACAGAAGCCTATAAATATAAAAGATAGCATTCAAGGACCAGCAATCATGAAATGCGAAATAGAGAATGCTATACGAACAAGTAAAACAGGAAAAGCCAGTGGACTAGATGGTGTGCAAACAGAATTTTTAAAATTAATAGAGCCAGATAACATCAAACTTCTTGAAAAACTATTTAATAAAATATATGAAAGTGATGAATTTCCATCAGATTGGCTCAAATCTACATTTATCAACTATCCCAAAGAGAATTCCTGTGGTGACTTCCGACTGATTAGTCTAATGAGCCAAACATTAAAAATATTTTTGAAAGTAATTCAGAATTGCATTTATAGAAAAAGTGAAGAAACTCTAAGTGAAACACAATTCGGCTTTCGGAATGGTTTTGGTACTAGAGAGGTCCTTTTCTGTACCCAAATATTGATACAAAAATGCACAGAAAAACAGAAATCTGTCTTTATGTGTTTCATAGATTTTGAAAAAGCATTCGACAAAGTCAGACACTAATTTAATAGAAGTCCTTCAACAAATAAGGCTAGATGAACAAGACATAAGACTAATAACAAATCTGTATTGGAATCAGTCAGCTACTGTTTAATTAGACATTACCACCAGTGATATTAACATTAAAAGAGGAGTGAGACAAGGATGTGTGCTCTCACCACTCCTGTTCAACATATACACAGAGGTAACTTTAAAAAAGCATTGGAAGAATGTCCAGAGGGAATCGCAATAAATGGAAAGATTGTTAACAACCTACGATATGCAGATGACACCGTGCTAATTGCAGATATCATTATGGATCTCCAAAAACTCATTGACAGAGTATACATAGAAAGCCAAAGAATGGGAATAAATATAAACAACAAGACAAAATACATGATCATCATCAAACATCCAGCCTCATCGATGAAACTGACGCTCATTGGGAAAAATATCGATCAAGTGTCAAGATATAAATATCTTGGTTGCTGTCTTAATGAATGGTGGGATCCAGAAATAGATATAAAGATAAGGATCGAAGTTGCACGGCAGTCCTTCATGAAAATGAGAACACTATTCTGCAATAAAGACCTAAACATGGAAGTCAGATGCCAAATGCTGAAATGCTATGTGTGGTCTATTCTGCTCTATGGAGTTGAAACATGGACATTGAAGGTGACAACCATCAAGAAAATCGAAGCCTTTGAGATGTGGCTATACAGAAGAATGCTAAAGATATCATGGACAGAAAAAATTACCAATGAAGATGTCTTAAAATCCATTGGCAAAGCTAAAAATCTTGTACAAATAATCAAGAAACAAAAAACACATCTTGGCCACATCATGAGAAACAGCAAATACCAACTTCTACAAACTATTTTGGTAGGAAGAATTGATGGCAAAGGAACTGGAGGAAGAAAAAGAATATCGTGGTTAGACAACATCAAGACATGGACAGGAAAGAGCAGTGCACAACTGCTCAGATTAGCACAAGAGCGCAGTTTGTTCGCCAAGATGGTCGCTGACCTTCGATAGAAGATAGCACAATAAGAAGAAGAATGTTGTTGTCTTTTCATCCTATTGGGAAGATTTCTCTTCCTTTCCTCACCTGAAGACAACTTTTCTCCACTCAGCTCAGGTGCGTACCAGATCCCTTGCTCCTGTGGTTTGTATTACTTCAGATAGTCTGGTAAACCTGCAGCTTTCAATTGTGAAAGAAGAACATGCCATTGTGACAAAACACAGGGTTTTTTAGAAAAAAAATACTATGTTCTTAAAAGTAGATTGCTTGTAGAATGATTCTGATTTTTATGGTGCAAAGACATCAAGGTACAGATAATACTAACATAAAAAAATTACACCAATAACTTACAAAATGCTTTAAATGATATAATAACAGTGAATGAATTAAAGGACAACTTATGTAAAATAAAAAATGGCAGATCAGCAGGAGAAGATGGGATAAACTCTGAACTGTATAAATTTGCTGGAAAAAAATTTCATCAGAGATTAAAATTTTTAAATAAAATATATACAAATGGACGAATACCAAGAGAATGGAATATAAGTATAGTAATACCTATATTTTAAAAAGGGGATAAAACAAAACTCGCTAATTACAGAGCTATTAGTTTATTAAATACATGCTACAAAATATATAGTAGAATACCTAATGAAAAATTAAGTATTCTAAATGAAAATATATAGTGAAAAATTATTATTAGAATGTCAAAATGGATTTAGAAAAGGATGCTCTACAACGGATGCAGTTTTTTGTTTAGAACTACGTGTAGAAAAAGAAGAGAATTTAATTTAGACACTCATCTTTTGTTTATAGATTACTAAAAAGCATTTGACAAAGTACGAGGGTGGTCTGAAAGGTTCTCGGCCTCGACCATAGATGGCAACACTATCGGCAAGATTTTTTTTAATACGTTGGTACATCTGTCATAAGCATCCATGTGAAATTGCAAGTCATGCTATCAAGTAGTTTTTTTATACAGCTGTCTGAAGCAAAAGTGTTGTCTTCATCCCTTGAAATGGATAAAATTGAGTGTCGTGCCGTTATAAAATTCTTTGTAAAAGAAGATTTAATGCCAAAAGAAATTCATTCGAATTTCATAAAAGTTTATGGGCACTCTTCTCCTTCATTTTCGACAATTAAGAAATGGGCTGCTGAGTCTAAACGAAGCTGTATTAACCTTGAAGATGTTCAATGTGAAGGACGTCCAAAAAGTGTAACAACACCAGAAATCATTGATCAAGTGCACAATATGGTATTGGATGACCTTTGACCAGCAAGTCAAAGTGAATGAAATTGCTGAGATTATAGGCATTTCAAAAGAATGTGTAAGATGTATTTTCATGAAGAATTGCAAATGAAAAAGCTTTGTGCCAAATGGGTGCTGCAGTTGCTCACAGCAGATCAAAAACGCACTTGCATGAAAATCTCTGAACAGTGTTTGGAGCATTTTAACAAGAATAAAACTGATTTTGTGCATTGATTTATTACTGTGGATGAGACTTGGATTCACCATTACACACCAGAATCAAAACAGTGGACAGAAGCCGGTTGTTCAGCGCCAAAGAAGACAAAATCGGGTCCATCAGCAGGAAAGGTCATGGCATTGGTGTTTTGGGATGCTAAAGGCATTTTCTTTATTAATTATCTTGAAAAGGGTAAAACAATAACTGGGGAATATTATTCCGATATTTTAACCAGACTAGATGAAAAAATTTGCGAGCAAAGACCCGGTTTGCAGAAGAAAAAAAATCATCTTTCATCAGGACAATGCACCTGCCCACAAAGGTGTTTTGCCAATGGGGAAAATTAAGGGATCTGCACTATGAATTGTTGGTCCACCATATTCCCCAGATTTGGCTCCTTCTGACTTCTGTTTCTTCCCAAAACTAAAACTCTTCCTTGCTGGTCAGCGTTTTTTTTCCCCAAATCAAGAAGTGATTACAGCTGTAGATGGGTATTTTGCAGATCTTGCTGAGAACCACTACAGGGACGGGATAATGGCACTGGAGCATCGCTGGAGTAAATGTATTAGTGTTAAAGAAGATTATGTTTTTAAAATAAAACTGCTTAAAATAATTAAAATATAAAATTTTGAAATTATAAATTCGTTTTTTCATTGTTATGCCAAGAACTTTTCAGACCACCCTCATAAAAAGATATATACTGTTTGATATATTACAAAGAATAAATATACCTAATATTCTACTACATGCAATATTGAATATATACGAAGATAATGAAATAAAAATAAATTAAAAAATGTCTGAAAAACAATCTATAAACCAGGGAGTAAGATGGAGATGTCCTCTATCTGCAACGCTTTTCACTATTTATATTAATGAAATATTGATACAGTGGAACACCTTAAACAATCCAGGTATAGAAATTTCCCAGAATAACAAAATCGATACACTTATTTGGAGATGATCAGGTAATAATGTCAGATAAGGAAGACAATTTAAAAAGAGCAATACATAGTGTTGAATTTTTTCTTGACAATTATTCATAAGACTATTACACTTTTTTTATAATCTTTGTCAAGTAGCTTTATTTTATCCTCCTACATGTTTCGCCAATCTTTTTCTATTGGCATCTTCAGGGAATACATTCTCTTTACTGATATACCACATCAACAACGTGATGATGTCCAATACATCAGTACAATTACAATTCCTTTTGTCAGCAACCTTTCCAAAAAATTAGCTAACCTTTTAAAACCACATAAGATCAGAGTGGCATTCAAACCAATCAACACTATTCGGAAATTTTTAAGATCACCGAAAGATCCTCACCCATTCTACAAGTACTCTGGAGTATATAATATACCTTGCTCATGTGGTATTAGTTACGTAGGTCAGACCTCTAGAAGCTTTGAAACGAGAAAGAAAGAACACATAGGATATGTCAGAAATAACAGACAAGACATTTCAGGCCTTTCATGCCACTTTGCCTCTACTAACCATCATATTGAGTGGGATAAGAGCCTTATGCCATACATAGAAGATAACTACCATTCAAGAACCTTTAAAGAAGCAGCTACAGTCGCCCGTAAAACTGAAAACCTAAACAAGAATCAAGGTCTAATTTTACCAGAAATTTGGAAAACTTTTATCAGATCATTAAACATCAAAGAAATGAACTTTCATAACAATTACGTAATGAGCCATAACAAATAAATCACGTTAACGAGACACGCACATTGTCACGCACAATACCAATTTTTGTATGAATTAGAATTATCAGTTATAACCTAGTCTGTAACCTTCATTTTAGCTTACTAGTTTGTATTCCCTGAAGATGCCAATAGAAAAAGATTGGCGAAACATGTAGGAGGATAAAATAAAGCTACTTGACAAAGATTATAAAAAAAAAGTGTAATAGTCTTAGAGCAATACATAATTTAAATGTTATATAGTAGAACAGTTTGGAATGAAAATATCCATAGATATAACTAAAACAATGGCATTTTGTGGACAAACACCATTATTAGAAGTAAAATAGTTATTAATAATAAAATAATAGAACAGATAAATACTTTCAGTTATCTTGGATGTGAAATATATGAAGGAGAAAGACATAAATTTAAAATCTTCAAAATTTTTACAGATTATAGGTCTGATAAATAGAACATTCAATCCAAATATAGTACAAAAAGAAAGACTCATGAAATACTTTAGCAGTGCCCACATTATTATATGGCAGTGAAATTTGGGTAATAAACAAGATGAACAAATAATAAACACAAGTGAAATGAGATTTATGAGAAGAACTGCAAAATACATTAGAAAAAAGGTACAAAGATATCTTAAAAGAACTAAAAACAAAATTAATAGAAGAAAAACTAAACAGTTATAAACAAAAATGGATAGAACATGTAAAACGAATGGTCAACACCCGATAGCCTAAACATATAATAAAATAAAAACCATTTGGAAAGAGAAGGCTGGGTAGACCTCAAAAAAGGATATTAGATGGATAATGAGACCGGAACAGACCAGTATGGTCTATATCCATAATTAGTGTTATGATGATGAGATGTCAAAGGTCATACTGTGCTAGGTCACAGTAGTCCATATGGTAATTGGTTAGTAAGACCACAAACATCCGTTTCCTTGGCAGGATTTGAACCCACAGCCTCTCGTCTGGAGAGCAGATATGCTAACCACTCAGCCAACCAAGCCGGCCTTGTAGAATGACTATACAAAGAGAGCTGTAAGGCCTTTCTACACCTTCCACATTTAAACCAATCTGATGGCCCCTGTCGTTATCCCCTTTATAGGAATTATTATTATATCATTACTAAATTCCTTGATGTTATTATTATTGGGCGCTGTGCAGGCACACAGACAGGCACATGGCGATATCACTGCTCCCGTTTTTTTTATAATTTTAAAGTGGTTCTATCTCCTGTTTTTAATTTGAAAGTGTTCCCAAGTAACTCTACTTGTTACGCCGAAGACAGTGATATAAAATTTCACCGAAATCAGCTAAGTAGAAACCAAAATGTGAATGCTGGAAACTGAACAGAGAAGTCCATGGTCAACAACAAGCAAAGAACAAAGGACATTGCCATCTTTACAATCACATTACAGTTGCTCAAGGGAAGAAAGGTGAGTTATGAAGTGCATCAAATGCCTGAAGGATTTATCATCAGACAGAAATCATATAACATGTAGGAAATGCCATAGGAATCTATACTTGACATATCCAATACTTGACATAAATCCAGTCCAGCATTCAAGGAATGGAAGTGCCTACTCTGCAGGGAGAACAAAGAAACGCACTTGAGGCAGCCACCTACGATGCAGCAGATTATACCAGAGGCAAAATCAGATGTCGAACTGAACAGACAAAAAAAAATGCAGGTGAGTCCTATAATTTCAACTCTTTAAATATACTAATAGAAAACAGTCTAGAACTATAAAAGGCAGCTTAGTAGATCTTGTGCAAGAACCCTTTGATTTGATAAACAGCATGAACAAATAACAAAATCTCGTGAATATGAGGATTTGGTCAAACAATAAATTAGCAGCGGTAGAAGTCTTGCAAACTTAAAAGACATTAAAATTGGCATTAACACACTAACTGACAGGCAACACAATTTGATGAAAGAGACATCCAAACTCCATGAAGAATTAATTCCCTAGACGCAGAGACGTTTTAAAATTAAGCCATGCAATCGACATCCCTCTACAGCATAACGACATTTAGACCGTAAATCGGATTCCAAGGAAGAGCAAAAAACAAGGCTTGCCACGACCTGCACCAGTCGTTATTCGTCTTACAAGCAAGTCCACAAGAGACAATCTCATAAAAGTCCAGCAGAGAGAAAAAAACCGTTGCCAAGGACTTGGAACCCATTGCAAGACAATACACCAATCTTCCTATTCAAATATTTAATACCATTCAACCAGAATTTATTGTACCAAGCACGAAAAGCAAAAACAGAAAAAAATTACCAATTTTTGTGGATCAGAGATGCCAAGATATTCTTGAGGAAGTCGCAAATTTGAAAGGCAATACAAATCAAAAGCTCAGAAGACATAGAAAGGCTGCCACAGTGAAAAAAAAGGGCTCCTAATTAGTTCAAAAAGAAGACCACAATAAAAATGAATGTGAACCATCAAGACATGTAAGAACACACCAGAATATATCGGCAATTTCACTTTGATCAGACCTTTCAGATCATTCATATGACCTCTCAAACATGAGCCTACTTCCAACACACCAATCAAATTCATTAAAGGATATCTAACTGGTGTCATCCTCAGATAAGCTTACTAAAAAGCTTTGAAGATGCAAGCTGAGACATTACATCTCAATCTCAACCGAGATCAACAGAAAGAAAAAAAACAAAAATCCATTTATTACATTGAAGTGTTGTAATTACAGTGCTTAAATACATTAAAAGCAAAAATTGTAAAATATATATAACTCATTATTATACTATAACTACTGTTAAAAATGTAATGTTATTCAACTGCAACTATAAATTACCTACCATCTACAGTAACTACTATTAATACATTATACAAACAAAAGGAAAATTTGTATGAAATTCATTGTTTAAAAAAAAACAAAAAAAACTAGAACATGTTTTATAAATGCATAATATATAATTATAATTTTAATAAAAAAATTAAAAAACTATGTCATTTTTAAATTTTGTAATTTCTATAATTTTATAATGCAATTATATGTATGCAAGAAGACATAATAAAGCGTTTAAAAATATATATATATATATATATTTAATTTTTTTTCTTAAATTAGGAATTTGATTACTCTTTGTCTTACTTAATGCTGTAGTGGTATTTTTTAAGATAATTCTTTTATTGCATTTATCTTCTGTTCTATGGTTAATGTACTGAGGATGCTTTAGATACTAAGGTGAAAATTTTATGTAGATTGAAATTATTTCCACATAAGCTTGAGTTTCCATCATTAATTTCTACAAAAAGTTTGTTGTAGCACTAAGTATACTAACTGAATACAATGTCTTAACAATCTATTTCAAATTTTCATTTGCAAAAAATCTTTCGTCACACCTGTTCATAATGCAGTTGGGTGCAGAAACCAACCAACCAACCAGTTTATGTAAAGCAAATTTTCCAATGCGTGCACACACACATATAACATAAACTCAAGATAGAATTACATTTGAGATTTTCAGTATCATTAAGATGGTTCACAAATACTAATTTTACAAGTAAAATTTTGTTCTCCTTCTCCCCCCCCCCCACCCCGGAAAAAAAAATTGAAACTGCATGTCATATATTTTCAATAGTTTTGAAAACCCAACACACAAAGGAATAATATGTGATCAAGTGAGCTTCTACTTAATGTACAGTCCACACGAGACAACTCAGTGTGAATGTGTTAATTTACTGGCATCCACTTCACCCCTTAATTTTGAGATATGATTCCAATTTTGAGAAAAAGTATCTCACACAATACCCAACCAGAAGAATTAATATGGTTGAAGCACTGGAATGATATTTCTCTCTTTATCTTGAAGTTATATTGTTACCTTAGGCCTAAAGTGTGTGTCTATGGGTGAATGGGGGCTTTAGATAGTCTTCACATAGCTAAGATAGAATACATAATTTGTGACACCTAACTAATCTAAACTTGTGAAGTCTAAAATGCTGATGTATGTTCAGGCCATCACAGTCTGGGCTTCGTTGAAGTCCTGTTAGTCTATGCTAACCAAGTATTATACTTCAGAAAAGGATGGGTTTTCTTTTAGGGGCACATATATTACACCTTAACCCTTAATGCACTGGGCAATGATGAATTTCATTGCCCAGTGCATTTTGCATACTACAGACTAGAGATGTAATGATAAATACCTTGCCTGGAATTGAGAACAAAATTAGTTTCATTTTTTAATGAATAAAATGTTTTATTCATTAAAATAAGCATCTTCACAATCTACAACTCTTTCCCAATTAGGTACAATTTTGTAAATTCTGCTTTTATAAAATGTTTTGTCTTTAGAAGTAATAAGCCCAGCAACCTCTGCTTCAATTCCTGTTTTATTGCAGAACTGTCTATTTCACATGTGATTGTCTAGTACCAAAAACTGGTGATAATCGCTTGGAGAAATGTCAGGAGAATATGCAGGATGAGGGAGTATCTCCCATCCTAAATCACAAATCTTTTATGGGCAAGTTTTGCAATATGAGGTTTTGCATTGTCCTGTAAGAATCTCACTTTCTTCTGATTAACTAGTCCTGGCTGTTTCTGAAGTAACACATCCTGCACATGCTCAAGTTGCATCAAGTAAATCTTGGCTGCAATTGTTTGGCCTGTAGTGAGAAACACATAGTGGAAAATACTGGCTCCGGTCCACCACATATAAAGCGTAGTCTTTTGGGGATGAAGCGGTGCCTTTGAAGTGTGTGATACTGGATTGTTTGGTGATCCATTTATCATCATAAGTGAGCAAGTAATCCAAAAATGGCTCATTTTTATGACATGAAAGTAGTGAAGAACGAATTAATAGCCTTTGAAGTTTGTGATCTGATAATGCATGTGGGACCCATTTGCTTAGCTTCCATGATTTTCTCATTTGATATAAGCAAAAACGAATTGTTTCACCACTCACATTGAACATTTGTGCAAGTTCATTCTTGGCATGTTGATCTTGAATTATTTTCAACAGCAGAACATAATTCTTCATTATCAATAATGGAGGGGTCTTTCTGAATATGGTGCATCTTCAAGTGATTCATCACCAGAAAAAAATTTTTAAACCATTTCTACACAGTACATTCTGCTACCTCATCTTTTCCAAATGCCACACATATCTTATGGGAAATTCTGAAGCCTTCAAACTGAGGTTAAATTCATAAAGCAAACAAGCCCAAATTACATCAAGTTCAACTGACATTTTAAAATGATTCAAAGTCACAGAAAAGAGTACACACCAAGTTAGAGTGCACAGATTGATTGATGCATATCTGTGCCTTATGATGCACATAAAAATTGCACTCTGCAAATCACAAAATAAAACAAGTCATTGCAGCAAACTCTACCAAAAACTGCATGAATTTTTTAGTTACCTGACTGATATATATATATGTTAAGGTCATTTGCAGATGATGACCTTATTATTAACTGAGACCTCCAGGGAGTTCAGGACTCATTAAGAGAGAAAGAGAGAGGCTATAAATTACCCAAACCAGCTTCCTACCTTCCCTTAATTCATTCACGCTAGATGCACTCACTACTCATAAAGGCAAACTATTCCACCCACTCGCTGCTCTCAGGGAGAAAAACCTAGCTCTTACCCCTTTCTTGACTTCAAGTAAATTTAACTTCCATGGATGCCCCCCATGTTCTCTCTCCACCTTCCATATAAAGAAAATTTTCATCAGTTGATATCCTGTAACACCCATTCAAAAGTTTATAGACTTCTATCATATCACCCCCTCTTTCTCCTGTTAATCAGAGTCTGCAATCCACATATAATTTGTTCTCATAATCTAAATCCCATAATCCGGATATAATCTTAGTAATTCTTCTTCTTCTTGTATGCAAGAAGCTTTCCACAGCTTTCTTTATTGTCCAGAAACCTGAGAGACCAAATCTGTGCACAGAATCCAGGTGCAGTCTTATCAACGAATAATATAAGCACGTAACCACAAGAAAGCTAACTAAATATCCAAATATTTCGGTCTGAAAATTGCAGACCATCTTCAGTGGCACTACAAGAACAGTTTTAAAAAAATACAAGGTGGAATACTAACAGTAGATCATTTAAAAATAGAACAAGCCGCATGATGTTATATTACTAAGTATTAAAGGGAATATTATTAAGCAGAGACATGATTGAAATAAAAATATTAATTAATAATATTAAATAACATAAAATTAATACGAATTAATGAGTTATCCTGATTAGACTTTCCCAGATTTTTGATACAGATATACAGTCATTCGGATTCAGGTTAGGATGATGGAGTAAAGCCCCTACCCTTTCTTAGAATAAACATTCAAATTTATAGTGGGATCTATGTAAGAGGCGAGTTTTTGACCAAAGGATGTTGTGGTTAGTTTCAATCCCGTGCTGAGCCAATCCAGATTTTTCAGGTTTGTTGTGATGAATGGAGGATTTATGTTCTTGGATTCTTTTTTCAAGAGAGCATCCAGTTTGTCCAAAATAGGAGAGATCACAGTTGCAGGGAATTTGATAAACTCCAGGAAGAGACGTAGTTGAGCATTTGGCTTTAGGAGAAGGAAAATGGGAAGATAATTTGTTAATAGGTGAATATGTAGCTGTTAACTCATATTTCTTCAGAATTCTTGAGATAGGTTCTGAAATCCCAGAGATGTATGGAATTGGAACTCGACGTGTTGAATCTTTGTTGTTTAGTGGTGGATTATAAGAATCAAGAAGATGTTGTGAACTCTTTTCGGAAAAGCCATTGAGTTTCGTGTGTTGCTGGATAGTAGAAAGTTCTTTCTGTAGAAAATTAGAAGTAGAACAATTAGAACAAAAATTGAAAAATATCTCATTGCAACCTGCAGATCTTATGGTGAGCTTTGATATAGAATCTTTATATACAACTGTACCTCTCAAGGAGACTTTAAAATTACTGGCTGACATCTTTCCAGAAGACATTATAAAACTATTCAATTTCGTAATACACTCTTGATATTTCTTATGTCAAAACAAATTTTACAGCCAAGTAGAAGGAACGGCCACGGGAAGTCCTCTCTCTCCTGCTTTAGCCAACTTTTATTTAGAACATCTAGAAAAAGTCCTCTTCTCATCTATTTTCTCTCAACCATCCTTTTGGGTGGTTGAGAGAAAATAGATGAGAAGAGGACTTTTTAACCAGCAACACATGAAACTCAATGGCTTTTCCGAAAAGAGTACACAACATCTTCTTGATTCTTATAATCCACCACTAAACAACAACGATTCAACACGTCGAGTTCCAATTCCATACATCTCCGGGATTTCAGAACCTATCTCAAGAATTCTGAAGAAATATGAGTTAGCAGCTACGTATTCACCTATTAACAAATTATCTTTCCATTTTCTTTCTCCTAAAGCCAAATGCTCAACTATGTCTCTTCCTGGAGTTTATCAAATTCCCTGCAACTGTGATCTCTCCTATTTTGGACAAACTGGACGTTCTCTTGAAAAAAGAATCCAAGAACATCAATCCTCCATTCATCACAACAAACCTTAAAAATCTGGATTGGCTCAGCACGGGATTGAAACTAACCACAATATCCTTTGGTCAAAAACTCGCCTCTTACATAGATCCCACTATAAATTTGAACGTTTATTCAAAGAAAGTGTAGAGGCCTTACTCCATCATCCTAACCTGAATCCGAATGACTGTATATCTGTATCAAAAATCTGGGAAAGTCTAATCAGGATAACTCATTAATTCGTATTAATTTTATGTTGTTTAATATTATTAATATCTTTATTTCAATCATGTCTCTGCTTAATAATATTCCCTTTAATACTTAGTAATATAACATCACACGGCTTGTTCTATTTTTAAATGATATATTGTTAGTATTCCACCTTGTATTTTTTAAAACTGTTCTTGTAGTGCCACTGAAGATGGTCTGCAATTTTCAAACCGAAATATTTGGCTAATTTAAATATCTTTCTTGTGTTTACATGCTTATATTATTCAATCTTTATGTCACAAGTATCCTTAAAATATCAGTGTTATCAATGCCTTATAAAGAAGCAAAATGACTTCCTTATCCATGTCAAGGTTCGCTTCAACATCACAATTATCCTCTAAGCTGTATTTGTAACTTTTGCTATGTGACCATTGAATTTCAAATTTCTTCTATACACCATTATGGCAAAATCCCTAGCTTCATCAGTTTCTTGTAGCATAATCCTGCTAATATAATATATGCTGCTGGTAATCTCATGATGCCAAAGTGCATAACTTTATTCTTGCTAACATTAAACTGATAGTCATTTTTGTTTGCCAAAATTTCAGCCTGTTCAAATCATTCTGCAAGTGCTGAATATTAGTAGCATCCTTGACTCCCCCTGCCTATTTTTGCATCATTGGCCAACAATTGCACATCTCATGTTATACCCTTCCTAATGTCATTAATGTATAGATTGAACAACAATGGCCCAAGAATTGAACACTAAAGTACACCACTGGTCACCTTAAATCTGGCAGATTCCCATCTACCATAACCACGTTTTGATATGTCTATCAACCATCCCCTTCTCCAAGTCAAGAGTATATTCTGCTCCCATATTCTCCAGTTTATGCAGCAACCTTTCATGTGATATCATATCAAATGCCTTAGTAAAATCCGATAGTATCATTGTGTATCTATTTCCTTTATCCAATTTGGCTATAACATTGTTATAAAATATGAGAAAATTGCTAAAACATGACTTCCTTGAGTAAACCCACTGCTCCTTGCAGAGTATAGCTTATTTGCTATACTCTGCAAGGAGTATAGCAAATATATATCTATCTATTTCTTTATCCAAGTTCTTACCGACTTCTCTAAAACCTTCACTACCACACCATAGATACTGAAAGGTCAATAGTTAGATATATTAGTTTTTGTACCATCCTGTACCATTCATATATGCTTCAAATCAGTAAATTGCAGCATATGGGAATGGACATAGGGTTGGTGAGATGGATAGGAGGGTGGTTGACGGAGAGATATCAGAGAGTGGTTTACTCGGGAGTAGAGTCCACAAGACGGCCTGTGACTAGTGTTGTGCCACAAGGATCTGTTCTTGGACCACTGCTGTTTAATTTGTTCATAAATGATATAGGAAAGGATCTGAGAGGAACAGTTCATTTGTTTGCGGATGATGCGAAGTTGGGTAGGGCAATAGTGAATGCAGATGACGTCAAAATTTTGCAGGATGATTTGGATAGATTGGAGGTCTGGGCTAAGGAGAATGGATGTCAGTTTAATGTGGCAAAATGTAAGGTTATGCATTTTGGGGTGAAAAGATTGGCGGCAGTTTACTGCATTGGTGGAACTGTGCTCCAGGAAATTGATGAGGCACGAGATTTAGGAGTGTTGGTAGATAAGGAATTGAAATTTAGGGGACACATTGCAAAAGTGACCAAAACAGCTCATCAAATCACTTGGTTGCTGAAGAATACGTTGACAAGCAGGTTATTGTTCCTCTGTATCGAGCCTTGATAAGACCCCATCTGGACTACTGTGCTCAGATTTGGTCACCTAGGTTTCTTCTTGATGGGGAGGAGGTGGAGAGGATCCAGAGGCGAGTGACCAAGATGATAGCAGGTCTGTGGAATGAACCGTATGAGAACAGGTTGAGGATTTGTGGGTTGCAAAAATTGGTTGATAGACGGAGAAGGGGAGATATGATTGAGACATTCAAATTACTGAAGGGTTTCTATAAAATTAATTTAGAAGATATTTTTGAGAACAGGGCTGGTTGTGGGAGGACTAGGGGACATCCATGGAAACTGGGCAAAAGTGTGGTTAGTAAAGGTGTTAGAGCTGGGTTCTTTACTTTTAGAGTAGTGAATGAGTGGAATGCGCTCCCTGAGTCTGTGGTGGATGCTGTGACAGTGAATGAGTTTAAGGCAAGGTATGATAGATACTGTATGAATGTCAAATAGTTGTGATGAATATGATTTGGGGCCTCCCTCGATGAGTCTAATGACTCTCTGGAGTTGCCCGTAGTAATAGTAATCCTTGTACAATGGAACTGTCATACATTCCTCTGTTCCTGTGGTATCATTCCTGAGCTGAGTCTCAAATTATACAAACATGCGAAAGACCTAGCCAATATTGTTGAACATTCCTATAGCAAGCGTGCTGATATTCCATCTGTCCCTATTGACAAATTCTTACCAGGTTATGTATCAGCTCTTCATCCTCATTTTCATGCACTTCTAACTCTTCATCCAATGTAGCAGTAGCACTGTGCATCATGTTACATACACCTGGTTGTTATATCTTAGCAAAGTGATCACTCATTAATTGAACAATCTCGTTAGCTTCTGATACTAGAGTGCCATCTACATTCAATAAAGTTATTCTTCCACGTTCATTCTTTTTTTTTTTGCTTGCAGCATAACAATTAAATTCCTTTGGATTGTCTTTAGCCTGCATACTAATTTCATACTCTAATTTAGCTTTATGCACAATACTTGTTACTTTTCTGGCCTGTGCTTCATATATTTCATAACTCCTCTCTCTCTCTCTCTTATTCTCACAATATTCTTTCCACGTCATTGTCTTCTTTTGGATTTCTTGCTTAATAAGGTTTCACATCCATTTCACTCCCAACCTATTTATTCTTTGAATACTAGGGATACATTCAAATACTACCTCATTTAAGCACTTTTTCAAAAATTCCCATGCATTGCTAACATTTTCCCATTTAGTTACTGATACCATGGGACCAAAGATAGTGTTCTCCTAAGTTGATCATAATTTCTAGGTTTGTAGTTCAGCATGTAACCTGTTCTTATGGGAACAGGTTAGGCTTCTTACTTCTTTCAGTCATTATAGTAAGACTTAGGTAAACGTTTTGTATTTTTTGCAAAGATTAAATAAGATTCTTCTGAATCTTGTTCAGTCTGGATAACAAAAAAAAAAAAGTCTCTTACTCCTGTGTTTTTGTCTTCCGTTTTTTTTGTCATGTGTTCCTTTTCCATTAGTATTTTTTCTGGTAATTAACATAAGGAATTTACTAACGCATAAAATGGATATTAATTAAAGGAAACTTTAATGGATACCTTCAATATTTCGGCAACATCACATTCCCATCTTCAGGAACATACAAATATGGTATGTGCATGCAGGCACTAACAAAAGCAAATGAGGAAGAAAGCAAGAAACTGATATTGTTCCTAAAGTCCTAATTGGGCTGTCTTGGCCGTTTGACTGAAGTTCTCATCATGTAAGTCTCCCAAATTTGTTGAGGTTTGGAATGTTTTTTAGAGCTGCTGATGATTCCATGAATAATCTTTTGTACTTGAACTTGCTGTGGTGTATTATTTTTCTTCCAACGAATTCTATGGCGGGTACCCATGGCATGGTCTGCAAGCCCAGAGTGGCTGTACTGGTAAAACCGGATGTAGTCTTTGTGTTCTGAAATCCTGATATTCGCTGTCCTGCCTGTTCGGCCAGAGTAGGACAGTTTACAGCTGCAAGAAACCTGGTATACACCAGGTAGGTCTAGGGGTAGTGGTTGGTCTTTGACAGCGCACGTAAAGGATGCCAACTTTTTATGTGGTCTATAACAAGAAGTTAGGTCATATTTTTTGAGGATATTGGTTATTTTCTCAGAGGTGCCCCAGATGTAGGGAATGGTGATAGATTTAGTGTAATCTTTATTGTGAAGGGGGAGGGGGGGTTTACTGGTTTTAGTATTTTTGGGGGATTGTAGCCATTGGCTAAGAGAGTGTTGAGGATGTTGTTTAGTTCAGTGCTTAGCGCATCGTCATCCGAGCAGTTTAACCTTTGGACGATTCTTTATGACATCTCATGCACTTCGGCAACAAAAGAATTTGAAAAAATATGTAGATGGCACATGAAAAAATATGATAACTTGATAAAGAATTCTACTTCCGTACCACTCAACATGGTAGTCAACTTCGCTTCTGTAGTTTTGAAGCCTGAAGCACTCACTGCACTTTCACATGGCCACAATTTCGCCCTAGCTCCTAAAAGAATACCTGCTGAAGAAATAATGATCCGAATAAAACGTGGGATTCGCAACCTTCCTAACCATATCACCAACGGTGTCAGACTGGATGTAGCTGGTGTTCTCACAAAGCAAGACCTCCAAAAACCAACTTATCTAAAGACGAATCTGCAGCTTTACTAGAAATGAAGAAAAAAAAAATAGTAATCACCAAAGCGGATAAGGGAAACGCCATGGTGGTTCTCAACCAAGAGGACCACACAGGTAAGCTTAATGCCTTATTATTAGACCGCACTACCTACCTCCCTATTGAATATAATCCTACCAGTTCTCAGATTAGAACTCTCCACAGACTCCTTAACAAGGTCACTTCTTGGCCCGTGGAAGTTACTAACAAACTAAAACCTTTTAATTCTAGACCCCCCCCCCCATTATATGGACTTCCAAAAATACATAAACAAAATGTGCCATTACGTCCCATAGTAGATGGCATTGATTCCCCCACATTTAAATTAGCCAAACATTTAGCCAAAGCACTCACCACTATACTGGCAACACACCATCACACATAAAAAACTCAGTCCACTTCAAAGCCAGTATTATTATTATTGTTCCGGGCAACTCCAAGGAGTCGACAGACTCATCGAGGGAGGCCCTAACATCATGTCAAGAACAACTATTTGACATTGACACAGTATTTATCATACCTTGCCTTGAACTCATTCACGGTCGTAGCACCCACAACAGACTCTGGAAGCTTATTCCACTCATTCACCACTCTCCAAGTAAAAAACCTAGCTCTAACACCTTTGTCAACCACGCTCTTGCCCAGCTTCCATGCATGGCCCCTAGTCCTCCCACCACCAGTCATATTTTCAAAAATATCTTCTGGATCAATCTTATAGAAACCCTTCAGTAATTTGAATGTCTCAATCATATCATCCCTCCTTCGCCTATCGTCCAATCTCTGCAACCCACAAATCTTCAACCTATTCTCATAAGGTTCATTCCACAGACCTGCTATCAGCTTCGTCACTCGTCTCTGGATCCTCTCCACTTCCTCCCCATCACGAAGAAACCCTGGTGCCCATAACTGGGCACAGTAGTCCAGATGGGGTCTTATCAAGGCTCGATACAGAGGAACAACAACTTGTTTGTCTCTGCATGTTAAAGTATTTTTCAGAAGCCAAGTGATTTGACGAGTTGATTTAGTCACTTTTGCAATGTGCCCCCTAAACGTCAATTCCCTATCCACCAACACTCCCAAATCCCTGGCCTCATCAATCTCCTGGAGTACGGTTCCATTAATGCGATATACTGCTGCTATTCTTTTCACTCCAAAGTACATAACCTTACACTTTGCCACATTAAATTGACATCCATTTTTCCTAGCCCAGACCTCCAAACTATCCAAATCATCCTGTAAAATTTTGACATCCTGTGCACTCACAACAATTGCTCTACCCAACTTTGCATCATCAGCAAACAAGTGAACACTTCCTCTCATATCCTTTCCTATATCATTGATGAACAAATTGAAAAGCAGTGGTCCAAGAACAGAGCCCCGCGGCACACCACTAGTCACAAGCCGTCTTTTAGGCTCCACTCCTGAATAAACCACACTCTGGTATCTCTCTTTCAACCACCCTCCTATCCATCTCACCAACCCTATATCTATCCCCATCTGCTCCAGTTTACTGATTAGGGTTCCATGTGGTGTACTGTCAAAGGCTTTGGCAAGGTCCAGTAGTATCACTGTAAACCCATTACCCCTATCCAGTTCAGCCGTCACTGTGTTATAAAATGTGAGCAAGTTACTGAGGCACGACCTACCCTTCACAAAACCATGTTGTCCCCCATACAATATCCCATTTTCATCTATCCAATCCTGTATTCTTTTCTTGACTAACTTCTCTAAGACCTTGACAATGATTCCTGATATGCTAATTGGTCGGTAATTTACAACAGCAGCAGTCTTGGAACCACCTTTATGCAGTGGAACTATTTTCCACTCTTTCCACACCCTCGGGACTAACCCAGACCCAAGACTCAAATTAAACAAAATGGTCAAGGGTACTGACAATTCTTTAGCTGATTCTCGTATGACACGAGCTGGTATACCATCCAATCCCACGGATGTATTGACATTGAGGTTATGCAATAGACTACTCACCTCCACTTCCTTCACCACAATTCCCGTATAATCTACTGGTTTATTCGTTTCTGCAATGTCACCACCTGGTTGATATATACTTGCAAAGTGCTCACTCAGTAACTCAACTATATCAACTGATTCAGTTACTTCCCTACCATCGGAATTCTTTAAAATCATTCTGCCATGTACATTTTCCTTTTACTTGCTACATATCTAAAAAACTGTTTAGGATTCTCTTTAGCCTGCATGGCCAATGTTCTTTCATAATCTTTTTTGCTTTTCTTACTGCACTCGTTACCCTTCTGGCCTGCACTTTATACCGTTCATGTGCCTGCCGGTCACCTTTCTCCTTAAATTCCCTCCATAGTTGTTTCTTTTTTTGCAGCTCAAGCTTAATGGTGTTATTCATCCATTTAACCCCTACTTGATTTATTATTCGGACTCTAGGTATACAGTCAGCCATTGCTTCATGCAAACACTTCTTAACTGCCTCCCATGTACTATCAACTTCTAGTCCTTGCAGTTGTGCATGCCATGGCACTGAACCAATCAAACTCCTAAGCTTGTCATACTTTCCAGCCCGATAATTCCACCCTGTCTTAATTGAAAATTCCACACCTTTAGCCACCTCCCAAGTCAAGACCCTATGATCACTCTCACCAATTGGTGGCAACATGGTCATGTTCTTAACAGCCACATTCTCAGTTGCAATTACTAGGTCAAGCACTCTCTGCCCCTCTGGTATTTTCCACTACATGCTGTCGCAGATAGTTATCCCTTAATAACCGCATAAAATCCAATTCCTTCCTCCCGTGTGTCCTCTCCTCACTCCAATCAATGCGACCATAGTTGAAATCTCCCATAATAATTACCCTCCTTCCACTCATTTCTTCTATTTGCTTGTGCATACTGTCACCACCATCTTTTCCATCACCTGGTCTATAGCAGCACCCAATTGTATATTTAGTTCTGCTAGCCACAATCTCACATCAAATGGCCTCAAATGTGCTCTTTTCTCTATCCTGCAATTCAACTTCTATTCTCCTTGGCTGTAGCTCATTAGCTATCATCAACAATACTCTTCCCCCCATTTTATTCTCCCTGTCATTCTGGAAAACACTATATCCATCACATTCAATCCCACTGGCTATATCATCTACAGTCAGCCATGATTCACTAATACCAATAACCTGTGGTCTGGAAGTGCCAACCATGGCCAAAAACTCTTCCTTCTTGTTCCTAATACTCCTAGCATTAGTGTACATGAATTTAAGACCCCAATTAACACCAACCCTACCTTTATGCCTTATATTAACTATCCCACTCTGATTTGTTGTCCTTATTCGCTTGGGCATATTATATTCATTCATGCATTCAACTGCCTCCCTAAGGACTGTATACCCTTCCCCCTTAATAAATCTAGTTTCCCTGAATTTGCACATCCACTACATTCAGCAACACTTTCTCAAGTCTCCTTACATCGTAACCATTCAAATGCAAGCCATCCATCTTATATAGATCCTTTCGCCCATCGAACTCACTCCACACATCCACAAATTCCACACCACTCGTCACACATAACCCACACATAAAGTCATTCGCAATTATGGCCCTCCTTTTAAACATTTCTCTGTCATACCGTGGCAAAAGACTAATCATTCTAACTCTCTCATTCTTTTCTTTTGCTACCTCAAACAATTCATTCAGGTCTTCTATCATTTCCATTTTATCTCCTTTCAAATCATTCGTACCTGCCACAACAATCATTTCTTTCACTCTTTCCTTTTGCTCTCTGATAGACTCAGTTACATCCTTTATGGTCGCACCAGGTTGGTACAATTTTGTCAAATCCTCTACTAACACACCTCGTACTAATGAGTCTCCATACAGCACTCTATCCTTCATTTTGTTCATTTTCACACTCATATGCCTATTTTTCCTGTCATACTTTTTATTATTGGCTGGTTCAGTCAACTTTTGCTCATACGCTCTAGCTGCTGTTTTGCCCTTTGTATCGCACCATTCAACAACGCAATCTCACTCATTGCATCTATCTCATATTTTTTATTCTCTGTAAAACCATTCATACTATCATTCACACTCTCTATATTCACACTCTCACAATTCTCTGGTACAACCTCGCCGTTTCTTGTCATATCCCTATTTTCTTCATTCTGAAGTTTGACAAAAATATCACACTCACGATCCGAAATACACTTCAATTCCTCATTCTCCCTACATTTTCTACACACATTCACTCCTTTATTATCATCTAACCACACTCTGACCGCACTCCGCAAAGCATACATTTCGCAGATAGTACACTGAATCATCTCCTTTACATTACCCTTCTTGAAAGAAGATGGTGAACCATCATTACTGGCTGCCATTTTCCTTCATACTGGAGCCATACTTACTAGTAACGTATTTTATCAATTTATAAATTATAAAAACACCAAAAACACACTAACAGATGCACTAAGATATGTAAGGCAAACAAAACTTCGCAATATTAAAGTAAATTTATCAACGATAACTGAAAATAACGCTTATCTTATCAGGTGCTTTCACGAAAACTACACACTACGAATCCCTCTAGCGGCGAGTTTCTGACATAGATTATGTTATAAAACACTTTAGCACGCTAACTACACTAATAAACCTACAATAATATACTAAAATTGCACAATTAAATCTAACAAAATATTTAAGAAATCAACAAAAATCGCAAATCTTTCAGAAGCTCTCCGACAGTATGTCTCTTCACCAGCTAGCCTCGACACCAATCCCCGAAAAGTTTACAAAAAATCTAAAGTGATAGAAAACCTCTCACTCCAACACACTGACATAATGGTCAGTTTTGACGTCTCCTCCCTATTCACAAATGTCCCATTCAAGGAAACTAGAGCTCATCCAAGCCAAATTTCCGCTCGATATCTCAGCCCTATTTCAGTTCACTCAGGCTATTTCGTTTGGCAAGGAAAATTCTACAAACAGATAGAGGGGATATCCATGGGCTCACCACTTTTCCCACCCTTGGCCAACTTCTTTATGGAAACCTTTGAAGAGAAAGCCTTAAACTCTGCCCCACAAAAACCACTATTTGGCTTCGGTATGTGGATGATGTGTTTGCTATTTGGCCACATGGCTCAGATACACTCCACTCATTTCTAACACATTTAAACAACCAACACCCCAGGGTCCAGTTCATCTTGTAAAAAGAGAAAAACAACACCCTCCCCTTCCTAGACACTAATCACTCGCTAGCCTGATCGATCTTTGGTTTTCTCTGTTTATAGAAAACAGGCAGATACATTCACCAACAATTCTCCTCCCCCTCAATAATATGGGGTTATTAAAACACTATATAATAGGGCAAAATTAATCTGCTCAGATGATGATGCACTAACCACTGAACTAAACCACATCCTCAACACTTTCTTAGCCAATGGCTACAACCCCCAAAAAATACTAAAACCAGTAAACCACAACTCCCCCCCCCCCCTTCACAATAAAGATATGAAGGGAGGGAATAATGGTCAGTTTTGACGTCTCCTCCCTATTCACAAATGTCCCATTCAAGGAAACTAGAGCTCATCCAAGCCAAATTTCCGCTCGGTTATGGTTTACATCCGGGGATGTGGTTTACATCTCCTACATCCAGGGAACCTCTGAGAAAATAACCAGTATCCTCAAAAAATATGACCTAACTTCTTGTTATAGACCATATAAAAAGTTGCCATCCCTTATCTGCTCTATCAAAAACCAACCACTTCCCCTAGACGTACCTGGTGTATAGCAGGTCCCTTGCAGCTGTAAATTGTCCTACTTTGGCCAAACAGGCAGGACAGCGAATATCAGGATTTCAGAACACAAAGACTACATCCGGTTTCACCAGATGAAAACACAGCCACTCTGGGCTTGCAGACCATGCCATAAGTACCCGCCATAGAATTCGTTGGAAGAAAACTAAAATAATACACTGCAGCAAGTTCAAGTATGAAAGATTATTCACGGAATCATCAGCAGCTCTTAAAAAACATTCCAAACCTCAACAAATTTGGGTGCATGAGATTGCCCCAAATTTGGGAGACTTACATGATGAGAACTTCGGTCCAACGGCCAAGACAACCCAATTAGAACTTTAGGAACAATATTAGTTTGTTGCCTTCTTCCTCATTTGCTTTTGTTAGTGCCTGCGTGCACATACCATATTTGTATGTTCCTGAAGATGGCAACGTGACGTTGCCGAAATATCGAAGGTATTCATTAAAGTTTCCTTTAATTAATATCCGTTTTATGCATTGTAAATTCCCTAAGTTAATTACCAGTTATGTATGACCAACGTATAAGCCTTGCTACAAGAATTAGTATTAGTATTTTTCCTGCATCTTGGAATTAAGACCTTATCCAATATATTCCTAAGAAGAGCAAGAGACTTTTGCCATTGAAATTACTATCTCTACTGTAGTTACTTTCTAAAGTAACTGAAGAAATGGAGAAATAAATTAACAATCAACTTTAAATTCCAAATATTTCTGAACAAATAAATGATTATTATGAGTTGGTATTCTGCCACCTATTTTTGGATAAATTCTATGAACAAGTTTTGAGAAACTTGAGTTGGTGCTCTTGATTTTGCACAGAGACCTGTTACAAGCTCTAATATTATGTTTTTTCTGATTTTTACATCTGAGTTGCCAACTTTTGTCTCTGGTCACGTATTACATGTGATATTAAATGAATCTTTATCCTGAAACTTTGTGATTAATGCATGGTATATCCAGGGACTTCATTATTTCACCTACTCTCCCTCTTCTGTATATTAACATCATTCTGGACTTGACTGCCACTCTGATCCACAGTTTTGTTCTGTCTATATTGATATTCTCAAAATACTCTTTGTTTTATAGTCAATAATTGGACTATGAGAAAGAGGGTTATGATGTACTGTCATCATCAAACTTTTGATTATACAAAATTACCTCTGCAACCTTTTAGTATACTGATCTCTAAACCATTCTTCAGTGATCTAATAAATTTAACTTTCTCATCATCAAATTCCTGACATGTACCCTTAGGTATACAGGATATTATGATAGTACTACATAAAAGAGATTGCATCATTAATTTCCTATCGATAATTTTCCACCATATTAATGCGTTATCTATCATGACTTCATTGTCATCAGATTTTATGTCTTCTAAGGCACTTTTTTTTATTTTTTACTGTATGACTCCACCTAGATCTTGGTCTTCTTCCTGGCCATCATCCTGGCAAAAAACACTTGTTTTGTCAACCTATCCTCGCTCATTCTGCATATGTGACCATACCACCTGAGATTAGTTCTACTAACACAATTCTGAATGCTGATAATGTCATGTTCTTTCCTAATATCTCCATTTTTAATATGATACTGCCATTGATGTCACTTGTTCACTTCCGTAATCTTCCTCAGTATTCTCATATCTGTGGGCTCAGTCAGTTTCAATGATGTTCTTTGGTTGGGAAGACATAGATTTGAATCCCATCTAGGACACGAAGAACCTTTATCAGGGGATTTTCAACTGAAGGTGAGTTAGCCAGTCACATATGGAAGTGGTAGGGTTTTTTCCTCCTGGAAACTCGGTTTTCATCTTACAAAACAAACAAACCAGCCATTAGAATGCCTGCAATTAACCAACATAACTCTGGCCTTATAGTTTGAATTGCTTTGATTGTAAATCCAAATAAACTAAACCAATCATATCTGTAGTCTCCAGTCTGATCAGTGCTTTATTTTTAATCCAGCTCTCAGATCCATAAGTTAAAATAGTTGGAACACTGTTTTGTATATAACAAGTCAGTGTTCTAACTGATTTCTCTGTTATTCCATATAAATTTATTTAGTTGACTTCCTACTACACCAGCTTTGCTAATTCTGTTGTCTGTTTCTATATTTAATTTGCCAAAATAGCTGAAATGTTTACTTGTTCTGTTGGTTCCCATTCAGGATGAAGTTCATATTTTTGATGTTTCTTTCTATTTTCATACCAAATTTAACAGCAGTTACTCAGTTTAGTCAGGTAATTCTGCAGACTTGTACTGGATGTATTTAGAAGTATAATGCATTTTAAGGATATGATTTTTAACTAATGATTTGAAATGGACTGAATTTTTTTACAAAAGTAGAGGAATTGCCATTAAGGGGAGCAAGAGACTTGGCTAACTGTTGGGCAAGTTTTTAAGTGGGACTATCTATGCTATCAACTATGGGGCATAAAGGGATATTAGATTTGTGGATTTTTGATAATCCATAAATGCAGGATAGTTTATCATGAACTGGTTTTAATTTTTTGATGATTTCTTTGGTCCAGGAAGTCACTTTTTTCAATAATTTCCAGACTTTTTTCTTTTGAGACAGTGGGATCTTGATCTATAATTTGGCAAGTAGAATCATCACATAGGATCTTGCTTTTTTTTTTTTTTTTTTTTTTGTTGTTATAGTCCTCTTGATCCATGATTACTGTTGCATTACCCTTATCAGCTTTTGTAATAACAATATTTTTATATAATAAGCAAATATTATTATTATTATTTCTGAGACCTCCAGGGAGTCAAGGAATCATCGAGGGAGACTGTAAATTATCCAACCCAGCTATCATACCTTCCCTTAAATTCATTTACATTAGATGCACTCACTACCCCTAAGGGCAAATTATTCCACTCACTCACTGCTCTCTGAGAGAAAAATCTCGCTCTTACCCCTTTCTTGACTGAAAACAATATATATTCTAAAAAAGGAATTTACGTCCGCTAAGACACTCCGTATCTATGACCGCACAGAAAAAGCAATGCTTAGAGAACAGATCCAAACAGCCCGCTGAAACCTAGCTACAACACAAATCTGGTTTCTAAATTACAATCAGAACTATTGAATTATGTTAATCCAGACATTCTACAAACACTTGAAAGAATTACTGACAATTCGGCCAAGCATACCCTGGAAAAGAATAAAGAAAAACTCGAGAAAAAATTCCACAGGTTGAAACAACGGCAAAATATGGCAGCCAATCACAGGAATCCACCCAATCAGAGGACTTCCTCCCCGAGAAACAACAATGAACAACAAACAAGGGAGACAAGGAGCGCCCAATCACCGACAAGCAAGAACCATGTGATTAACCTATCAAGCCACACCCTGAACAACGGCAAACTCATGCTGCTGAATAAAGGACTGAACTACGCAATAGCACCTAAAAAGGTAAACAAATTGGATTTTATCTACATTGAAAGAGGCATCAGATCCCTACCTAACAACATAGCAGATAAAATACGACTAGAAACCAGTAATGTCCTAAATACCAAGAAAACCATACAGAACAACCTGACTAAAACAGAATTAGCAGCAATTAAATCATTAAAAGCCAAACAAAACATAATAATAACGAAAGCTGATAAAGGCAGTGCCACTGTTGTCCTTGACAGGTCAACATACATACTGCAAAAGAACCAACTAGTAGCCGATAACAACACATATAAAATGGTAAATTATAACCCAACAAAAAGGATAAAGGACAAAACAGAAAAACTACTAAAGTCCGTCACTTCTTGGCCACCAGACACAGTTAAAAAACTCAAACCCCACTACGCCTGCCCCCCCCCCCCCCCAGAATATATGGGGTTCCGAAAATACACAAATAAAATGTGCCCCTTCGACCAATAGTGGAAGGAATAGACAGTCCCAATTACCACCTAGCCAAGAAATTAGTGGCAACACTCAAGGAGTTGGTAGGTCATTCCCCCTCCTACATAAAAAACACACAACACTTTATAAACAAAATCAAAAACATAACACTCAACAAAGACGACTTATTAGTCAGTTTTGACGTTTCTGCCCTTTTCACTAATGTCCCCATCAATGACACAATTCTCCTACTACAGAACAAATTTCCACCCGACATTACGGCCCTCTTTGCCCATGTACTAAAGTCCGGTTACTTTGTGTGGCAAAACAATTTCTACCTACAAAAGGAAGGTACAGCCATGGGCTCACCATTATCCCCCCCAATCGTGAACTTCTACATGGAAACCTTTGAGCAAAGGGTTCTTGATTCCACCACACTTCGACCGACAATCTGGCTCAGATTGACAACGTGTTCGCGATCTGGCCGCACGGGCGACAAACGCTAAACACATTCCTCAGCCACCTAAACAAACAACACGAACGCATACAATTTACCATTGAAATCAAAAACCAAAATTCGCTCCCGTTCCTAGACACACTAGTTACACGTCTTCCTTCAGGCAGTCTATCCTTCACGGTCTACCGAAAACCGACACACACGGGCCAATACATACATGCGAATTCATACCACCACCCAGCACAAAAATATGGAGTCATTAACACCCTTAAAAACAGAGCCACAACTATTTGCTCTAACCAGCAAGCCCTGAAACAAGAACTAAAAATCATTAGTGACACATTCATAAATAATGGCTATAACAAAAATACTGTCAATAAAATACTCTATAAAACCACAACAAAAACGAATCTAGATTACAGTAAAACCATAGCCAACCCATACATTAAAGGGTTATCAGAAAAAATCAACAGAATCCTACAACATTATAACCTCAATGCCACCTTTAAACCACCACCCACTAAACTTAAAACTATATTCAGCTCCTCTAAGGATCCTCTCCTTCCATTAGCACATCCTGGAGTCTATTGCATCCGCTGCACCTGTAACTTACCGTACATTGGTGAAACAGGACAGACAATCCCCATCCCCAAGAAAGAACACATTAGACACATTAAATATAACCATTATGGTGAAGCAGGCCTCTCAGACCACGCACTTAACACCTTACACCAAATCAATTGGAAAAGCACCTGCTCCTTACACCGCACAAAAACGTGGTACGAAAGAAAATTTAAAGAATCCTGCGAAATCCTGATAAACCACCTAAATATCAACAATAAAGATGGTATGAAAATTCCAAGGATCTGGATGGCACACATTCAGCCAACCTAATATGAAAGATTCAACATAAGTCAGGACTCTAGCCAGTCTGCTAGTATTAGAAACCATTCCACTCCAAATGGCTGGAATGATGTTAATATATGTATATAGTAGACAACACAAATAATAGGACTCTAGCATTGATGTATAATTTTTTTTTTTTTTTTTTTTTTTTTTTTTTTTTTTTCCCAACAGAGGTCAGGCCAACAATTGTGGTAGCGGTTGGTCAGTGTCTTAACGAACCAGTATGATTGTAGTATAGCTTGTTTCTTGTGTATATTTGTACGCTCCAGAAGATGACCTTGACATAAAGGTCGAAACGTCGAATTGTAAATTTTAGTAATATTAAACTAAAGTTTTTATTCAAACACGGTAGCTGTCTCCATAATTTCCAAAAATGCATAAGGCTACTTTGTTTGGCAAGGAAAATTCTACAAACAGATAGAGGGGACAGCCATATGTTCTTCACTCTATCCACTCCTAGCCAACTTCTTTATGGAGACCTTTGAAGAAAAGCCTTAAACTAAGCCCACAAAAATGCACTGTTTGGTTATGCTATGTGGATGATGTGGTCGCTATTTGGCCACATGGCTTAGTTATACTCCACAATTTCTTAACACACTTAAACAATCAAAACCTCAGAATCCAGTTCATCTTGGAAAAGGAAAACAATAACAATCTCCCTTTTCTAGACACTCTGATTACATGCCATTCCCCCTTCCAACAATATGGGATTATAGAAACCCTATATAATAGGCAAAATTAATCAGTTCAGATAACAATGTCCTAACTACTGAACTTAGTCATATTCTTAACACCTTCATAGCAAATGGCTGAAACTCCCAAAAATCCAAAAAATATTAAAACCAATTAACCACAATTCCCCCTCACCCTTCCCCATTCATAACAAAGATTATTCTAAATCTATCACTATTCCTTATATTTGGGGTACTTCTGACAAGCTAACAAAAATCCTAAAAAAATATGACCTGACAACTTGTTACAAACCATATAAAAAAACGGCATCTCTTATCCACTCCACCAAAGACCAGCCACTTCCCCTAGATCTACCTGGACTATACCAGGTCCTTTGTAGTTGCAAACTGTCCTACTATGGTTGAACAGGTAGGACAGCTAATATCAGGATATCTGAACATAAGGACTATATCTGGTTCCACCAATACAGCCACTCAGGACTAGCTGACCATGCTTTGGACACCTGCCACAAAATACGATGGAAGAAGCCACTTTTTTACACCACAGCAAGTATAAACATGAGAGATTATTCCTGGAATCAGCCTCAGCTCTAAAAAAACTCCCCAAACCTCAACAAATTTGAATGCATGAGACTGCCCCAAATATGGGAAGTTTTGGTCATTTGTCTTTCAACCCTCTAATGTTTCCACATCACAATGAAAATCAGGTGACCAAATCAGAGCACAATAAATCCTTAACACGGTAATCATCGTATTAAATGTAGATATGCACTAAATAAATTGTAATAAATACTGCAACTTTTAATAACATTTAGCAAAAACTGCAAGTTGTGTTTTGCTATGTGTAGTACAGAGCTGGCAGATGCACTAGACAAGCTGGGCGTCGCATTACAGGGGATGCCCTTACACTACTGACTTTCTTTTACATGCAGCGTGCATTTTCCAGTTAGGACATGAGGCATGCACGTGTACCCAGCTTAACCTCTATTACAAAGTGACATTTGGGCATTGTTTGTAAATTATCGAATTGTTGACTGCTTAGCACACAGTGAATGTGTAGTTAATTCACATTGAGATAAGTAGATTAAAAATTTAACCTAAGGCTTTACAAATCAAAAGAAAAATTTATGCATTTCTTTGAGTTTTTATTTTTTATCTCTTAACAAATTTTTTGTTCAATAGATTTTATTTTGGAATGAAACTCCTGCAACTAAATTATAAATAACTACTCTATCTAATTTTCTATGGTTTGAATGTTTTCAAAGACAGTATTCAATATCTATTATTTCACTTTATCATTTGATAAAAGAAGCAAGCCAATAATGTAGTATCTGCCAAAGCAGATACTTCTAATTCAGACTATTTCTTTGCAATCTACAATCATTTGTTCAGTTGCCTGTTGACATTATTCTAAGTTATAGAAATTTTATTCTATATTTTCACTATTAAAAACTGTTTATATACATGCAACAAAAAAGAAAGTACAGTACTGTTAGTTGTTTTTTTCTTAGAAAATTCCGAATATAACAACTTTCACTGCTGCTGGAAATAACTTTTGTCTTAGAAATACTAGACAATAATCTTCTCAGCTGGAGGTAAAGACTAAAAATTTAGATTACTCTCAATGCTATTGAGAAAGAAAGACCACCTCTTCAAAAGGCAGACTAAGGAGCCTCAAGCAGTAGTGCATAATACATTAACAATGTTTTGTTTTAAATTATATCCTAAATAGAAATGCCAAGATTTCTTTTACAGTCCGATATAATCCGTGTTACGGAAAGAAAAAAGTCTTGTCATCACCAAAGCAGATTAAAGGTAATGCCATAGAATACAATCGAAGAATGGAGATCATCCTCTGAGATTGCTCTACCTACATCCCACTAGAACACGACCCCACAAAAACACAAGTTAAAAAATTCAAAAATTAAAATTTCATTAAAAAAGTATCTTTCTGGCCTCTGGACATTACAAACAAACTGAAACCTTTCTGTTCCCATACCCCTGAATACATAGTTTACCAAAAATCCACAAACCCAAATCCCCGCTAAGACCAGTCGTGTGTTGGGACTGGCTCGTGCGAGACAGTTGTTAAAATTTTTCAAATTTAGTGAGCCGGTTATTAAAATTCTTTATGAAAGGATAGATGATGAATGGTGGTATATACTTTTTCTCGTAAATATTTTGAAATTGTATAATAAACACTTATATATATTATTATTATTATCAAAAATAAATGCATAAAGGAGAATTCACAAAACACAAACTCGGAAATTATTTTATTTACTAAACAATGTCTGTATTCATTAAAACACAAACCCGTTATCAAAACTCCCGAACTGGGTATTTGAATAAACAATAATGCCTTATTTAAGTTATCCAGGTATTTGCTTACGCTTGGAATCGCCGAACTTTATATAGTTTGGCGATTTCATTTCGGCATGAAACTCTTTGAGTTTCTTATTCGGCTAAGAAACAATATGGGATGTAATATCCCTTTAACTTAAATAAGTTATATCGCCGAGTTGAAGCCTTTAGCTCTTCATATAATTAATGCCTTATTTTTCGGCGAATTTCCACGAACTTGCAACATTAAGTTGTTGGAAATTGCACTATCAATAAATACAAAAATTCTTCGCGACGGCGACAGTCTCTGGTCATTTGATTGACTACGAGTGGTAATATTAGTGTTACATTTTTTTTGTTCAGGATTTCATTTGATAATAGGTAAGTTGTAAGTAATATAGGAAAATTTTCTTTAATATATGTTTTTATTTTGGTTTTTTCATTTTTTTTTTAATAATTAAAATAATTTTAATCAGGGTTAGAGTTTTGCAGTTGAAAAAGTGGATAGCCGTTAGTTGAAAAAATGAAATAAAACGAAACTTCTTAATGATGTTATACTTCTAAATAAACCCGCTACAAGTCTGCAAGATTCCCTGACTAAATTGAATAGCTGTTGTAATAGATATGGTATGAAGGTCAGCAATAAAAAGACAAAGACAATGAAAATAGGCAGAATCATTGAAAATGTCAACTGTGTTGTGAATGGAGAACCTGTGGAACAAGTAAAACATTTCAGCTACTTAGGCATGATTTTTACTGAAGATGGTAAATTCAATATAGAAATAGACAACAGAATCAGCAAAGCTGATATGGTGGGAAGTCAATTGAATAAATTCATATAGAATAAGAGAGAAATTAGTCGTTGGAAATTGATAATAGATATGGTATGAAGGTCAGCAATGAAAATAGGCAGAATCACTGAAAATGTCAACTGTGTTGTGAATGGAGAACCTGTGGAACAAGTAAAACATTTCAGCTACTTAGGCATGATTTTTACTGAAGATGGTAAATTAAATATAGAAATAGACAACAGAATCAGCAAAGCTGGTATGGTGGGAAGTCAATTGAATAAATTCATATGGAATAAGAGAGAAATTAGTCGGAACACTAAATTAGCTGTATACAAGACAGTGTTCAAACCAGTTTTAACTTATGGATCTGAGAGCTGGGTCAGAAGTAAAACACTTGACCAAAGACTAGAGACCGCAGATTACTTTCGAGAAGTTATTTTGACACCTCCAGGGAGTCCAAAGACTCATCGAGGGAGAGTGTGCCGACAGCATCGAACGATTGGTCCCCTTCCAACTACTAACCGCGCTCAAACTTACTTAACTGAGCTATTAGTAGCAGAGGCTCTACCAATCGACCAACCTTGAGGCGTGAACAGATGGCATCAATGGCAATATCATATTAAAAACAAGGATATTAGGAAAGAACTTGACATTGTCAGCATCCAGGAATGCGTTAGCAGAGCTAATCTCAGGTGATATGGTCACTTAAATAGAATGGGAGAGAAAAGATTAGCAAAACAAGTGTTCTCTGCCAGGTTGGCAGGAAAACGACCCAGAGAAAGACCAAGATATAGGTAGATTGATACGGTACAAAGTGCCTTAGACGATAGAAATATAAGCTCTGATAATGTTGGAGTCTTGACAAGTAACAGACTGATTTGGAGGAAAATTGTAGACAGGAAGTTAGTAATGATGTAATTTTTTCATGTAATACTATTATATCCTGTACATCCCTTGAGGGTACATGGCAGGAATTTGATGATGATGATGCATTCTAAGAACATCAGACCAACCAGCCAAGACAACCCAATTTAGCCCACTAGGGGGCATTTTCATTCGGAGCATACACATTAATAAAAGTGATATTATGGAATTTTCCTTTAATTTGTAACTTGCAAATTCTTTCATTTATTGGCGTAAATCCTAAAATTGATTATTATCTTCTTTTTAATAATAAATCATATTCCATAATTTTCTTGTTCTTCAGCACCACTATAATACATAATATAATCTTTTTTGTTTATTCTTCCTTTTCCTCTCCATCTTATCTCCTGTGGTGCTGTAAGAACATCACTTACAATACATATTTCTTTAACTCTTCTGCTATACTTTGCATTTTCCCTACCTATAACATTGTTCTAACATTCCATGTTCTAAAATTCATTAACCTTTTTCTTTTTCATGTTTCGTTTCCTTGAAGTCAGTCTGGCTTTCAATTGTTTAGCTTTCTTAACAAAAGATTTTTTACAGGAATGGGTTGTTAGCCCATTGCCAAACCCTCGACCTGGAGGATCAGGTCTCCATATTTTTGACCCCTGGAGGCAGGGTGGCCCATCCAAATCCCCAGGCACCGAGTACCCATTTTAGTTGTCTCTTATAACATGCATATGCTACAGACTGTTCTTTAATCCCAGTCACCACATGTAGGAGTTGAAACATATTATTAGTCATAACTAATCCATGTGCTGAACAGAAATCAAGTACTTACCAATATTATTCGCTTTCCTTTTTTTTATTTTTCCAAAACATTTTTGTATGTCTGGTAATCCTTTTTCCTACCCTGCTTGTTTAGATCTCCAACAAGGATCTACTTTTCATATTGTCAGCTGCCTTCTCTAATGCCTTGAAAAATTCTTCCATTTCTTCTTTAGTAGATGCATATATAAAACTCATTTTCCAGTTTTCCAATTGTGTGTTTCCTTGAAGTATTATTAGCCCACATCACTGTACTTGATATTGCCTGCCATTGAAGAAGATTATCCTCATATTTTGTGTTGATTTCTGTGGTTGCTTCTTCTTTTCCCTGATTGTTATTGCCTGAATATAACATTTTGTATTTATTACTTAAAAAGATCTCACCTGGTTTTGTCTCTTTTTTTTTCACTCGCACCTATTATGTCTATGTGGTACTTATCCATTTCTTCTGTCGGTTCCATTTCTTTTTCATTGATGCTTCTTATATTTATTGTGATTGTCTTGAACTCTGCTGATGTTGAGTTTGGATTTGTTCCAATAGCTGACTTTTTGCCATTTGGCCTTGTTCACTGGAAAAAACAATGTGGCCTTGTTTAACTAGGCAACATCCCTTAGGGCATGAAGTTTTGTCATCTTGTACCATCATTTTGTATTATGGGTTAAGCCAATAAGAATACAATTTGGTCAGTCAAATCCCATATTGCCATCCCATCCTCATTTGTTCAGAATCCCTGGTCAGTTCTCTGCGTTTCTTAAAAGGCTATGTAGAAGTTCTCCTTCCAGTTATCCAGCTTTGACCCTTAAGTCTTCACACACACACACACACACACACACACACACACACACACACACACACACACACACACACACACACACACACACACACACACACACACACACACACACACACACACACACACACACACACACACACACACACACACACACACACCTACCTCTCTCTCTCTTTCTCTTATTTTTCATGAGACCCATATTTCTAAACAAGCTGAGATTTCTCTTCTTGGAATTGCATGGCAACAAGAAAGAGATAAGATTATTGCTGATTTATGGAAAATAGATTGAATAGTTTAGAGCTAAACATGATATACTGTGATTAAAAAAAGTTTGAAAAATGTAAAATACCTTTGATATTGGCAAAAATTTAACATTAGAAAAGTTAGATTGATGATATTCTCTCTTTTCCTTTTGCTGAGTTCAGAAATAAAAATCTGAGAATAATTAAATGGACTCTAGAAACATGAACTTTTTGACATGAAGATGAGATGCTGAAGTGTAAAAAATTACTTAGCAAATCGTCTTTCATAGTCAACTACTGTGGATGACATGATATTGATATGACAAAGGGAATTGACCTACTGAAGATCAGAATATTAGTATAGTCCTATATCATGTGATAGAAGCTCATTGCTGATTCTTTAGAGCCATTGGATATACTAAGGAAATTTTTTTTTTTAAAAAAAGGAAAAGTATACCAAGAGAAAGAGTTAATATCATTAAGGAATTAATTCTAGAGAATTCTAATATACATAAGTGAGATAATTTTAGATACAGAAATCATAGCCAAATATTATGATTCATTTAGTATGCTAGCCTCATAGCCTTAGTTGTTTCACCCATAATTCTACCATTTCATTCCTTTCACTCTGGTCCTTGATCATATGTGATGTGATTGGATATTTATTGTTAAATTAAACAGGGCTTCCTTTTTTCACCTGTTCCCTTCCTTTTGTATATCAACATCCTTCTGCATTTACAGGATTACACATGCAACCTGTGTAATCCTGTAAAAATGGCATTTACATCAGTAGTGTCAGACAGCCTAAATAAACAGCATTCTAAGTTCAGTTCTAGTCACAGACTAGAATTGAACTTAGCATGTTCTTTCTTCAGGACTAAATGGAAATTTTTAAGCCTTCTTCAGCCTATTTCCAAGTTATTCAATCTCTAGCACAGAAAAGTAGAATTCTTCCTTCCAGAAACTTGGGGGTGGGATTAATCCCACAACTCAAGAAAATCGATCATAGAACCCCCACTATGGAATCCTAACATCATGTATCATGTTACAGTTAAGGGCCACAAGATGGTGGCTATTGTCTGCCATAATCTTTTCACTGGATACCATTTAAAATCATTGATAATTTGGACCACCTATCTCTGAATGGTTAAGGGTGGAGATTTACTGCCCCTTATTCACCAAAAGTTAAATCATCTTTGCTTACTCTCTTTGGGTAATAAAAGATGTTATTGGATTTATTTGTTTATTATCCAATCAGTAGTTTTGCTGATGACAATACATATTTGTATCTGACAAACTTTGCACTGCACAAATAAACAAAATTATAATAATACTGCCTCTTCATCTAAGATTAGCATATGTTTAGCACGGTTTAGCATATGATTAGCAAGGTTTGTGGACATAAAGGATTTGTACAAAATGGATGGCTTACATTTCAGTGGATTTGGTGTGCAAAGACTGGAAGAAGTGTTGCTGAGTGAAGTGAGAGTGGATATGCAAAATCAGGGAAACTAGAACCATTAAGGAGGGGAGGAAGTGGATATGCAGTCATCAGTGAGGCGGTTGAAGTAAGAATGTATATAATGTGCCCGAGCCGGTATGAAGGACAAGAAATCAGAATGGGATAGTTAGTATAACGCATCAAGATAGGGGTGGGACAAATGGACCTCTGCATTTCATGTATACTAATGCCAGGAGTATTAGGAACAAGAAGAAAGAATTTTTGGCCTTGGTTGACTCTTCCTGGCCACAGGTTATTGGCATTAGTGAAACATGGCTGACAGAAGATGATATAGTTAATGGGATAGAATGTGTAGGGTATAGTGTATTCAGGAGGGACAGAGAGAATAAAATGGGGGGAGTAATGTTATTGATGATAGCTGATGAACTGCAGCCAAGGAGAATAGAAGTTGTATTGCAGGATAGTGAAAAGAACTCATTTGAGGCTATTTGGTGTGAAATTGAGACTAACGGAACAAAATGTACAGTTGGGTGTTGCTAGACCAGGTGATGAAATAGATGGTGGAGATAGTATGCATAGACAAATTGATGAAATGAGTGGAAGGAGGGTAATTATTATGGGGGATTTCAACTATGGTAACATTGATTGGAAGGAGGAGAGGACACGTGAGGAAGGGACTGGATTTTATTCAGTTACTAAGGGATAACTATCTGAGACAGCATGTAATGGAAAATACTAGGGGTTCAAGAGTGCTTGACCTAGTAATAGCATCTGAGAATTTGACTATAATGAATATGACTATGTTGCCACCTATTGGTGAGAGTGATCATAGTGTCTTGACCTGGGAGGTGGCTAAATGTGTGGAATTTTCGATTAAGACAGGGTACATGTGGAATTACCATGCTGGCAAGTATGACAAGCTTAGGAGATTGCTTGGTTCAGTGCCATGGCATGTAAAACTGCAAGGGCTGGATGTTGGTAGGGCATGAGAAGTGGTCAAGGAGCATTTGCAGTAGCTTATGGCTGACTGTATACCTAGAGTCCAAATAGTAAATCAAGTAGGGATTAAAGGGATGAGAATACCATTAAACATGAGTTGCAAAAAAAGAAGCAACTGTGGAGTGAATTTAAGGAGAATGGTGACCTGCAGGCACATGAACAGTATAAAGCGCAGGCCAGAAGGGTAACGAGTGTGGTAAGAAAAGCAAAAGTGGATTATGAAAGGAAATTAGCCATGCAAGCTAAAGAGAATCCCAAACAGTTCTTTCAATATGCTGCAAGTAAAAGAAAAACTGTATACATGGCAGAATGATTTTAAGGAATGGCAATGGTAGGGAGGTCACTGAATCAGTCAATAAAGGGGAATTGTGGTGAATGAAGTGGAGGTGAATAGTCTGTTACAGAACCTTAATGTGAATACATCTCTGGGATTGGACGGTATACCAGCACGGGTCTTACATGAAGCGGCTAAAGAATTGTCAGTGCCCTTGACTTGACCATATTGTTTAATCTGAGTCGGGTCTGGTTTAGTCCCGAAGGGGTGGAAAGAGGGGGAAAATAGTTCCACTGCATAAAAGAGGATCCAAGACTACTGCTGCAAATTACCAACTGATCAGCATATCAGTAGTCATTGTCAAGGTCTTGGAGAAAGTAGTCAAGAGAAAAATGCATGAATGGATTGATGAAAATGAGATACTGTATGGGGGACAGCATGATTTTTGTGAAGGGTAGGTCATGCCTCAGTAACTTGCTTAGGTTTTATAACACAGTGACGCCTGAACTGGATAAGGGTAATTGGTTTACAGTGATAATGCTGGACCTGGCTAAGGCCTTTGACAGGATACCACATGGAATTCTAATCCGTAAACTGCAACATATGGGAATGAATATAGGGTTGGTGAGATGGATAGGAGGTTGGTTGTTGGAGAGATACCAGAGAGTATTTTACTCCGGAGTGGAGTCAAAAAGACGGCCTGTGACTATTGGTGTGCTGTAGGATTCTGTTCTTGGACCACTGCTGTTTAATTTGTTCATTAACGATATAGGGAAGGATCTGAGAGAAACAGTTCATTTGTTTGCTGTTGATGCAAAGTTGGGTAGGACAATAGTGAATGCAGATGTCAAAATTTTGCAGAATGATTTGGATAGATTGGAGGTCTGGGCTAAGGAGAATGGATGTCAGTTTAATGTGGCAAAATGTAAGGTTATGCATTTTGGGGTGAAAAGATTAGCAGCAGTATATCACATTGTTGGAACTGTACTCCAGGAGATTGATGATGGCAGGGACTTGGGAGTGTTGGTGGATAGGGAGTTGAAGTTTAGGGGGCACATTGCACAAGTGGCTAAATCAGCTCATCAAATCATTTGGATGCTGAAGAATACTTTGACGAGCAGAGACAAGCAAGTTATTGTTCCTTTGTATCGAGCCTTGATAAGAACCCTTCTTGACTACTTTGTCCAGATTGGGTCACCTAGGTTTCTTCTTGATGGGGAGGAGGTTGAGAGGATCCAGAGGCAAATGACCAAGATGATAGCAGGTCTATGGAATGAACCTTATGAAAACAGGTTGAAGATTTGTGGGTTGCAGAAATTGGTTGATAGGCGGAAAAGGGGGAGATATGATTGAGATTCAAATTGCTGAAGGGTTTCTATAAGATTAATTCAGAGGATATTTTTGAGAACATGACTGGTGGTGGGAGGACTAGGGGACATCCATGGAAGCTGGGCAAGAGTGTGGTTAGTAAGGGTGTTAGAGCTGGTTTTTTTTACTTTTAGAGTGGTGAATGAGTGGAATAAGCTTCCAGAGTCTGTTGTGGGTGCTATGATGGTGAATGAGTTCAAGGCAAAGTGTGATAGATACTGTGTGAATGTCGAATACTTGTGATGTTTAGGCCCTCGATGATTCTAAGGACTCCTTGGAGTCATCCGTAATAATAATATCCTTGGGGCATGTTCTCTTTGTAGTCAAATGCCACAGGCTTCAGTAGAAGAGAATGAAAGTAATATATAATAGTAAATTCCTCTCAGAAAGGTTGTTCAAAGAAGATTGCAAAACATTGCTGTACAAATTTAATCTTAGGAATGAGTGATTAAAACTTTCCTTATTTTGGGATGTTATCTCAAAATTCCCTACACCAGTGTTAGCAGCGTTCTTTAACTTTGCTATTTTTGCTGGATATTGTTGATAGAGGCCATGGTATTTTGCTCACACATAGCTAGTATCAGATGAAGCCACTTTAAGAGCATCTCAATGTATGTCACTCTCCTCGTAGATTTCATTCCTGTTTCTTAATAAAATCTTAACTTTATATTTGTCTATGAAAAAAGTTAAAATATTGTGAATTCCATCTCGATAGAAACAGTTCACACTGTATAAGAAAGTGAGATTCATATGTGTTTTTTTTTTTTCCTACCAATAAAAAATTGCTAAACCTGCTAGGGTTTTGACAGTTTGAAGCAACTGTATTTGTTTAAGTTATCATATATTGTAAAACTGTGGTAACTTCCTTTAATAGCTTCTTGTCTTTAAATCTACAGTGTAAAAAATTCTTTATGTATATTAGAGCTTCTCTATTATGCAGGGTGCTGATTTAAATCTGATACCCTGTTCTTGGAATCAGCTGCATCTCTGCAAAAATCAGCTAATGTAATTATATTGAAAGTTTATTTTTCACTTGGTTAGAATATAATAAATTTAGTTTAATCCTTTTATCCAAGTGTGGGCAAACAAAGTTTGTGCCTGAAGTATCTTCAGGACTGGGGTAAGGTGGTACAACACCAGGGTGACTCCTTGCAAAGGTGGAGCAAGATACCAACACTCCTATCTCAATATCTCTCATAATGCAAAACACATCTCCTTGCAGATATGTCTAATGTTATGCATTAAGGGAACGGCCACTACTCAGACTAGTTTCGACCTTTATTGAGGTCTCTTCAGTGGGAGCCAGGTCCAAGTGGAGATACCAGTCAGAAGCATTAGCAAGGTCATCTCTACCTATAGGAGTTGCCAATTGGTGTGCCACCTTTTTAAAAAGGTGTGACTGAGTGCATTGGCATGCTCATAGAAGGTGCCAGACTTCAGTTAAGACTGTAGGATGCTCAATTGTTTGCTTTTCTCTTTTTTGTCTTTTTTGAATTTTCATGCTCACTGATTGTACCTTTTTTTTTTTTTTTTTTTTTGAAGATGCTTTGGTGACCAAGACAAAATATATGCATAAAAGTTAAATTGTAAAAAATGTGTAGACACATTGTAAATATTGACTGTTCATTTTATGTTTAGCAGTTTTATACAGCATCTTCAGAGCAAAAAAAATGCATTGCAATTTTATTTTCACCAAATTGTAATGGATAAAGAAAATGAACATTTATTGGCACTCTCAAAATGTGTTGGATAAAAAAAAAAAAAAAAAAAAAGAAGTTTACAACTTACTGGTCTTAACATGACTCTCTCTCTCTCTCTCAGATATTAAGTTAATCAACACTTTTTTAAAATAAAACGGGATTTAACATCTCCCTCTTAATTTACAAATTCGCTGGTAAAATAGCCTTTTGGCTTATTATCTTTTTAATCAACGCTTGTTGAGGTTTGAGGAGTGCTTGGTTGATGCTGTTGACTCCAAACATCCAAACACATTAATATCCACTTTGGAGAACACCTATTCACTGCCATTATCATGACAAATTCATGGACCGACAGGCCATGCTTTGGACGCACTGTTGCCCAGGATAAGAAATATAAGAAAACTTCACTGCTGCCTGATTAGTATGCAGTCTTATGAGAAAAATAGTCTCGTAAGTCTGATACTGTTTGTGGAATCAGCAGCAGTATGCTATAAGCCTCAGTATTTATGACTGTATTATTCTAAGCAAATAAACTATGGAAGTCACTAATTGGAAAGAAATATTTATTATAAACTAAATTTTTTTTGGTCTAGTTTCAAGACCATTCTCATTGTGAACAGTGAAGCAGTCATATTCGTTTCAGTTAGCATAATATTGTAAAGATGTGGCAACTTCGTTTAATAGTTTCTTGGCTTTAACAAACGTTCACTGCCAACTACGAGTACTCCTAGTTGGTATATGAGCCTCGCAAGCCAACTACAAATATACTCGTATGTCGATTACCATGCGGCTATGAGATTACTCGTACTGACCTTGAAGAAGTGAAAGTGCTTGGCATGCAGTAACTGATTATTCCCAAGAAGCGTGGCAACGAATGCGTTAAATCTAGAGTAAAGAGTTCTCTATGTACTTTAGAGCTTCTCTATTATGCAGGTGCAGATTATTTAAATCTAAGAGACTATTCTTGGAATCAGCTGCATCTCTGCAAAATTAAAGCGCAATACAATACACGATTGTGCTAATATATAAATAAATGAAATAGGGTATAGTACAGAAGAGGACAGTTAGTTGATTAATAATCTCTCTTTCACCAGTTCACTCCACCTGCTTTCATACAGATATTTGGTTTCTGCAGCATTCATCTTCTATAAATATTTCCATGCTAATCGTTCTTCATATGAATTGGCATCAGTATCCCCTCTCTTCTAAATCCATTGAAATGCATGCAGTTGCCATCCAAACACCCCTTGGCAGTTCAGCTGTCTCCCCCTTCTTATGTGTTTCCCAAGTTCTTCAAACGAACAAATTTCTCCTTTCCAAATTCTCTACCCATCTGTGATACTAACATAGTACAGATTGACTTTAGAATATTTAGAATATACTTTAGATTCATTGGATTTGTAATTCTGAGCTGAATAAATTTCCCTTTTCTCCTTCATAATTGAGACTTTATCATTTCCATGTATATTTTCTAAAAAACAAAAGGCTCAATCTGTTTAGTAAAAAAAAAAGTTTCATTTTTTTTTTGTTTATAGACATGCTTTATAGCACAGTTGGTTGTCATCCCACACGATGTTTAGAGTTCGAAGCATGTGGTGATCCTGGAGGATATCTACAACAATTAAAACTTCTAGCCCTTGAAAACCGTCACAAGGTAGTTGCAGTTGGAGAGTGTGGTTTAGGTATGTTTTTACTCTTTAGTGTATTAATTAATATAGTAGCATTTATGAATAGCACAAATATATATTTACAAAACTTAGATTTTATTGTTCTTGCATTTTCAGTGAATTCTTGGATCAAGCTTTCTGTTGTGATTGACCTTAAATCACATAATAAATTTAGTTTAATCCTTTATCCAGTTGTGAGCAAACAAAGTTTGCACCTGAAAGTATCTTCAAGACTGGGGTAAGGTGGTACAATACCAGGGCACTCCTTGCAAAGGTGGAGCAAGCTACCAACACTCCTATCTCAGTATCTCCCATAATGCAAAACACATCTCTTTGCAGATATGTCTAATGTTATGCATTAAGGGAAGGGCCACAACCCAGACTAGTTTCGACCTTTATTGAGGTCTCTTCAGTGGGAGCCAGGCCCAAGTGGTCAAACCAGGCAGAAGCATTAGCAGGTCATCTCTACCTATAGGAGTTGCCAAATGGTGTGCCACCCTTTTTTAATAAATTACTCTGGATTTAGAGAAAGATGTTGAAAGTTTATTTTTCACTTGGTTAGAGTATAATAAATTTAGTTTAATCCTTTATCCAAGTGTGAGCAAACAAAGTTTATTTGAGCAGCTTTATACTTTCCTTTACTTAGCTTGGGAAGGTTTAATTATTTCTGGGTGATAAATATAAGTATTCTGCCTTGAAAGACACAGATTCATCACAATTCAAGAGTTTTCTGTTTTGATTTATACTCATTTTCTTCTCTCTTCTGTTATATCTAGTTTGTTGATTTTCATGTGCTGAAAAATATTTACTGTTTATTTTAATCTTGAACGTTGAACGTTGATGTTGAAAGTTTATTTTTCACTTGGTCAGACTATAATAAATTTAGTTTAATCCTTTATCCAAGTGTGTGCAAACAAAGTTTGTGCCTGAAAGTATCTTCAGGACTGGGGTAAAGTGGTACAACACCGGGCGACTCCTTACAAAGGAGTCGCCCGGTGTTTTAGAAGCTCCTATAGAAGGAAATGACCCTGCTAATGCTTCTGCCTTGGTATCTCCACTTGGGCCTGGCTCCCACTGAAGAGACCTCAATAAAGGTCGAAACTAGTCTGGGTTGTGGCCCTTCCCTTAATGCATAACATTAGACATATCTGCAAAGAGATGTGTTTTGCATTATGGGAGATACTGAGATAGGAGTGTTGGTAGCTTGCTCCACCTTTGTAAGGAGTGCCCTGGTGTTGTACCACCTTACCCCAGTCTTGAAGATACTTTCAGGTGCAAACTTTGTTTGCTCACACTTGGATAAAGGATTAAACTAAATTTATTATACTCTAACCAAGTGAAAAATAAACTTTCAACTTAAATCACATAGTAGAAAAAGTATGACATATTTGCTTTAGGAAAGCATATGTACTTTTTTTTTTCTGGTTATAATATAACAATATACCATGCTCTGTTATATTATACCAGAAAAACCGTGTAGTATATGATTTAGGGAAAACTCTTCAGAGTACAAAATTAGTAAATTGATTAAATTTCTCTGTATTGAATTTCAAATAAAAAAAATCACGCTGAAGATTTATTCAGTTTTTAATTAGTGGTGGTGTAGCACTTCCCAGCATTCCTGATCTTAAGAATTCTTGGAAAACCTTGTTTTTCAGTCTTTCACGTTGATGAGCTATAACTATAACAACAATGAGACTATAACACTAATAACAATTATTATTATATACAATTATTATTTCCTTATTTTTATGTGTATACACATAAGGAAATAATAATTGTTATTAGTGAGCCTCTTTGGCTCGCTCATTATAGATGAACTTCTTTGGTTGCAAAGAACCTTTTTCAGGGCTTCTCACACAGAAGCAGAAAGTTTTTTGTTTTTTTTCCCCTCACAGGAATATGCGATTTTCATCCTGCAATCAGACATACTAGCCAGGAGAACACATGCAAATTACATACAAAGAATACTTATAGGCATAGGGCTAATCACCTTTATTATAGAATTACAGTTACGAAATCCAAGGATACTTAGAGGGTTGTGAGTGCTTAACTGCCTGTTAGAATCACTGATGATAATGAATACTTATTATCATATATAATACAGTAATAATTTCTGGCATTTCCAACCAATATCAAGAATTTTCAAGAAATATAACCTAGTTCCTATATTTATTCTGATCAACAAACTCTCTTCTTGGTTTCCCTCTTATAAAGATAAACAGTCTCCTCTTTCAGGCATCTACCAAGTCCATGTGATTGTGACCTTTCCTATTTTGGATAAACTGAACCTTTGGGGGAAAAAGATTGCAAGGATATCAATCCTACAGCATTAATAACCAACCTGAGAAATCTGGCCAAGTGCATCATGCAATTGATATTGACTACAGCATTTTCTGGTCTCTGACACACTTTCTCCATTGATGCCAGTTTACGTTTGAACATTTATTTAAAGAGAGTGCCGAAGCCTTGCTACATTGTCCTAATCTGAATCAGAATAACTGCTTCTCCATATCAGAAATCTGGGAAAGCCTCATTCTTATTGGATATATCAATAATTTTTTACATATACACATATATACATATATATGTGTATATGTATATATGTATGTACACTAGTGGCCAAAATTGTGGAAACCTTTTGGAAAAAGTGTATTTTCGAGATTTGATGGCTCATAACATCACTTTTTTTGAGTAATATCATAAAATTACCGTATTTTCCAGTGTATAATAAAATGCACCCAAGAAATTTAATACAATTTTCTGGAAAAAAATTAAACTTTAAAGTATGATTTAAAAAATTTTTTTTCGATGTTGAATCACATATTTATGAAAAGAAATAATTTTATCTTCATATTCTTTTGGCATTTTGTGACTGATTTTTGTTTTTTGTACGCATACAAAGTCCACTGCATTTCATGAAACGGTAAACACCATGATGCACCACCTTTAAAATCTTCAATGTTACGCTCACAGGCTACTTTGACTGCATGTGTACGAATCATTTTTGTTGAAATGGCAATGCCATTTTGCCGATTTTCTTGCACTCATTTCAAAACTTCAGTCTCTCGTTCTGGCCACTTCGCAATTTTTCCATGTTCCGCGTGCTTTTCATTACGCAAATTGTAGAAAATCTCCTTCTGACCACGCCAAGTTCTAATCATTTTTTCTGTAGGCGGAGGTCCAAAATGTCTTTCAGCTTACCTATTCCTGTGTTCTTCCACATATTTTACAGCCTGCAATTTGTAACTTGAAGTATATGAATGTCGCCTGTTTTTTTCCATCACTAAAATTTACGGGGAAATATCAAACTGAACACAAAATATCTTAACACGTCAACTCAATACTGATAAACATCGGTAATTGATTACTCGGATAAGATATTATGAAACTTGAATAGGGACTCCCCGTTCTTAGCCAATGACGCGCTAGAAGTGTCACGTGAAAGTCACGCATCAATTTGATTCACCATTAACCGCCTACAAAGATCTTGGAACATAAAAGGGGAGTGCGTATGACTTTGAAAAGAGGAAACAATCTTTGCCTTCATTATATAAGACGCACCCCATTTTTAAGATGGATTTTTAAGGTAAAAAAAGTGCGTCTTATACACCGGAAAATACATTATATATCAATGGAAAGATAATTTAATCAAGAATGTAATGCAATAACTTTTATGAAGGATTTTTTATTAGAACAGCAGTTATAAAGAAGAAAAGTGAAACACAGAAAAAATGAGATATACAAAAATTCTCACAGTGTGAGTTAATACTTAGTTGGGTAACCTTTAGCGTTAATTATGGCCTTACAACGCCTTCCCATGGAGTGAACCAAGTTTTTTTAGTTCTGCAGCTGTTATAATGTGAAACCAAGATTGAATTATTGCTTCTATTAATTGGGTTTTTATTGCTGGGTTGCTTCTGACTAACAAGTTTCTTTATTCGGCTCCATAGATTTTCGATTGGATTAAGGTCTGGGCTATTCCCAGGCCATTACAGCAGTGGAATATGATTATCTTGAAACCACTTTTTGCACACAGCAGCAGCAACATGACATGGAGCTGAATCCCATTGAAATACAAATGCTTCATTATCTTGGAAAAGATCATGCATAGGCTTCAGTTTGGGCTCAAGTATTTCATTTATGTATTTTTGGGCATTTATATTCCCATTAATCAATCAAATTCTGCCCACACCTTTTGATGTCATACAACCCCAGATCATAACACAAAGTGGGTGTTTCACGGTAGGTGTAATGCAATCAGGATGCAAATCTTCTCCGATTCTTCTCCTTATGTATTTTATGCCATCACTACCAAACAGTGAGATTTTGGTCTCATCACTCCAAATAAACTGTCCCATTGTTCTGCTGTCCAGTTAACATGGATTTTAGTCCAGTATAATCTTCTCAACCTTTGTTTGAGAGATAAAAATGGCTTTTTTAGTGGAATTCTAGTATTTAGACCAAATTCCTGCAGTCTGCGCCGAACAGTCCTTGCACTCAACTTCACATAGTGTCGCACCGTTTCATCTTGTATACACCCAGATGATTTTCTTCTGTCACGTAGGCACAGTCTCTCAATTCTTCTATCATCACTTGCTGTTGTGCACCTTTTCCTGCCTTTACCAGTCTGGTTTTGCAGTGACTGAGTCTCCTTATACCTCTTCAAAAATTTAGAAATGCCACCTTTGGTTAAGTTTCCACCAATTTTTCTTCTAATTTCTTCATAACTGTAGCCTTGTTCACTTAATAGTACTAATTTACATTCACTTTCTGGGTGACCAGTCAACTCTTTGTGCCATTTCTTTAATTTAATTACGTTTTACATGAAAGAACACAAAAAATACCAACCAACTTGATAGCAATCACATAACACACTGACAAATGTCCTCCTCTCAGCTCCAACACATGACATCAATAGTTGAATCCTACTGTGAACTTATTGGCTCATTGCCAAAACAAGATGACACCTGATTAGTTCTCTAAACACACATGCTCATTGGCTACATTCAAATGAAGGAAAGCTACTTCATATCAACCTAAGCAAGTTGTGCTTAGGTTGATATGAAGTTTCTGATCATATTTTAGTTTCTGGCTAACAAGAATATAACATTTCTATAACATTGGCTATAACATTTCATAGAATACAGATAATTGAACAAACTTTGTTGCATTACATTCTTGATTAAATTATCTTTCCATTGATATATAATTTTATGGTATTACACAAAAAAAGTGGTGTTATGAGCCATCAAACCTCAAAAATACACTTTTTCCAAAAAGGTTTCTACAATTTTGGCCACTAGTGTGTATATATATATATACACACACATAGATACCTACATATATATGTATGTATATTTGTATTTATAAGATTAAAATTTAACTGACTAGAACCCGAGAAAGTATAACAAAAACCTTTAATAAATCACGACTAGTTTCATCGGTATTTCAACTTCTTCAGGTGAGTAAGAAATAACATGACTTATAAAAATAACAAGGTAAAAAACATGGACTTTCTAGCTTAATAAAAAGAAACAGAATAGTAACAGTCATATTTGAATAGGTGACCACGTGCTATTGTTGGCATGAGTAGAATGTGTGTGACAGCTAATTTTAGAGCGCCAGTAATTGGATTACTGCACTATGTGAATCAGGCAAATTGTAGCTTAGATTGTTGTTCAAGTGTGAAGGGTCCAGAACTATTTCTTTTGATTCTATAATACGTCTTTCAAATTCATCCTTACATGTATATAAATTGGTTGTGCGGTCCCAGTCAACTTGGTGTTGCCGTTCTTCGAGGTTAGAGTTTGCGGAGAAGAGCACATGACTGGAAAGGGTGCTTGCTTGTGTTCTACTGTAGGAGATGTCACATCTATGTTCCTCAAGACGAAGTGAAACAGATTTATCTGTCTGGCCAAAATAAGGTCGACCACAGTCGCAAATAACTTTATAAACACCAAAAAAATGCAGTTGGTTGTGTTTTGGTTTTGGTCGACTCAGAAAAGAACGAAGTTTTGGCAGAGTAGTATAGTCGGTCTTTATATTGAATTTCTTCATAATCCTAGATAGTTTTGGGGTAAGAGAGCTGATAACTGGTAGCTGTATATGAGTGATAAGGTTGGATTCATCTTATTGTCGAGGTTGTTGGCATGGTCTCAGACGTTTAGTGATGTTATGAGATGAATATCGATTGTTTAAGAAGGTGTTTTTCAGGACGTTAAGCTCTGTTTGTAGGTCTTCTTCTGTGGAAGTGAGACATCTTGCTCGATGGGCAAGGGTGGAGATGATGCCCAGTTTCTGAGGAGGGAAGTGATGAGAAGAGCCATGCAAATATCTATCAGTGTGGGTGGTTGTTTGAAAAATTGAAAATTTAAGACAGTCAGGTGATCTACTGATCTTTGGATCTAAGAAGTGGAGGACGCCGTTAATCTCTAGTTCTGAAGTGAATTGAATGTTCTGATGTTGATTATTTAAATGGTTTAGGAAGTTTTGAAGTTCTTCCAAACCATGTTCCCAGATAAGGAAGACGTCATCAATGTAGCGTAACCACAGTTTAGTTTTTAAAGTAGCTATGGAGATAGCTCTCTCTTCAAAATCTTCTAAAAAAAATGTTAGCTATGACTGGGAACATGGTTTGGAGGAACTTCAAAACTTCCTAAACCAATACTCGAGAGAGATCCAACTCATGAACTTCAAAATCATACAAACAACTTATTAAAAACAACAACTGAATTATCCCGAAATGTTCGTTTATCTCTACGCTCTCTCCATCCGTTAATTCCTCGCATATATGGTGTTCCTAAAATCCATAAAGAGAACACGCCATTACGCCCAATTGTAGAAGCTGTGAATTCTCCTACGTACAATCTTTCAAAATATCTTGCCAAATACCTAAAATGTTTTTCAGGCAAGTCACCATCCATCACAAAGAAGTTATGTCCAAGCTAGCCATGATGTCATCTTCATTAACTGTAATATCCTTGATGTATGTAACAAATTCTGTAGTGCTCTGTTACATACATCAAGGATATTACAGTTAATGAAGATGACATCATGGCTAGCTTGGACATAACTTCTTTGTTCACTAATGTCCCAACAGATGAAGTCCTAACATTACTCAAGGACAAGATATCCAAAATAATGTTAGCCTTGCTTACACATTGCATCAGGTCCAGTTACTTTAAATTTCAAGATAATATATACAAACAAAATCATGGACTGGCTATGGGTAATCCTTTATCCCCTGTACTCGCAAATATTTACTTAGAGGATTTTGAAACTAAGGCTATCTCTTCCTTTATTTTAACACCTAAAGTTTGGAAACGTTATGTGGATAATGTCTTCATTGTTTGGAGCCATGGACATGAATCCCTTATGGTTTTCCTCGAACATCTCAATAGCCGACATCAAAGTATTATATTTACTGCTGAGCTTGAAACGGATAATTCCTTGCCTTTTCTTGATGTCAAACTGACTCGCTCTTCTAGTAAACTCAAAATATCGATATATAGAAAGCCCACACATACCAACAGATATCTGCACAGTCAGTCCCATCATTTCCCTCCTCATAAGCTTGGAATAATTTCCACATTGGGACATAGAGCCCGTTCTCTTCTTAATGACCCAAATGAACTTCTTACAGAAATAAACCATCTGAAAACTTCTTTCGAAGTTAATGGATATTCCAAGAAAATCATTGAAAAATTCCTTCTTAATCCTCCTAGACATCACTCAGAAGAAACAAATAGATTCAAAGGCAATATATCTATTCCTTACATAAGTACTGTTTCACATAAATTAGCAAAAGTTCTAAGAAAATACAATATCAGAACATTGTTCACTCCACTTCCAAAGATCCGTTTCCTAATTAGCCACCCAAAAACCTTGTCATCATCAACTCAAATACCCTGGTGTATATAAAATTTGTGTGATTGTGATATTCCTTATTTTGGACAGACAGACAAATCTGTCGAATTGCGTATGGAAGAACACATGAGGGACATTACTTACAAGAGACAGCATGCGAGTGCATTATCAAGTCATATCCTTTTCTCGGCTAATCCTAATGATGAAAACCAAAGTCATAAAGTCTGCTGGGAAAAATCTACTAACATCTTCCGTTGCAGTGACGAACTAGAGAGAAAAATCGTGGAATCTAGAAAAATCATCTTCAATCCTGTTCATCTAAATAACAACTTGAGCTACAACCTCCCAGATAGTCATTCAGCTGTAATCATGTACTGGCGTTCACGTGAGGCTGCAAGCACGCACTCTCCCAACAATGCAATAAACGAAAGAACAGCTTCAAATACAACTACATTTTCATGCTAATTATGTATAGAGACTGTCTATGTTGTTCATAGTCTTTTAACCTTCAATGTTTAGTGTTTTTTCTTTCTTTTATAATGTCACCTGAAGAAGGCTGTTACAGGCCGAAACTAGTAGTGTTTTTATATTAAAACCTTTTTACTTAAATTCTAGTCATTCGATTTTTTCATAAATATATATATATATATATATGACTACTAATATTAACTCGGCGTTGGGATATGTTTTTTATATAAATTGACAATATAAATTTTATATAAATTTATACATTTTTATATAAATTGACTAAAAATCCGAGAATTATAACAAATTGAGATTTATTTGAAACGCAACATGTTTCATCGGGATCGACTTCATCAGGCATTAAGAACATAGAAAGTTATTAAAAAACACTGAAAACATTGAGATACTCTAAAGCTATACAATTATAATGCTATAATATTTGACTGTAAATTTCAGTTATTGTGAACTTGAGCTATACTCCATGTTAAACTTCTATTGTTGTACACTTGTGTGTGTGTGGAACCACGCGATCTCCAGTATCTGTTAGTAGAGCTGAAAGAGTCAGGCAAATTATAGCTCAGATTATTGTTCATATGAAGCGGGTCTTTTGACTCGACAATGCTGTGTTCTACCTCATCGTGGCAAATGTGTAGGTTTGAAGTTGTTGTCCGATTTACTTCGTGTTAGCGGCTTTCGTTGTTTGTGTTTATTGAAAACAAGACATGGCCTGATAGGGCAGTAGCTCTGGTTCTCTTGTAAGCAATGTCTCTCTGGTGTTCCTCGAGACAGGAGGATAGATTTCTCCATTTGGCCATAGTAAGGTTTTCCGCACTCACATGTGACTTTGTAAACACCTGGGAATTGTAGAAGATTGTGAAATTGTTTGTAGTTGCTGAAACTTGATCTTATTTTTGGAAGAGTCGAGAAGCACGTTTGTATGTTAAACTTTTTTAGGATTCTACTCAGTTTTTTTGGATAGTGTGCTGATATATGGCAAGGAGATATAACCTTTGGAGTCGTCCTGTGTGTCTCTACGTTGCTATGTTGACAATGGGATAATTGTTTGTTAATACCTTTTAAAGAGTAGCCATTGTTTTTAAAGGTCCATTTAAGATGTTGTAGTTCTTTTTTAAGTTCTTCATCTGACAGTACAGATCTTGCACGATTCGCAAGAGTTGATATAATAGCCAACTTTTGCGCTGGATGGTGATGTGAGGATGCATGCAAATATCTTTCTGTGTGTGTGTGTGTGTGTGTGTGTGTGTGTGTGTGTGTGTGTGTGTGTGTGTGTGTGTGTGTGTGTGTGTGTGTGTGTGTTGGCTTTCTAAATATAGAGACTTTTATTGATTCAGGCATCTTGGTGAGTTTAACATCTAGGAAACAGAGGGAACTATTTTCTTCAATCTCCATGGTCAATTTGATATCCTGATGGAGGTTGTTTAAGTGGTTGAAAAACCTGTGAAGATTCTCAATGCCGTGTTCCCATATGAGGAATATATCGTCCACATATCTAAGACAAATTCTTGGTTTTAAACTAAAATAGGAGATTGTCTTTTCTTCAAAATCCTCGAAAAAAATGTTGGCTAATATAGGAGAGAAGGGACTTCCCATAGCTAATCCTTTGACCTGTTTATAAAGTTTACCTTCGAATTCAAAATAACCAGACTTTACACAGTGAGATAGTAGAGCAGTGGTTCTCAAACTTTTTGAAGTCGGGGCGCATTTAAAATCCTACAAATAACTGTAGGTGCACTATATACAAATTTCTGAGAAATATGTTATAATAATTAAGTCAAATATTACAGAAAAAAAATAATGTGATAAAAAAAAATAAAATGAAACATACCTTAAGTTTATTCATTCTTGTGTTTATGAGAAACATGAGCCTGATGTGTCCTAGCGATTGCTTCAATGCTTGGGCATATATTTGAAAGGCAAACTCTCATTTCCTCGTCAATACATTGAAGAGTTCCTCTCTTTTTACACTTAATTGTGGCGTGGGTAGAAAATCCTAATTCACATAAATATGATGTTGAAAATTGTAGTAAAATGTTCGAAGCTTTTTTAGATATTGACACATATTCTTCTTTTATAGAAATCCAAAAGGCTTCAAGAGACAATTCCTTATGTTTAATCATCAATCCACGATCAGTGGATATAGCTGCCAGTTCTTCTTCTTCTGTTAATGTTAAACCAAAATCACTTGAAGTTTCCATAAATGGGTTTCTAATCCAATCGTATTGTTCAGTGTTAAGTGATGGAAAATAAGAACTCAATTTTTCTTCTAAACTTGTTAAATGTTCAACTATTATTGGAAGTGTTTCATTTATGCAAGTGTTACTTATCAATGGAAACATTTCCAAATTACCTTCAACAGCTTTTCTTTTCCAAATCTATAGTTTTCTCTGAAACGCTTTCATTTTGTCAGTGGATGTGAGAATATTTTCTTCTTTCCCTTGCATGCTAGTATTCAAAATATTGAGCTGCTGAAATATATCAGCCAAATACTGTAACCTGGCAATCCAAAATTCGCACCGAAGGAGGTTACAAAAATGTAATTGTTTCATCTCTTCAAAAAATGCAAGAAGTTCTTGTCGTAGCTCGTGTACATGGGTAAGTACTTTCCCCCTTGACAGCCACCTCACCTCATTGTGTAAAAGCCGTCTGTGTTGTGAATCCATATCGATACAAAGCTTTTCGAATAAACGCGATTTAACAGGTCTTGTTTTAATAAAGTTTACCATCTGAACAACTTGATCTAAAACTGCTCTTAATTTTTCTCCCAATGTTTTTGGCATCACGACCTCCCTATGAAGAAAGCAGTGAGTTACGATAACATTCTCATTTTGTTTTTTTACAAAAGATGTAAGGCCCTTAACACAGCCTACCATGGAAGGGGCTCCATCTGTACAAATGCCTACACAGGACTTCCATGTTAACTGCCATTTATCAAGATAGCTATTCAAAATGTTAAAAACGTCCCCACCTTTTGTAGACACACTTAATTCTTTGCAAATGTTCAAAAACTGGTTTACTATTTGATCTTCATTAATAAAACGGATGAATGCTAACAGTTGCACCTTGTTGGTAATGTCTGTTGACTCATCAACTTGCAATGCAAAATTTGAATACTGAAGTTTATTACTGCATACATTTTTCTCGATATCAGAAGACATTTCTATAATACACCTGTGAACTGTATCGTTGGACAGAGGAATCTTGCTTATTTTCATTGCTGCTTCATTTCCTAGCATTGTCATGGCCATTTTCTTTTGCATGCCGGCAAAATAAGTGACTCACTTA